>NC_143140.1:74496395-74799425 GCF_059928025.1 Delphinapterus leucas
TAAAAAACAAGGGGAAAAATTAAGTTGAATAGTTAGTTAAGACAAGGCCATGAGGCAATTTATGATGTGCGATGTAACTTCAATATTAACATGAAAATAGTTTGAATGTATGATAAGTCTGAATGTATGAATAGTTTGAATGTATGTAAGATAAAAATAGTTTGAACTAATATGGATGTTCTTTTATTAATTATTATAATGCATAATGACTATACTGTGGTCAGTATATATATTACGTACTGAATGGTTGCATGCTAAATAATACATAATCGCATGGATTTTAACATAATATATTTTACTTTAATTTTATCATGCTTCTTCTAATTACCCATGACCCATTTTCATCCATTTATTCTATTATATGCTTCTTTTTGAAGTAGCATTTCTATGTGCCACATTAAGAATCATGACCATGCCTTTTGTAAAGCGGGATCTTTTATTAAGAGGATCATAACATGAAAGTGATGGGGGTTAGAAGTGAGATGGAAGGAATAGAAACCTAAGCTCTCTTCTGTAGCTCCAGTGTGGGAGTAGAGTAGGCAGGGAGAAGGGGTGTAATTCATTATTATCCTTGTTTCCTTTCTGAGACATTATTTCTTGATATTATTATTGAGGAATACCCTAAGAAAATAAAGTCATTAAGTAGCTTCTTTCCATGAACTCAGTGTAGTTTTAAAATAGTTATATGAAATAGAAAAAAGCCTTGGTTTTGCTTAATTCAAGGTGTGAAGATTTTTTTTTAATTTTAATTTTGTTTTTTTCTTTTAATCTGAGGTAGGAATGATTCCTTGGGTCAAAGGACTAGATGCCCAGTTTTTTTTCCCCCTATGTCCTAAATGACCAAAAAGCATTTTCATATTCACTGATGTATTTTACATTAAATAAATATAACTGATTGTTCATAATTTAAAAATATAAAAGACTTTCAAAAAGAATCCCCATTCTTAGGTGTTATATATTACTTTGGAATGGAAAATTATTTTAGTTAAGAATACACATTTTGAATAAGGAATTCAATATTTTCTAAAGAGGCTTTGGAAGGTAATTCTTTTTATAATCACTGAAATGTTTTAAATTCAGGTAACTTTTTTCTAATTAAGAGAAATACGTAACAAATGGTTATTGTACATAGAAAGGTACATCTTATACAAATATACTCCAAAGATAAACTAAAGGAAAATAATGTGTATAGCTATTTTACTACTTACATTGTTCCTCCAGAATTTCTTGGAAAGGTATTAAAGCATTACATAAGGGCTTAATCTTTGAGAGTTTTAGTAATATCAGAAGCATAGCCTTGACATACTGTTTTGAAAAGTCTCTCCTGTATGACTTGCCCTTATGAAATCCATTTTATCCATCAGTGTGTAGTAAAGATTTTGGGATCTTTAGATGATTGATTTCATCTATACATTTCATTCTCTTTTGTTTTCCTTTACATTTACCTTCTCTAGGAGAAGTGCATTTTCCCCTGAGATTTTATTTTGCTAGTCTCAGTATATCAGAAAGACTGACTTTAGATAATTTTCAAGCTGACAGGTGCTGTACAGACTTCCTTCTCTAACCTTTCTTTTTACAAACTTAGCAGACTGAGTTCTGGATAAGGTTTAGTCATTTACTGTGTGGTCATCAGCCTCTTGATGGCAGACCTAGATCTAGAATCTAAATGTTCTTTCTCCATTCCCTTTGTGCCGGTTCCAGACTCTCATACAATATGGCATGAAAGGCCATGGGAACAGATTCTTAATGTACCATAGAAAGCGTTGCTTCATTTTATGCATTATAACCTTGGGACTTGTGTTCAGTGGCAAGAAATGGTTTCCATTCCTCCTTTATATATTTTCATGCGTTAACCATAGATTGCTCATCCATATTAACTTTCACGTGCTCCTTGCAAAATTACATCTCTCTCACCTTTCTTACCAGCTACTGTAAACTCTCCTAGTACTACACCACCCACTGTCACCACTAACATGCCTGTTACTAACAGAACCGATAAACAAAGGAATGGTAAGAAATCATTATCTTTTATACTTGTAGTATGTCTGACTTGATGAAAAATTTTATTCTAAGGGTGGAAATATCTAATGTTCCAACAAAGTTTCTATCGTTAGAATCAATTGGTACATTTGTACATTTGTAAGGCTAGTAAAATAAATATCACTTGACTCCTTTGAGTTCCCCATTCTAATGACCAATGGAATGAGTACATTTCTAGTGCCACGCTTCTGCACTTTTAGCTAAAATTTCTTTCAAAGGAAGCTTTAAAAGAAAGGCATTAAATTAAAGGAATTAATTTGCATTATACTAGAGATCTGAGAAGAAAAATATTCATCACATTCTGTCAGATTATTCTCTAAGGAAACTAGTTTTTAAAGCATTTTATAATCTCAAAAAACTAAATAATTTTAGTAATTTAATTTCTCACTAAGGCCAACTTTATATTCAAACATTTGTGACAGTTAAATTATTTTTATATGGTAATACTTTGCTCTCTGTTTTTATTTGTTGAAGAATAATGGTTAGAATGTGATTGTATATCAATTAAATCATAAATCAATTTTCGACTGACAAAACTTCAAGTAACTGCCAATACCTTCTGTTTTTTCCCTCTCTATATACATGTTTTTGTTTATATTATTTGTAACTTGCAAATATAGCAGTCACATAAGATAAGGAATGAACTGGAGAAATGCCAGGCGAATTGAGTTATTATTTAATCTGCTACCTATATTAACTACAATGCATAGCCTTCTGGTAATTCAGTGTAAGTGATTTCAGTTTCTTCTAAAAAAGAGAAATTCCAATCAGGTGACAACACCATTGCTTCAAACACAGTAGTATTCTCAAATATGAGGTATTAGAAACAAAGGAGGGGGCTTCCCTGGTGGTGCAGTGGTTAAGAATCCACCTGCCAATGCAGGGGATACGGGTTCGAGCCCTGGTCCGGAAAGATCCCACAAGTAGCGGAGCAACTAAGCCTGTGCGCCACAGCTACAGAACCTGTGCTCTAGGGCCCACGAGCTTGAGCCTGAGTGCCACAATTACTAAAGCCCATGTCCCTAGAGCCTGTGCTCCGCAACAAGAGAAGCCACCACAATGAGAAGCCCACACACCACAGCAAAGAGGAGCCCCCGCTCGCTGCAACTGGAGAAAGCCCACATGCAGCAATGAAGACCCAAAGCAGCCAAAAGTAAATAAATTAAATAAATTTAAAAAAAGAAACAAAGGAATTTTCTCAACCCCAATCATTTAACTTGCAAGGCCAAGACATCTGTAAAATATCACCAGGGACCAAAACCCAGAGAAAAGAAACCCACATAGTTCATTTTTTCTTTTGGCTTTGGGGGTTACATCAACTTCCTGTACATTTAAGGACATTTAAATTGGAAGTACGGAATATTTTACATGAAACGTAGATATAAATTTGATTAGGGATATAAAGACATCAATTCAGGGAAGTGTTCATGGTTATTCTGGTGGTTACACCAAGGAGATTTATGATGGAGCAAAAATTCCAACAATCCCCAAGAAAGCAAGAGTAGCTGAAATTTCCAGTGCATATTTCACATGGACCCCAGCCAGCAGATGGGAATATTATAATTCTGACTAAGTATTTCACCCTTTGTATGAACACACAAAGAGCCTCTGTGGCATTCTCCCTCTAGGACTGGCACATCCTCTGCTGCCCAAGAACGTTTACATGATGCTTCAGAGTCCTTGACTTGGTGGAGTGGAGCTGTGTTCACTCAATCATGTCATTTCTGACGTTCTTGAAGAGAGCCTTGTTCAGTCCATCTCTCTCTGCGTCATAACCTTCACTGGAGTTTCAACAAAGCAAGCAAATGTTAGAATCAGTTAAAATGGTTTTTCTTAGCCACTTTAAAGAAAAAAAAATCTAATTCAGATCATTCTTGATAAAAATGTAATCCTAGCACTTAAAAATATTTTAAAATATTTGAAAGTCATGTAGTAGCAATAGTCTCAAAATTGTGTACTCAAATTTATGTACCATCTGAACAATTTTACCACATCCTTGAACCACCTCTACTATTTATTTAATAGTTTTTCCCCCTAAATTGACTCACTTTTTTACTTAAACATTTATATTCATATAAATAAATTAATATCACTGTTGTAAAATGAAACCAGTACTACTTGTTTTAAAATAGAAGTGAAAAGTGAAAATAAATGTAATGAAAACAATGCTGTTGAATTCTCTCTATATCCTATTGCCTTCTCACATCTCAGCACCTAAAGCCTTCATTATCTTTTTAAAAAGAGAGGGTAACAAAGGGTTAGAGACACACTGTAATTAAGATGTTTTTTCTTTGGTATAGTCAAATTTGAAATAATTGAAAAGAGAATTACTTGTTTACCTTGTGAATAAATGGGATTTAGTGTCATGTCCTAGACTATCTAAGCTTATTCACACACTGTCAACAATTTCAAATACACTTTTCTTACTCCTTGGGAAACTGATGTAGTAAACATTCTCAGGCCTATGATCTGATATATTAGGGAACCCTGTTTTGTTCACTGTAAGAAAGATATACAGCTATCAAATCTGTTATCTACCTTATCTAGTCCTTTAAACTCTGGACTATTAAAGAGATTTACTGAGTTCGTCAATCATGATATGCTGGTGTCAGAGGGAGAGGGATTGAGATTGTTTGGCAATCAGACATATTTTTTCAGTATATCAATCAAATTTATCTTCCTGGCTTTTGTAAAATGTTCCTATCCCCCTGTGTAAAGTTCTTTTTGTTATTTTTAATAGGATTTTTATCTGATACTTCAGATTATATACTAAGAAAATCTTATCTTCTAAGCTACTTTTCATAAACAGATATTTCAGTATATGAGAGATAATCTAGGTATTCCTACAAATAACCTTAGTGCCTTCTGCATTACATTCCCAAGAAAATCTCTTGGACTAATCATTGTTTCCATTCCAAATCATATGTTCTATGCTTGAAACATCACTGTACTGCTGCTGAATATTAGACTTTTGTGAGATTAGCACAAGCAACCCAAGTAAGGAACTAACTTTGTTAGTCCTTATTATTGTTCTAAAAACCTAACTTACAAGTGCAAATTGTATCATTGCTTCTAGTTTCTCCCATACGTTTGACTACTCAAAAAAATTCACTCGCAGGATATTTGTGTGCACCCAACAATCAATCTAGCTTTATAGGCCAAGTATCTTAAAGAAATCATGTGTGTAGGATGAACAGGACTCCAGTCATATTATAAGTGCCACTGTCATACTATAATTGCCACATCACCAGTTCAAAGAGATAATCTTGAATCTAAAATAACATTTGGTTTATAGTTTAACATTTATCTTTTCAAATGTATATTTTAAAGCCTACCTTTTCAAACCTATATTTCATACCCTTGAATGGAGAATAAAGTAGTGTCTGTCATTTCTATATCTTTTAAGAAACTCTCAGGAGAGTGTTAAGAAGATAAAAAAGGGGAAAGATAATTGGAGAAAGATCTACAGACAGGAACATGTTTTGATACCACATCTGTTATGGCAAGCAATGGTTTCTACTTTGAAGTTTTGTGAGGCTGGACGAGTTATCTAATTGGAAAAAAGGCTATCACAAATTCTTCAGGCTTGGATGTCATTATTAGGACAATACATCTTTTGAAGTGTCTGGAACATATGAAGATTTGTGAATAGCTTTTCTACTGAGACACAATGTGAGTTGTTACATCTATAGGAGAAGGCAACTTGACTACTAGGAGGACAGGGAAAAGCCTGCATCAGTGTATCTTAGTTGTGCGTTCTCTGTAATGTCAATGCTTGAGAGAATTATTTCACTGCGGTCCAAAATGTCCCCTCCAGTGGACATTTTATCTTGCTTTGACAGTTCATTCTTGGACATTTCCTAGGATTACTTGTTGACTACGTTATCCAAAAAGTTTAAATAAGTGTAACCAGTAGACACTATTGAATAATTTTTGCTAAATATATATATATATAAATATATATATACCTCATTCTGAGGCTTCTGAAGAGAGACTACTGGAAAACGATCTACAGCACTGGAGAATCTCTAACACTTAGGGGTAGGTTCTCTGGTATATTCACATATTTTATTTAGCATAAGCAGTGTGACTCTAGAGAGAGTCATATATTTATAAACTGACTCTGATATGTATAGGCTGACTCTGATATGTAATGTCTTTCTTATTTATAAAAACTGAATTGGGAAAAAAGTGTGGAAATACTTTAAATTTTAAGAAAAACATCTTAAGCGTTTGGATGCTTCCATAAAATTTCAGAAATGTGAATGATTAAAAATACTGATTTTTAGTATTTTGCAGGATTCTCCTGAGAGGGAAGGAATACAACTCCTAACATAAACACATGCTTTAGGTCTCCATCTAGTGGTAGCTTGTCACTTACTTTATTGGCACCGGGGAACATGCCCAAAATAGCCCTCAGATCCTGACATCAATATAGAATCCTGGACATCTGCAACTTGAATTTCCTCTCGTTCATTCAGAATGTCCATGATTTGATATGATGAGAGCTACAGTGTAAAAAGGTTTTTTTTTGTTTTTTGGTCTGAATTATTATCATTTATTTTAAATATACTCCTGGAATTATTTTTCATTCAGAATATTTTTTAAAGGAACATGAGGTCAGGATCATTAAAATACCTGAAGAGTTTTAGAAGCTGGAATAATAGTATGCATAAATTAAACTAAATATCCTTGGACTTGTACCAATTTCATAGATTTATATTATTATACCTGGGAGCGGCAATTTATTTTAGCATGAGTTTCTGACCCCTGTAGTGGAAAAACATTCCTTTAGGAGTATGACTGGAATTTGCATTTTGGTAGATTTCGGAGTTCCCAGAGGCATACTTTTGTACTTTTATCTACTGCCTCCCCCAAATCTTCATTAAATCTATTTCCCATTGTTTTAATTATATACTTTTACATTTTCTATGCATATTTTTCTCATGTTTGTAAGCATGAAGGTAGATGATTGATTGACAATAATGAAGAATCAATATTTTTTTCTGTATATAACCTACCATTTTTAAAAAGATTTTTTTTCTCATTAGCTACTTTTAGTAAGGTACCCTATAACACACATAGAGAGAGATTTAGCAAACCCTGGCTGGTCAGTTTGATTTTCATTTTAAAATATATATATATATATGGCAGACTACTTTAAAGATTGCACCCTGCCACCCCCCCCAAAAAAAAGCTGAACCTCCTTCTGACATAGGATTTTCTTTTAAAAGCAAGTGAGTCCAGTTAAAATTCCATCTGCAAATATTTTCTTTTTTCCCCCTTTACTTGATACAAATGACTACATTTATAGAATTTTGATAAAAAATCTGGTGAAATACAACCCAATAACTTAATGGAAGTCATTGCTTTAGTGAAGAGGGGAAAGAGGACAGAGAGGATAAGGGGCTGTGGGCCAAAAATATGTGATGCCTGT
Organism: Delphinapterus leucas; assembly: GCF_059928025.1. Lineage (NCBI taxonomy): Eukaryota > Metazoa > Chordata > Mammalia > Artiodactyla > Monodontidae > Delphinapterus > Delphinapterus leucas. The sequence goes on from NC_143140.1 coordinate 74,503,873, forward strand.
TCTTTTCCAAATTAAGTTCTGCCCATCATCTTACTCAAGTTTTCACATTCCAAACTATCATTCTTCATAATATAGAAAAAAAGGATAATTTTTTGTTACAACAAATCAAATTGTACCTGAAAAATCACCATTTTACATACAGGAGATAGAATTCTATAGAATTAAAAAATATGAAGAAACATATGCAGGTGATAATTTAGAAGCAATGACTTCATAAGAGTAAACTAAATGATAACTACTTCTAAAAAGTTGCGAAGGTCAATGAGAATGAAGTTAAAATATCTTGTAAATTTTCTGTACCTATGTAGAAGGCGTTTCTTTTAAGTTGTATGAAATCATGTCCTTGTAAGTGTAAGTTGATAAGTATATGACTGTAAAATATAATTAATGGACTAAATCTTATTTCCAATGGACAGATGGAATTATTTATAGAATTTTCATAGAGATTCAAAACATCCTTCATCACCCCGAGGTAAAAGTACAGAGCAAGGTGGCCGAATGGGTAAGTGAATTGTAAAATTTCTTTATTGGCTTTAAGACTTTAATCTCTGGAAATCTGGAAAAGACTCTACTGTCTAACTGAATCCACAGATCATACTGAAACATAGATACTATTCATTATAAATGTATGTATAGATATATAAGTGAGATATTGCACTTTTGAATAGAAAGAGAGATACATTTGAATAAGGACAAGAAAGAGCCTAATAGACTATTATGTCAAATAAGAAAGGTGCCTCACAAATGGAAAAGTGTTTTGAGAGGTATGTTTATTTACTGTTATATCCATACATTCTCAGCACTTTGTTTTTGTTCTGTTTTATTTATTTATTTTTAATTTATTTTTAATTTAATTTAATTTTATTTTATTTTGCGGTGTGCGGGCCTCTCTCTGTTGTGGCCTCTCCCGTTGCGGAGGACAGGCTCTGGACGCACAGGTTCAGCGGCCATGGCTCACAGGCCCAGCCGCTCCGCGGCATGTGGGATCTTCCCGGACTGGGGCACGAACCTGCGTCCCCTGCATCGGCAGGCGGACTCTCAACCACTGCGCCACCAGGGAAGCCCTGTTCTGTTCTTTTTAAAGCAGTGAAAGCAGGTTTTATGCAGTAACCACTGACAGTAGGAGAACGTGCTGAGCCCCATTCTGATTTGTGCAGAGGTGACTGGGGGTTTTAAAGGAACAGTGAGGGTGGAGGGAGGAGGAATGGTAGGGACTTGAACAGAGTCAGGAAAGTGAAAAATTACAAAAAAGTGGGAGGGGTGGTTGGTCCATAAAAAACCCTTCTGGGGTTGCTAACTGGTGCCTATCGAAGTTAGGCTCCTATCCTCCCACAGAGACTGGGAGATGGGCCCTATCTTCAGGTGTTGGCTGGAACAAGCAGTGAATTCATTCATTTGTTCAGCGCTGTTTTTAAAAATACATTTCTTATTTTTTTATTTAATTGAGTGTTTGATTCAAAAACCACTAAATATAAAAAGATATATCATGAATATCTTTCACCATCCTTGACACTCATCTGCCTGGAGACCAACCTGTCTGCATAGAAATCACTGTTAGTTTTTCTTGGGTTTTTCAAGAATTTGTTTGCGACTGTAAAAGAAAATGACTATACATCCTTTTTTTTTCCTTTTTATATTAAAAGTAGCATATTGCACACACCATTCCACACTGTACTTATTTTTGTTATTGCCAGATTTGCAGTATCAGTACACAGAGACCGTCCTTATCGTTTTTTAAAAAAACAGGGTACAATATTCCATTATGTGGCTCTCTAGTCATTTATTTAACAAGTTTTCTGCTGATGGATATTTGGGTTATAATTTATTTAACCAGCATTCTATTGGTTAAAATTTTGGTAATTTCCAGTTAAAAAAACCCTAAGCATTTTATTTTCTTATTTTTCTTACAAATACAGCCTAAGGGTTAAAAAAATTTTCTTCTTCTCTATAACAATATCAAAAATTTAACTTTCCATAGGTTTCTATTTTTTCTATTATTTTATTTCCTATCTACAGCATACTGTGAGACCATGTACTGTTTTTATGTACTACTACAGTTCAGACAATTTTTGTGAAAAAAGTCATTTGTCATTTGGGTAAACATTCTGAAGTAAGAAAAGTGGGTTTTCGTACATGGTAGCTGTCTAATAAGTGTGTCCTTGGTAGCAAAAGAAAGTTAAACAATACAATAAGAGGTAGTGGTGATAATACTTTATACATACATATATATGTTTATATGTTATATGTTTATGTTTATATGTTATATGTTATATGTTTATATGTTATATGTTTATATGTATATTGATATAGATAGATATTTGAAGAATGGTAGGAAAACATAGTCTTATTTTTAAAGGCAAGAAAGGGCTTTACTGAATGAGTATAATCTTGCATCTTGTTTTCTTTCCAGCATTCTTCTCTCTGCTTTTTTAAAGTCAGAATGTTTTCAAAAGATAAAACTTCTATTTTTTAAACTTATTTTATTGAAGTATAGTTGATTTACAATGCTGTGTTAGTCAAAATATAAAATTCTTTATTTTTATTCTCAAAGGAACCACTTCTAATATTATTAATTCTGTAAATTAGCACTCATTGGAAAGTTTGTGCTTTAGACAAGGTATAATTTTACATTTATATTTATTTCATGCATGGTTTTCAACATAACATCATTTTTATCTGAAGCTAAACTTTAATGGACACTATTCCCTTAAGGTGTAAGATACCAGAGCAGATATTTGGAAACAGGAAAATATATTTCATATTATTACTATTTCATATTATTGTTTCATATTATTACTATTTCATACTGTTTCATATTATTACTATTTATAATTTAAAAATAATTTAATACTTCTTGCCAGAATTTCCTAGAATTTACATTCATTTTAAAAATGCTTACAAGGAAGGCTAAACGTGTGTATGAAACAAGACCTAAAAAACCCTTTGGAGGAGATATATAAGTAAGAGAATTTAGTGTCAGTAAAGAAATGTTGGTCTGTGATTGTGTTAGACAATGCATATGGGAGGTTTCTATTTATACTGAGAGGAATCCATTGCTTCATTAAAAAGTCTGGTGCTGAGACACATAAAAATTTTTAAATGACCACATAACAATTATAACACAGTTCCCCATAATGTTGAACTTTTTTGTTTTTTTAAAGGTTTATATCGTTAACTTATAATTTTTCTTACTACTAATATTCTTCTGACATGGTAATTGCTAGAAAAACATGTTAATGCATTTCAGTGATTGTTGAATGAAGAATATGGAAGGCGTGTATTGTGTTCATCTTCCCTGTGTACCCTATTGCAGCTAAGTTTTCAGTGTTACAGCTAATTTGAAGGCCCATTACAGAGAAAGCCCTTTATAATAGGGGCTGGAGACGAACGTATAGTGTTTACAGACAGACAAGACTTGGGTTCCAATCTGGGATCTGCTACTTCTTAGTTGCAGCTTGGTCAAGCTATTTCATCTCTGTGAAGCTCAGTTTCTTCGTGTAATGGGTGGGAGGACAGTGCAGATAATACCTATCTCATTAGTTGTTGTGAGAATGAAGGAAATAACATTTGTAAGGTTCTTGGCATACAGTGATCTAGTAACTGTTATCTGTACTTTCTTTCACTGCTCTAGCTCTTTGGAATTTTCCCAGGGTCTTATTTCAGTAACACTTTATGGGAGAGAAGAAACTGGATTTAAATTTGTTTTTTAATTATTTAAAAGTATTACTCAAACTTATCCTTTTCTATTGTATTTTCAGCTCAATTCAACCTTCCAGAATTGGAACTATACTGTTTATGTGGTTAATATCAGGTAAATGACAGAGTAAATTGAGAAATTAAAAGTAGTGTCTAATCTAATACTTCTGTCTCCCTCTCTCTCTCCCCCCCTCTCTCTGGTTATTCCTGCACACACATACATGTAAGTACAGACATACACACACACCATATTCATAATCTTTCTAAAACAACTCTATATTATATCATTTCTTTGCACAAAAAGCTTCAATGATGCAGCAATGGTTTTAAAAATTTTGATTGTAGATACCAATCATTTTTTAAAATGTAGTTTGTACTTCCAAAATATATTTGTGATTTTAAATAAATTGTATATATGCATGTGTGTATATTACTTAACCAATATATTATGTTATAATGTATCATAAACTGAGAGGATAATTAAATATAAATGGAAGTTCTGTTACTTGCTTCTCACACCCCAGTAGATCATCTAGAGCACCCCCTGGGTTGCAGGCACCCCAGTTTGGAGACGATTTTTCTACAAGATAAGACATCTACAGTCTGATTGCAACTTGGCCTTTCAAAATTATCTTTCACTAATCTTCTATTTAAACACTCCACTGAATCTCTAGTAGATATTGTCATTCACCTGTCTTCCTCTGCACCTTGTTTTTACAGTTTTATACTTAAATTAGTTTCTAAAGTGTATTTGATGAACCCTAAACATGTTTTCTGTGAACCTAAGAGATGTAATAACACAGAAAAAGGGATCAAAAAGTCAAATTAGTTCAGGAGCTAAATTATTAAACAAACTGAAGCAAGTTTCTGTATATCCAAGCATCTCAGGTTCTTTCGTGTACTGATATGCATCATGAATCTTAGAGAGAGAGAGAGAAGGCACGTAGCTGTCAAGCTTTATTTGACCATGGAGCTGTTTCGTCTCAGGCATATGAAAGAACTAGGACCTCAGAACACACATTTGCAAACACTGACTTAGAATGTCCTTTCTGCCTCTTTCTCTCACGTCCTCAAATTTTGTTGTTGATCGTGCAGCAGATGAAGCTGATAATGAATGTACTTATTTGTATTTTTAGTTTTCACCTGAGCACTGGAGAGGACAAGATTAAAGTGAGGAGAAGCATTGTGAATGATCAAAGGTAACGCTGGCAACGTCTTGCAGAAAATGTAACATCTTTCTCTTGCTCTCTGCTTTGACTGTCTGGTAGAGAAATGAAATCAGTGCGGTAGGAGAGAAACATTTCAATCCAGTGGCATATTTAAATTATGTCTTTATCTCTAGTGGACAGTCTTCTTTTTTTTCCTGTAGTTAAAACTGTAATATAGCAAACTGGGTAGAAATGTACATCTGATAAAAAATAATTCAGAAGTAGAACATTTGTTAGTTTTAGTATTTCCAGTTTATGATAACCAATTACCTCTTATTTGAAATTTCAGAGACCTTCAAAGAAAGAAAATAATTATAGTGTTATTTCAAGTAAGGTACTTATGTACAATAGCATCTAATAATATGGGTGATAGATGCTGAGATATTTTCAGCATTCAAAGCCATCGGCTAATTTTCTGAAGTCTTCATTTATAAATTTATATCAAGGTCATGACTTATGCAGGCAGGTAATTTAATGGCTATGTTCACCATATGTAATAGTTGGCACTTAAAGGCCAACTGTTCTTAAAAAATAATGTAAACTCCTACATGAAATAAATGTAGTTGTGTTCAGGTAATATATTGCATCTCCACAGAATAAAAATATTAGTTGAAAAGCAAAAGTTCACATCTCTTACTCAGTTTCAATTGACTGAATTAATATTATGTATTTACAACTATAATGATGGAATACATCTCTTTTCAGGTGATACATTCTTACTATGAGAAGCTAGTAATAAAATTTCATATGAGAGTTGACTAGAGAGTTTTCTTATTTTTTTTTCTTTTTCTATTCAGCATTAGAAAAACACGTCTTTAAGATTATATTTCAAACTTATTTCTGTAAGTATTCAACAGACTGGATTGGGCCACCTGGTTAGGGAAAGTTGTTTTTTATTTTCTGGAATTGTTCCTTTTCCTTTGTGATCTAAAGAACAAATAATGTATTTAATGTATTTTAACACTGTATTCTTGATGGTAACAGGACTTTTCTCCTCTATTTAGGCAAATAATTTCTTTTTTCCAAACCTTACTGCTAGATCGTATTGAGCCTTGAATAATGGATCCAGTGATGATCTGGATCCCTTTGCTGGACACTTTGTCTTGCGGTCGTGGCAGCCCTAGTTCAGGGTATCTCCAATGGTATACCCTCTGCAGAGGGCTCAAACTCAGATTCTAACAGTGCCATTTTATAAGAAGAGCCAAATAACATATTTCTCGGAAGTATAAATATATTAAACCAATGCTTCTTGGAAGCATAATCCTCATCCTCATTGTAACCTTCACCGCAGTGTCTCCTTACATTTGCACAGCACTTTATGATTCCAAGCACTGTCACATTCACTGGCTCATTGGCTTCCCTCTCCCAATTACTCCCTGACATAGATAAGGCAGGTAACATCCTGCCCTTTCAACCAGTGACAAAACTAAGACCCAGTGAGCTGCCCAAGATCAACCAACCAATATGAAAAGCCGGGATTTCTGGCTTCGTGCTGCCATGCTGTAGTCCCACCTAAAGTGATTTCTTCTACTACCTGACAATACTAAAATCAGCCGTCATGAATATGTGTCAGCACCTTCGAAACTCTTGTTCAAACAACATTTAAGTTCATGGAATCTCCGTTTCCTGTCTGTCAAACCAATGGGTAATTTTACAGAAAATTATAGGGAGAATGAACTTAGACAATGTCTATGGGAAAATCCACACATTTTGCTTTTCTTTGGTATGAACTCCGGCATTGCTTTAAAATTTGTTCTTACTGGTTTTACCTCCATTTCTTTCTTTCTGCTCGCTGTTTCTTTTATGTTCATGGATGAACTTTTATAGTCTCTCATAGTTTTTGTCCAAACAACAATCTACTAGTCTTCACACACGCTCTTTTCCCAACCTTTTCTTTCAATCAGATTGTTACACTTAACACAGACCCTAGCTGTAGATAATGCTATCATACTCTATTACCTAGACAGACAGGAAACCAAAGCTGCAGAGACTGGTTTATTCAAATAAAGAACAATTGATAGTAACAACAGATAGAACTGGACTTTACAGAACCATAAAATAGTTTCAGTTTCCAGGATGAGAGAGGAAAGCAACACAGATAAGACCTGTGAAAACGCACGGTCATTCTTGAATTGCTGAATTTGGGTCAGTACCATCCACATTGTACTGTGTTCTCAACCTTCAAAGGAAGTGAAAGGTCATATTCCCAACTATAAGTTCTCAGTTACTGGAGTGGCAAAGGTTAGTTTCCAACAATAATTTAATCAAGGGATACTTTTTTCTAATAGGCCGTTGAACAAATTATTAAGCTATCACAATTCACCATTATATTTCACATCTATGTTTGTCTCATCCTGAAACATGACTCATATATGAACATTAAGCAGTAAATGATGTTAGAGATAAATAGCTTTTCAGAGTGAATTATGAGAATTGTGAAGTATGTTGTCCTTGAGATTAGCACAGATAGGGAAAAAATAGGGCCACTTTTAAATTTCACCTAACCTTGAATAGCAAACATTTCACTTATTTTTCTTTTTTTAAGCATCACAAATATGTTACTACTCTATTTCATTTATACTGATACCCACAGAATTTCATAAATAAAATATGCTACTGCCTCTCCACTGAGGACGTCATAGTAACACAGTTCTACTGAGTTCACTTGGGCATCTTTTGATTTCTGCTCTCGACTACAGCTGTGATTACAATAGAAGAGAAAATTATATTACTTCAAATAGTAGAACCAAAGTTTTGGTGGGGCTTTTAGGATATGTCTCTGCTTTCCATAGAGATATTTTCTTTTTAAAGACATGCAGGGTCAGGCAGTCTATAAACTTCTTCAGTGATATGCTGACCAATCACTGAGTGAATTTCAAGTACTTATTTTGTAACTTTTCAGCGTACAAAGTACTAGTAAATACTTCATGGAGATAGAAAATCATTTATCACAATTCTGGAAAAATTGTAATGTATTTGTAAACAATAACACTTAATAATTTCAAAAGTTAAAAGTTTAGTCAGATTAGTTGAAATTCTCATTTTGCTTGAAAAACTTTATTTTTTGCTTTAAAGAAACAATGTGGAATTAACCACAAATATGGCCTTTCTTGCATGTATGCTGTAAAACATTACTTAAAAGTATTTCTCAAAAGAAATGGGGTGATATGGTAGATGATACAGGCAGTATCTTATAAAATCTATTCATATTGAGATTTTTTTAACATTATAATTTGTGCAGTGGCAGAAGTCTTTGAGTGCCTTGGCATATTTCTTCAGTCTCAGCACTTTATGGTCACCCTCTTACTACCATATCCAAATGTTCTATTTTTCCACCCAAAAAACAACCAACTGGTCAATAGCACCACCAACAATTCTATCGGAATTGTTTTCCTAGGTTGGTGATTTTGGCCCTTCTAGTTTACAATGCTACCAACAATCCCGATTTAGAAGGAAGAACAATTCAGCAGAAGCTCTTAAGAAATAATGAGTCCCTGGATGAGGGCTTGAGGCTACACAGAGTGAACGTGAGGCGACTGGGTAAGTGCCTTTAATTTTTTTATAATATGTGTTTTATGTGACTACTATCCAGGTTTAATTGAAACAACAACAAAAATATTCTTCCTTTGTGCGTTTGCTTATTTAAAGCTATTTTTTTCTGATGATGAAATTCATCCTATTGGTGACATTGTTAACAAATGGGTGACAAGGTTAGCATAAAAGGTAGTACCTTGATACCTGTGAATCCAAGGGAATGAAAGAGGCAGATGAAAGTTTATACCCTATTTTAGGAACCTATTATGAAAATACTAAGAATATGAGCAAAATGCCAAGATAACCTTGAGCAGAATTGGCTTCAACTTTAGGAATAAAGTGTGTGTGTGTGTGTGTGTGTGTGTGTGTGTGCATTTGGGATCTCTAATGAGGTAAATCTTATAAAAGACTATTTCGTGTTATAAAACATCCTCTTCTCTTATGTTCTCTGTCTCCATTAAAGATACCACCGTCTTTGCTGGAATAGGCCAGAAATCTGGGAGTTATCCTGGACCTAGATTCAGTTCTCACCTGGATGCCATTCACATCCTAAACTCCAGCCACAGGTGTGGTGCTTCGAGCACCTCCCCAAACGTGCAGTGCTCTTTTTTCTGTCTTTGCCCACACTTCTCTCCTCTCCTCTCACTGCCCACCTGATGATCAACGATATAGTATTAAGGACAGTCCAAAGTCACCTCTTCTATGAAGCCTCTTCTGACATCATCATGTATGAATAGATATCGCTGTCTTGGAGACTCCACTTCAAGCTGTCCACAGCTTCATATATTTTCTTTAAACAGGAATTTCCCCTGGCTTGAGAACACATCTTATTTTTCTAACACCCTCACTTCCTACCTCCCCCCAGCAACCAGCATATCCCCCAACCCTTAAATACTTGAATAAATAAACAAATGAGGCTTGATGGGTGTATTTTAGAAAAGTAAATGATCAAAATATGGATAACAAAAAATAACATTATCATTCTAATGTTATGATGACAGTTGATTAGGTATATTAGTAGAGCTCAAAAGAAAGGGAAACTTTGACACATTTCCTTATACACACATGCAGGAGGTTGAAGTGGGGGAAGCAGCTATTCCTCAGCCTCTAAGAGCAGAATTATGGCTGAGGCCAGAATCACAATGTAATAAAGAAGCAGGCATCTTTGCTTCTGTGAGAAACCACCCATCTCTAATGTGTCAACATACACAGTTACAGTCAGCCCCCCATTTCCACGGGTTCTGCATCTGTAGATTCAACCAACCTTGGATCAAAAATATTTGGGGGGGGGGCTTCCCTGGTGGTGCAGTGGTTGAAAGTCCGCCTGCCGATGCAGGGGACACAGGTTCGTGCCCTGGTCCGGGAAGATCCCACATGCCGTGGAGCGGTTAGGCCCGTGAGCCATGGCCGCTGAGCCTGCGCGTCCGGAGCCTGTGCTCTGCAACGGGAGAGGCCACAACAGTGAGAGGCCTGAGTACTACACAAAAAAAAATATATAAATATTTGGGGGAAAAAATTCAGAAAGTTCCAGAAATCAAAACTTGAAATATACATTATATTTAAAACTATTTACATAGCTTTTACACAGTATTTGTTATTATAAGTAATCTAGCGATGATTTAAAGTATACAGGAGGATGTGCATAGGTTATTGCAAATATTACACCATTTTACACAAGGGACATGAGCTTCCTCAGATTTTGTTGTCTTGTGTGTGTTTCTGTGTTGGAGGGTGTGTTTCCTGGAACCAGTCGCTCGAGGATACTGAGGGATGGATGTATATGGAACTCGTTGAGGTTAAAGAATGCAAATCATCATTATCGTCATCAACAACAGCAGTTTCTGAGCCTCTGTGGGAAAATGCTTGTTTATTTAATAAACAGAGCTTCTTGGGGATGAGCAGAGTACAAACGCTGCCCTTTCACACATAAGGGCCTCCACAGAGAAGGAGCTTGACGACTGGTAGTTTGTACGTGGCAAAGGAGCCTCATGAGGACCAACCTTATCTCTGTCCTCAGAGGCTGAGGAATTACTTAGACAAGTAATTTATACCACTTAATTTAAATTCTATACTTTATTGTTCTTCTGCAAGTGGGTCTATAAAGAAAAATTTCCACCAATTGGAAAAAAAACTCAGAATATAAATGGGAAAGTTATTTAAATGTTCAGTTGGTGGCTACAATACTGGTTCCCAGTAGTCTTAGTGTAACTTACTATTTTTGAGTACTGAAATACGAGATTTTGTTGTTGCTGTTGATATAGTGCTTTTATTTTGATATTTTTTAAGTGTAAAATCTGAGTGATTTATGTCATAAAACTCGCCTGGAGAGTTTTCAAACAACAGGTGGGATGATTTGAAGATGAAGGCATGTGTGTACGATGTGTGGCCTACAGGTGTCTTCTTGTCATTCCCCCAGCAAACTTCCAGGTGAAATATGCTTTCAGAGCAGCTAGAAAATGTTTCCATAAAATATGCTAGCAACTCAATGACAACACTATTGAGGCACTATTTTATAGGCTTTCCCCTTTGAAAAAGATTAAATTACATTTTGAATTTTTCAGGACAGTTTTCAGTTTATGTAGTTTTTTTTTTAAATAAACCTCTGTTTTACTAATTTTATCTACTAATGATTTACATTAGAATGATATTATAAGTTTCATGTTTATACTTGCATAAGTGTGTTTTTTTATTTGATAGTTTTGTAACATGTAATTTAAAATATGAAATGTAGTTAACATTTATTTTTCATAACTTCTAAACTTTTACAAATTCTGAACATAAAAACCTAGTATTTTGGTATTGCATGGAATAAATACCTAATCACCAACATTGTTGTCTTGTTCTCATCTTGCACCTCTAATTTCAAAATATAGGTTAATATTTCTCATATTTTCACATAGGTATATGTCATGATGATGAGGACCCCAAAGGCTATAAATGGCCAGCCATCCAACCTTCTGTATACAATGCTCCCTGTCCAGGGAAGCCGGGCTTCTATGCTTCACGGACATGGTAATACTTTCTTTTTTTTTTAATATTTATTTAGTTTATTTATTTATTTGGTTGTGCCTTGTCTTAGTTGCAGCAGGTGGGCTCCTTAGTTGCGGCAGGCAGGCTCCTTAGTTGCGGCATGCATGTGGGATCTAGTTCCCTGATCAGGGATCGAAACTGGGCCTCATGCATTGGGAGTGTGGAGTCTTATCCACTGTGCCACCTGGGAAGTCCCTGACTCTTGCCAGCAAATTCCATGTAACCTACCTTCCCAGGGTTACAGGTGTTGCACCGTAGTTCCCGTGCAGTGTATATTAATTGGAAAGAAGGGCGGGAATCTCTGTTGTGTATGTGAAATCCATGTGAGGTAAAGACAAGACAGGTAGGTTACCAAGAAAAGCCTTTCTTTTCTCTCTCCAAGAAACATGCTAATTTAGGCTTCTCCAAAGAAAGACAGAGCAATTTGGAAACCAGAGGGTGGTTTTAGAGCAAAGCACCTTATGTGTGGATGAACAAACTCACAGCCTCATAGCATACATCTGACATTCTGAGTCTTTTTAACTTTTTGGAGTGGTTACTGTTGGAAGGGGAAAGAGACAGTAAGGGAATAAAGACAAGATCCAGGTTAGGGCAGTCTGCTAGTGGAGACTGTTAGGGTGTGGATTTTTCCTAAATATTGAACGGAAACCTCAGACAAGTTGACTGCAGAGGATTCACCGAATAACAAGTCAGATCTAGTTCCTCACCCTCCACCCTCCTTCAGTTAGAGTTTTCTTGCAGGGAAATTCATACACTGAAACTGCCCACATAGAAATACTTTGTCCCCACTGCTTGGTTTGACACGTGGTGGAGAGGAAAGAAAGGGGCTTCAGAGCCTTGCGGACATGGATTTGAATCCTAGCTCTACCTCTTCCTGGCTGTGAGACCTTGGAAAATTCCTTGATTTAGCTAAGTCTATTTCTTCATCTCTAAAATGTGGATTATAATCTGCTTTACAGAGTTAAATGAAATCAAAATGAGATTTTATCTGGAAAGCTCTTAAAGCAGTACTTGATCCACGTTACCAACTATGCTTTTAACCTTAGTAACCTGATGTAGCCTAGGTTACAATAGGCTATTGCTAGTATTTTGTTTCCCTGATGCATGCACCTGATTTTTTTTCCAATAAGAACTTTTAATATGAGCTTTATGTCAATGTATTATAGTCTTATCTTCAAATGAAACTTACCTAGATGTTAAGGGAAATTCTAAAGCTTATTATTAAGTAATTTTTGTCAGCTATAGTGTCATTTATGCCAAATATTTAAAATACCATTTTTGTTTGTTTGTTTTATAGTCATCATGACCCTGCCAACACATCTCTAGCTTACTGGGGTCCTCCTGATATCTCCAATTGCTCAAGTAAGTGAGAGATTTGTCTTCATTTCTCAAAGGCAAAATGAGATGACCTCGAGCTTCACGGTTTTCATCCTCTTCAAACATGTTCTTCTGTTCTGTGATACCACTGTAATATTAAAAGCTAAGCAAATGATTGCTTCACTCAAGATAGAAAATACTGTTTTGCCTCATTGTGACTTTCTGTTCTATTCATTCTGTAGGAGATTAAAAATCATAATAAAATTTTGGAGAAGAGAATATATAAATTAAAATTTGTATCAATGTTTTATAGTTCTGTATTTTTTTAAGCAGCAAATATATACTTATTTAGTGATTCTGGGGGTATCTCTCTTAGAACCATTTGTGAATATTGGTCCCTCCAAGTTATTTACCTAAGTTGCTTAAAAGCACAATTTGTGTCTTACTAAAGAGAGAAATTAGTTTCTGAGTATAAAGAAATACTGTTGTCCTGTTCATATTGTGGTAAGGGGTACACACAGGAAACGTGATTTGCTACTTTACTATGAAGTGAAATACCATACTATGTTTTGGATTCCTGGAAATGCTCATAATACACAGGTAAAACTCTATGTTGTTCTTCTGCCATTTTTTAGGTGAAGCAAATGAAGTTGCCAATCAGATTTTAAATTTAACTGGTGATGGGCAGACATTAAACTCAGCCAATATCACCAGCATCGTAGAACAGGTCAAAAGGATTGTAAATAAAGAAGAAAACATTGATATAACGCTTGGCTCAACTTTAATGAATATATTTTCTAATATCTTAACCAGTCCAGACAGAGACTTGCTTGAGTCTTCTTCTGAGTAAGTTTGTTTGTTTGTTTTCTTCTGGAGAGTAAAATTTATTGGATACACATGTTGTTATACAATTTCTCACAGATCTGAATGCTTGGTGCCCAGCTTTCATAATTTAAATCTCTAGAAGATCCATTGATATTTCCCAAGATCATTCACAGAATAAACTTCAAAGTTCTGTTTTTGATTTTGGTTTTTTTTTTTCTGAGAAAATCATTTACAAATTGATTGGGATTGTCGATCTGGATAGATAATAGTCCCAGAAAGACATAATTGGGGGCTTCCCTGGTGGCGCAGTGGTTGAGAGTCCACCTGCCAATGCAGGGGACACGGGTTCGTGCCCCAGTCTGGGAAGATCCCACATGCCGCGGAGCGGCTGGGCCTGTGAGCCATGGCCGCTGAGCCTGTGCGTCCAGAGCCTGTGCTCCGCAATGGGAGAGGCCACAACTGTGAGAGGCCCGCGTACCGCAAAAAAAAAAAAAAAGACATAATTGGTATTTCATTTTACATCTGAAAAATGTTTACATCTGAAAAATGTTAACTGGTGTTAATTCAAAATATAAACTGTTATATATATATATATATAAATTTATGACACTTCTTTTTGCTTGTAAAGGAGACAGTTAGCAGTCAGCTCACATATTTTAGGCATAACTTGGTCGCCGTAGGTCACTATCCTACAGACTGTGACACAAAACTGCCACACCTCTGTGACTGTTATACTTCTGAAATGAAAATGCCTAGGGCAGGGTGAAATATACCTATTTTTACACAATTCAGTTTGTATCCAATTATTTCAGTTAGCGTGTTAGTATTAAGATATTTAATTTTTTCTGTTTCCTTCCTTTCAACCAAATTTCTTTGATGAAAATTTTGTCTTTGTTAAAATGTATTCCCTAACTTACCTTATGCACATAACAATTACAAACTTTTTTTACAGGGCCTTGCAATTCAAAAAATACTTTTATCATGTTATCTCCTTTGATTCTCACTCAGTTATGAAGTAGGAAGGGTATTTTTCATATGAGGAAAGAAAGGCTAAAACAGATGAAAAACAGAATATTTGTTTAGGATGACTTAATTGTTGCTTTTCCTTAAAGCACGTATTTCTCTTAAGGATGAATTTATCACCACGATTCAGTGTTTTAACTGATGTTATTGTGGTTTGGGGGAATGTTGTGGGTATTCATGTTAAGATGAAAAAGTTTAAGGACAATTTTATTTGGTTTGTATTTTGTCCTGCAGGAAATCACATGTGTGCAAGTACCTAAAATGTGTCACTTAACAGTGGTATTATTTGTCATTTCTTTAGAGCTTTAAAAACAATTGATGAATTGGCCTTCAAGATAGACCTACATAGCACATCGCATGTGAATATCACAACTCGGAATTTGGCTCTTGGAGTATCATCTGTGTCCCCAGAGACCAATGAAATTTCAAATTTTAGCATTGGTCTTCCAAGCAATAATGAATCATATTTCCAGGTAATAAGCCAGTGGTTTCTTTAATTAATTCGACGAATTAAAACCTCTGATCATCTGCTAGTTGCTACTGCAACGACATCTTAGTTCCAGGGGTGGAAGGCTAGTCCGAAGTTTGTTTAACAGCAGTAGTAACCATAAGACATGTGGATGCAGAGAGGAGGTATACTTTCAGTTTACCCTCATCAGGAGGTGATAGTGGAACTAAGCATTAAATTATGAGTGAGTGCCACCCTATTGAGAGTGGGGTATGGGGAGTTGTTCAATCAGAAGATGTTTATTAAGGACACAAAGGTGGGAAGATGCATGGTATATTCTCTTTGCCAGTGGTTCTCAAACTACATTATAATCACCTGGAGGACTTATCAAAACAGATTGCTGGATGCCATCCCCAGAGATTCTAATTTAGTAGATCTGAGTGGATCTCCAAAATTTGCACTTTTAACAAGTTCCCAGATATTGCTGGTACTGCTGGTATGAGGATCGTACTTAGAGAACCAATGGTATAGAAGGCGAGGAATGGCAAGTGATAAGCAGGCTGAACACGAAATCTGGGGCCAGATTAATGGAGATCCTCCCTGACCTGTTCAAGTGATGCTTCAGCAAATAATTTTCAAGTTCCTACTGTGTGCTAGACAGTGTTAGCCACGTGGGCAAATGAAATGATTGAAGCATCACCCTTGACATGGGAGAACACATAAGTGGCATTTAACGCTTCTTAACTGTGGAGATAAACCAAGATAGAATATTTTTTTAAATCTGAATATAAGGAAGAACTTATTTTTCTACTTTGGACCAAAAGCTCTTTTGGGTAATTCTATTCACATTTTAAGAGTGAAAATGTGGTCAGCCTCCGTCTCATTTCAAGTCCATTTGCAGGAAATGGCCTGATCTGTGGGTTCAGTAAAAATGGTACCCAAGAATGTTCAGAAAACTTCAGCTGCTTCCTCTATGCAAAGATACTCATTCTCTGCAAACAAATTAACTCGTCTTTTTTTTTTTTCCTGGTAGTTATTTTTCTGGTAGTGTGTTTTGAGAAAAGCTCAAAATCTATTAAAGTGTAAGTCTAATTCTTATACTTGAAAATGGCAACTGATTTATAGATCTCTCAGTTTGTGTTTAGTTAATGTCAGTGCATATCCCGTTTTGCCCCATTTGCAAAATGCGAATGAGATCCAGGCCTTTGTCTGTAAGGGATTCAGCCTTGAGGGCAGTGACTGTGGCGGAGGTAAAGGGGAGCCCTGGTCCTGGCCAAGTTGATGCTGGCAGTTACTCTCCTGTGGAGTAAAGTTATTCCTGCAATTTAAATATGATTACTCAACTGACATACTCTGTGTGTATGACAGATGGATTTTGAGAGTGGACAAATGGATCCATTGGCTTCTGTAATTTTGCCTCCAAACTTGCTTGAGAACCTGAGTGAAGAAGATTCTGTATTAGTTAAAAGAGCACAGTTTACTTTCTTCAATAAAACTGGACTTTTCCAGGTAAGAGTTCATTACATTATTATTTTTCAATCGTAAATTGAGTGTCATTGCTCAAAAGGAAAGATAAAAGTTCAGATTTCTTGAAAACATATCAAGAGGTATAGAAAAATTAATCTACTGTATTTTCAAAACTGAAAAATTTTAACATAACTGTTTAAATATTTTATTTTAGATAATTATATGCTTATTAATAGGATGTGTTCATTTAAGGTTTTTAAATAAATCAGATTAAGACTTGCATGATACAATTAGAAATGGAATTTGTGGAGAAGTTATTATTTATTATTTCTTTTGTTAAGTATTTTGTGCTCTCCAGCAATTTAGATCTTCAGAGTTAAAGAAATTGTGTGCCAAAGGAAAGATTTTTTTTTTTTTAATTCAGCAGGAAGCACTGTTTACATAATGAGCAGCATTCTTGGCTTTAATCAGTTTTCCCATTAGTATTTCAAATGACCTTTGGCCTTCCCACATCCCCTGAGTAGGGTGGCATTGTGCTGAGCACATATTATCATTTGTATTGGCATCATTTCCAGATACTAGAAAGTCCCCTGCCAGCAAACACTGGTGACCTCTGGTTGCCTTTGAAAGTACAACCCGTTCTGATCAGTTTCACCGAGCCCTTTCAATAAAAGTTACCTATTAAACTGAAGATACCTGTGTATATCAAACAGTGTGACTTATGTAAGAGAGAACTGCAAGTTTCAAAGCCAGTAGAAATGTTTTTAAAAGACTTGTGCCATATGTCATGTTTAGAGGAATGGCAAAGGAGGCTACAGGGAAGTAAAAGGAGGACCATGGAATCATTTACAGTCATTAACTCAAAAATTTAAAAATGTTATCAGCAAATGGTTTAAGAACAAGCTATATAAAAATTTTGAGCAGATTAAGAATGTAATTACATGCAATTGCTCTGAAGGATTTAATAGCTACAAACACGTAAAACTGCATTTGTTAAAGTTACCTGAGGCTTATAACAATGTCGCCTTTAAAAATAATGCAAGAGGACTTCCCTGGCAGTCCAGTGGTTAAGACTCTGCGCTTCCACTGCAGGGGGCAGAGGTTTCCCTGGTTGGGGAACTAAGATCCTGCATGCTGTACAATGCAGCCAAAATAATAATAATAATAATATGAAAAATGTAGTAGGTGTTAGATGATGTGAATGGGGGGGAGGGGGCCATTGAGAGGAGAGGTGGAGCCCAGCCGGAGGAGTTGGGAGAAGTCTTAGCTTTGTAAGAATCTGTCACAGTTTCATTTTGAGTCTCATCTTCTCACGCGATCATTTCTTTCTCCTTTGGCATCTCCCAATCAGCGACATTATTAGGAAACATATGTTTGGTTTTTAAAGTAAATTTATGGCAGACTGAAAAAAATGTAAGGGTTCTATGGTACTCCCCTCACACAGGGAACAGCATAAGAGTATTTTTAAAGGAAAGGCTGGGTATCCCCAAGCCGTAGCCACTTTATTGAGAGAGACCACACAAATGTAATAAAAAGCTATATTCTGGATTCTGAGAGCTAGGTAGCATTTAAGGAATCCTGTATTATTCCAAAACAGCTGATTTATAAGCTGTGGTAGAGAAATTCAGGAGGCTCAACAGGAAACACAAAGGGAAGGAGAAAGTGGTGATGGTCTTGCTGGAGAAACAGTCTACTGGTCCCAGTCATTTTGCAGCACAGATTCACTAATTTGATTTCCTGACATCTTATCTTTGAAGTGGAAGCTACAGATGCCGGCAAGTGTGCAGACAGAGATGGTAAAAGTTCTGGTGGGGCTTTAATCCTGTAGAATTACATCTAGGTTTACGTTAGTAAACACTCAGATTGTTGTCATGGACATGAAAGATGAATTGATTTTTATTTTTCACACCATATTTCCTTGGTACTTCTCTAAAGGAAAACAACTTCATTTATTTTTTAGGATAGGGAAATGATCTAATGATTTCATAGCTTTTTATGAGTATGTATTATTTGTGGGTTTGCATTGTTTCAGATTTTAACTGGCTGGCATCAGCCACAACAGTGAAGAATGAAGTTTTATGAACATCGCCTTAAAGCATTGGTTCATACTGTTCCCTCAATGTATTTATTATAATAAGGGAAATAGCAGAGCTCTTTCAGGAAAGTTAGCAATTTGATCTTATAAACAGGATGTTCTATAACTGAAGATCTTAAGTGTAAAAAGTGCTGACAGATTGCTTATCTTGGAGCACCAAAATAAAATAAAAGTGTGTACTTCTGACTAATACACAATTTTTTTTTCTTTAAAAGGATGTAGGAACCAAGAAAGGCACCTTAGTGAGTTATGTGATGGCATGCAGTATTGGAAACATTACTATCCAGGATCTGAAGGATCCTGTTCGAATTAAAATCAAACATACAAGGACTCAGGTAAGGAAAAGCTACAAATAGCCATGGAACAGAGGCAGACTGTTTGATAGAATTGTGGGGCCTTTTTAAAAATATATGATTAGAAGTAACTAGTACTTTTTTTGCAGGGCGCAGTTTTCCACAAAGGCGAGACCAGCTAGTCAGGTAGTGCCGTAATGTCCTGGTGAACAGTGGCGGCAGGGCAGGGGTGGGATGGGTGAGTTAGTCTTGTCTAGGATTCAGTCATCTGAAAGAGAGTAAGAGTGAAGGAAAGAGTCACACCTTTAGAGAAACAACGTATAATTACTTCAGCTAACTTAGATGTAGATGCACAGTTGTGTCATTAAAGGTTTTGGTTGTCTTTTTAAAGTCAGAGAATACTGAAACTAGGAAAGCAGAAGGGAAATGGGAGAAACAGAAGAGAGTTGACATTTTTTGGGAGCTTAGCAGTTGTCTAAAATCTTGGCAAATGTTGTGCTTTTTTTTTTTTTTTTGCCTCATTACCCTTGCTGTCATCTGTTTATTTGATAAAATTATGTGGGGTTCTTATTGTCTTAAATGGCCCAACCACAGTTTTCCCGTGATTTATAGAGGGTCCCAGTCATGATTTGACCATTAGGCAGGCAGGAAGGCAGGCGGGAAGTGAGCTGGCTGATAAGGACTAAGGCTTGGAACTGAAGTCCTCTAAGAATTAGCCCTGCTTTGTCACGAAACCTCTGAGACTTCCCTGTTCTACCCTTTGGCCTCCTTTGTTTCAGCTCCTTCATCTATAAAAATTTTTTTATTGTGGTAAAGTATACATAACATAAAATTTACTATTTTAACCATTTTTAAGTGTATAGTTCTATGGAATTAAATACATTCATGTTGTTCTGCAACCATCACTACATCTATCTCCAGAACCTATTCATCTTCCCCAACTGAAACTATGTCCCCATGAAACAACAACTCCCATCGCCCCTCACGCAACCCCTGGAAACTGCCATTCTACTGTCTCCATGAATTTGACTACTCTGGTATCTCGTATAAGTGGAATCATACAGTATTTGTCCTTTTGTGATGGGCTTATTTCACTTGGTATTTTCAAGTTCCATCCATATTATAGCATGTGTCAGAATTTCCTTCCTTTTTAAGCCTGGGTAATATTCCATTGCATGCACATACACACACACACACACACACACACACTCACAGACACACACACATTTTGTTTATCCATTCATTCATTGATGGGTACTTTGGCTGTTTCCACCTTTTGGCTATTGTGAATAATGCTGCTGTGAGCATGGTTGTACAAATATCTGTTTGAGTCCCTGCTTTCAGTTCTTTTGAGCATATACCTAGTCATAAAGGAGAGTTTTGAAGATGAAGTGAAATTTTAGTGTAAAGAGCCTTGCTAAGTGCTGAGAATTGCACTTTATGATGAGACATAATTAGTAACCTGCAGATAAGTGGTAACCTGATCCCTCTGGAGTTATAGTTGATTTCCATTTGAAGTCTGTGAGAGCAAACCCCTAAACTGCATGCCGTTCTTTGGTCATATTGCCGTGACTAATTATGACCTATTTCTTTGTGAAAACCTTAGCATTTTTACTCTTTTCCCATGTTCAAATTGTATGATTTTTCATTTATTTGAAACACAATTTCACATGTTTGTTCTTATGTTAATATAGGCTGTGCCTCATCCCATCTGTGCCTTCTGGGATCTGAACAAAAACGGTACGTTTTAAAATATTGGCTGTCTTAATAACAACTGAATTTTCAACATTGTTAGACACTCCCTTTTTTTAAAATTCCATCCCAAATCAGAGTGAGTCGCAATGTAAGTGTGAGGGCAACTGAGCTGCAAAATTTAGTTTAGGTAGCTTGGGAAGCGAATTCTAATTTCTGTAACTTTTTCTTCATTGCAAGAAGAAATAGGCAGACTTGACTTTTTTTTTAAACAAACCACCTCTGGTTGCAGTTATTTATAAACTATAGCTTACATTTTTGTTGCTACTTTTAGATGGATGTCAATGTACATTTGACCACATTCTTCTAGGACACTTCTGAGGAGAGTATTTGATGTGCACAAGGCCTGCAATTGAAAATCCAGCTTCCAGACCACAGATTATGGGGGGAAAGCATATTAGAGGATTGTAACTATAGGACTGGTTATAATGGATACATGTTACTTGAAAGAATTGAACTGCCTCCAGAATGACATTTGACAGTCAAGAGAGAAAGGCAGAATTAAGGGTAATCACTAGGTGTGAAGTATGGAGATGTCTGTGAAGGGAAGGGAAGCAGCAAAACCGCCCACCTCTGCCCTATAAGGGTCACCTTCCCTTAGGGTTCCCCAGTGGGATTATGGTGGCCCAATCAAACAAGCGCCAGTGTCCCAAACCTCTTTTTTTGATACTCCAGTCTTAGCTGGGAAGTTTTTCTTGTTGTTTGGTTTCTAGTTGCGGTTTTGAGAAGATCCTGATTTACTAGCTACATAGTTAAAAATGATATCACCTTGTAGTCTTAAAATACCCTTCAAATATATGAGTTGTTCATATTCCATAGCATACCGTAAAAGTCAGATAAGATGTGTTAAAGGCATTTATAGTAAGTTGTCTCTGTGCATGACTGCTTTGTACATAATAGCATGTTCCAAGGAAGCTGACCTCCTTTGTTCTCATGTCTTCACAGAGATATAGATTGACCAAGGGGGTAAAAAACTGTGCTGATCTCTAGAGACTTTGTTAGTATATAACATATTTGAAGAGGGATATTCTTTTTACGGAAGTTGACTTTAAAATATATTAAATAAATAAATTATATATCAATTCATATTTATGTTAAATATATATTTATATTACATATAATCTATTATATAAATATTCTTAAATAAGTAAAATACATGTTGAAATATTAACATGTATTAAAATGTAAAAGCTGAATTTTTCGCAGACCCCTGAAGCACCTCAGTAGAACACAGTTGAAAACCACCACCTAACCTCTGACTGCCCACCTAGCACTAACATTCTATGATCCCAGGAATCGAAATTCTTCTGTGTATTAGCAGCTTTCAAGATAGTATCCATTTTACAGATACACTGCAAAGCAGAAGAGTCTGAGGCATATTTCCCCAAGGGAAAAAGCTCATCCATTACAGAGAAGGAACCGATCTGCTGTTATTTTCACACTGTTTGTTGACTTCCTCCTACAGAAGGTTCTGGATTTTGGAACACTTCAGGATGTGTCGCACACAAAGATTCAGACGCCAGCGAGACGATCTGCCTGTGTAACCACCTGACCCACTTTGGGATTCTGATGGTAGGGGAGGAACATCTAAACACATTTTGAAATGACATAATTTTGGAAGGCATATTTCTTTTTGTGAGTCCACCTTTTTAGATTATGTGTTTGGGGAAATTTTTTTCCTGATAATTTTCATGTGTATCCTGAATCTTGATTCTTGATGAAGAATCTGTTGAGAGAGATCATATATTTAAAAAGTGCAAGATAAGTATAGAGAAGAATCTTACTGTTTTTTTTTCCTTTGGCTTTAACGATAATGATAAATAATCCCAGAAACAAGAAAATCACCATGAAACCCTTGAATTAAGAGAGAAACAGAGCTAGGGAGATGGAGAGAGAGGGAGGGAGGGAGAGACAGAAAAGTTAAAGAGGAAGAAAATGTCGGGTTTTACTAACATGGAAGGGTGCTATGAAAAATTTCATCAAAAATTGTCTTTCTTATAATATGTTATCACTTGTACGTTTGAATGTTACTTTGTACCAGGTACTGTGCTTGGTGATCCAATTGTTACCCCCAAATGACTGCAATCCCTCTCTAGAGATCACAGCCTGTTAGGCTAGACTAGTGACTAGGACAGCACAGAGGCTTCAAGCCTGCAATGGAGATGATGGGTGTTACGTTTCACTCACCACTAGGCCTTCATATCATTCTTTCCTTTCTTTCTTCCTGCCTTCTTTCCCTTGGCCCTAGTTTTATCTCATTAGCCAGCCTGTTCTCCAGTTTTAAGCAGAAATTAGATTGCGTTGATATGTTTTTTCAGCCCACCAAATTTTCAAGAGCCACCTTACAACCAGCAACTTGTGCGACTGCATCCACAGACTTACACCTTTACCTTATAACCTGATATGCTTGTGTGTCTGCAGACACTTTCCTGGTGCAAAGTACACCCTCCAGATCATAACAGAGCCATTGTTTCCGTATAGTTTCCATAAGCGGGATCAAACCAAATTTATTTTTTAGTTGGAGATGGGAGTAATGTGTACCGAGGCAATAAAGCTTTTCGAATTCGAATCACAGACATCAAGATTTGTTTATCCCGTCCCTTAAATCTTACAGCTACTTCCTGTGGGACTGGAAGGAAGTAGCGAGGAACTGTGGGATGCAGTGATTGGCTCATGGATCTACCTGGCCTATGTAAATGGCCATTGTCATATAGCAACCGTGCACGTTGTAATTTTCCTGACAATCCAGTACTTAAAGCTCTGAGGGATAAGACCAAGTCATTTAAAAAGAGGACAGTCATACAAATACTGTGTGATTCCTCTTATTTGAGGCATTTAAAATAGTCAAAGGTATAGAAGTAGACAATAGAACGATGGTTACCAGGGGATGGGGGGAGGGATATATGGGGAGTTGTTTAATGAGTATATAAACTTACAGCTATACAAGGGGAGTAAGTTCCAGAGATCTGCTATATAAAATAGTTAATAATATGGTATTGTAGACTTAAAAATTTGTTAGGAGGGTAGATTTCACGTTAAGTGTTCTTACCTCAGAAACAAAAGCAAATGAAAAAGGAACACAAGAAACTTGTGGAGGCGATGGATATAGTTATTACCTGGATTGTGATGACGTTAACACAAGTGTATACATAAGTTCAAACTCACCAAATTGTATACATTAATTGTGTGCAATTGTTTCTTTACCAATTATATATCAATAAAGCTGGGGAAAAAAAACAGTAAAAAAAAAAAAGAGGACAGTCATAAAAAACAGCTTAACTTTCCCAAAATATAAATGTTTTCATTTACTGCCAGACCATGAAAATGAACAATTAAACTATAGCATGTTTTCCCTAAGTAATTAAAAATAAAACCCTCAGTTTTCTTCCATATTCTCCTTTTTCTGAAAAGTGACAGCATCATTCTTTCATAAAACGCTTGTTTTGCATCATTAATCTTTCAGGTATGTAAGCTTTAGCTTAATTCATTGAATTATTTCAACTGCATGTGTGTTTGAGCATGATTGTGTGTATCGTAAGTCTAATATTAGATAAATAGATAACAGTAACACAGTCACTATTCAGAGATGACCTATAAGTAACCAAGGCTTGGCTTCCTGTTACTTTGAATGGTTAGTTTTTCCAAATATTGTTTAACTGTTGTTATGAATTTGTAATTATATATTACTCTTTCTGTTGTCATTTGATTAAATAATTAGTTTTACATGTATATGGATATGTGCATTTTTCAGTGCTATTTTTCCATTTTCCACTGCGGCTGCTTTTATAAGATTCTAAATTTCTGGAAGAAAAACTTCCCAGAATTTATCTTTTCTGGTGATGTGCCCATATCCTTCCAGCTTTTCCAGACCACCACAACCTTGTTAAGAGTCTTTCTTGATGTATAAACTCTGTATTCACTTGTGTAAGATATTCCCAGAGTCTACCTTGCCCCATGACACATTCACCATATGAGAAATTTAAAAACATACCCCAGATTTATAATTATATCTTCTAATCTACAAATGTATGAAAAATTTCATATCCTCTGCTACATTTATTTTAGTAAAGCTGATTTTCATATTTTTAACATTAGTACATTCTCATGTTGGCTAAATCAGAGGAATCAATATTTTCATATTCTTCATTCTCTAAAAGTATAAAACAGCATGAGAACTGTGTGTAAATGTATAACCGTGAACAGCATTTTTTTTTCAATTTACATTTTAAATTGTGGCTTTAATTGTGACTTGCAAGTATACTGCCTCATCTAAATGGGAGCCGTAGGTTTTTCAAGAGGTAATGACAAGTCCTTTGGAGGTTCCCAAGATATTTCTCTGACCTCGTCAAATCCTGGAGTAACCGAAATGTTGGTCGGGGTAAAAGCTACCAGTGAGTCAAGTGGCACTGACTCAAACCCCATCCCGTGTGCTGTGGGAGTCCCACTTCCTCCCAGTGTTTTCAGGGATTCCCGGGAGAGGAGGATAGGGACGGTCCTCTCTGACCTGAGTCTCTGCGCCCACTGAATTCCATCACTTTGTGCATTTCTTGGTGTTACAGGGAACCTGTTACCAGCTCCTCCCTGCCTCAGTCAGACCTGGAACTGAGCCCCGTCTCATGAGTTCACACACGTACACTCATACAGATACCACTTCCTGGAGGTCTTTGTTTCAGTAGCAGATTTTATTGACATTTTGGTGAAAAGTAAAGAAAGTTAACATTATAGAATGAAAACTTAAAACACAAAATTTTTTTCATAGTTTAAGACCTAAAAGTTTAAACTAGATATTCCTTTTGGAATATGTCCCTTCTCCAAGAAGGCTCCGTTTTCAAACATTTGCATAATGGAGATGCCTTTCTCCTCCAACCAAGGCTTGAGTGGTTGGTCTTCATTCAAGATTTATCCCTAACCCAATTCTACATTTAAGGAAGAAAAGAAAGATTTTCCTGCCAGGCCTGGACTTTGCAAGTCTGTCTCCCTCTGCACAGTGAAATTAAAATTAAGGCTTCGTATTCACATGCTAGAAAATGTTGACTTTTTCCCCTCACAACAACCCCTAACACTTTTAAGTGGCACCCTTTCAGGTCTATAGGTATCAAAAAACTATGACCCCCAAACTCTTGGTGGCTTCTCATTTATGAAAAAAAAAAAAAAAAAAAAAAAACAGAGACCACCCCACCTGATACATACCTAGCTCTGAAATGACCACAGTAAGAGCCTCAGCACTATTCTCTGACTGGGCAGCCACACACCAGCACCAGCCTCTGGCTGTCTCGGCTGAGCCCCTCCCTACCAATCAAAGAACCCAGGGCCCACCTAAAGGCTTGGTCACGGGGCCATGGTGGCCTCCATTTTCACTTGTGTCCCTAGCCTTGCAAACGATAGGAAGGGTCTGCTCATTTATTATGCATGACAATGACCTCTTCTCCAGTTTGTTAGGGCCCCGGTGGTTTTGCTCTTCTAGTTATACTGATGTGCAAAGAGCTTGGGTAACAGGGTAATGATAAAAAAAAAATGTGCAAATAATGCTACATTTTTGTTTCATGGAGTGATCCACAAGAGTGCAATAAACGGAAATTCCAGTACAGGCATATCTCAAAGATTTTTTTGTGGGTTCAGTTCCAGACCACTGCAATAAAGCAAATATTGAGAGAAAATGAGTCACACGAATTTTGGGGTTTCCCAGTGCATATAAAAGTTATGTTTATACTATACTATAGTCTGTTAATATGCAATAGCCTTATCTCTAAAAAAGCAATGTAGATACCTTAATTTAAAAAGTTTTATTGCTCTAAAAAATGCTAACCATCATCTGAGCTTCAGTGAATCATAGCAGTAACATCAAAGGTCACTGATCACAGGTCACCATAACAAATATAATAATAATAAAAAGTTTGAAATATTGTGAAAATTACCAAAGTATGACACAGAGACCCAAAGTGAGCAGACGCTGTTAGAAAAATGGCTTGACTCAGAGTTGCCACAAACCTTCAGTTTGTAAAAAATGCAGTATCTGCGAAGTACAGTGAAGGGAAGCACAATAAAACGAGGTACGCATGTCCTGATTTACACTGTTGTTTTTAGCCCCTAAGATTGAGCTGAGATTCTAAGTGCCATCAGTGACCTTTCTAATAAAACAAAACACCGTTTTCATGAAAAGAGAGATTCTTACAACTGCTTCTCATGTTTTTGGTAGGACCTTCAAGGAACTGCCTCACAGTTGGATTCAAAAAACACTAAAGTTCTCACCTTCATTACCAATATTGGGTGTGGAATATCTGCTATTTTTTCAGCAGCTACCCTCCTGACATATATTGCTTTTGAGTAAGTATTTTTTTTTTCTATCTGCCAAATCCAGAGCTAACTGTCCCAGAATGTGAATAAGAGAATTGCTTCAGCTTTTAAAAACACATATACACTTTGTGAATCACGTACAGTGGTTCAGTTTTAATGTTCAGATTTCTTATAAGATATATCACGAATTTCCCACCTTTAGAATCTTAATTTATAGTTACTATATTTCTATTTAAAATGTATTTAAGCCTGTTAGAGATGATTAGCATTTAAGTAAATAACAATTGCATGAAATGCTTTTTACATGGTAAAAGATGAAAACATTTGCTTCACAAATCTTATAAAATTGGTTTTGAAACAGGAAATTTTTTTAAAAAAGGATCCTGACCTTATTAAAAATCAAGAAACTTCAACAAATTTTAGGGAAATTGCTTTTCAACAAAGATATCATTTTTTGTAAATCTAAAATTTTTCCTGGATTAAAAAAATCAATCTGGGCTTCCCTGGTGGCGCAGTGGTTGAGAGTTCGCCTGCCAATGCAGGGGACACGGGTTCGTGCCCCGGTCCAGGAAGATCCCACATGCCGCGGAGCGGCTGGGCCCGTGAGCCATGGCCACTGAGCCTGCGCGTCCAGAGCCTGTTCTCTGCAACGGGAGAGGCCACAACACTGAGAGGCCCGCGTACCGCAAAAACAAAACAAAACAAAACAAAAAAAATCAACATGTTGTAACCAAGTAGAAATTTTGGAAACAGTTTTGAAATAAAATTAGTGTTTAAAAAAGTCTTTATAATCTGCTAAATACTCCTATATCTTTAGCCCTCCTCCTAGTGGAACCATGTCATAAAGATGGTACTACCTAGGCTATTGCAGAGCTGTATAAGATACGAATTTACTGCCTGTGCTTAAAAGATTTATTTACAATATTATTCTCATATATCTTTCTTTTGTCCTTTATAAGAAAATTACGAAGGGATTATCCCTCCAAAATCTTGATGAACCTGAGTACAGCCCTGCTGTTCCTGAATCTCCTCTTCCTCCTGGATGGCTGGATCACCTCGTTCCATGTGGATGGACTTTGCACGGCCATTGCAGCCCTGCTGCATTTCTTCCTTCTAGCTACCTTTACGTGGATGGGGCTAGAAGCGATTCATATGTACATTGCTCTGGTTAAAGTATTTAACACTTACATTCGCCGATACATACTGAAATTCTGCATCATTGGCTGGGGTAAGCCTCCTAAATTTTGTTTTCTTTTTTTCCATCATGGAAATCACTAGGTTCTCATAGGAAAATCCTATTTTGAAAGAATAGCACTGCTAAAAGAAACTTCAAAATTGTGAATGATGTGGATGTGATATACATAACCTAAGGAAGGGGCTTCCTCAGAACGGTGTTTTTAAAAACTGTTCAACATTCCTCACTAAAGTCAGGAGGAAAGGGAAAAAACCCTTGCTCTCCTGAGTCCCCACCACCTTATTTCCTGTGTCCAGAGCCAGCCCACGCAAGTCTGAAGAGGCAGCTGGCAGACAGTGGTACATTTCTATTATTTTTCAAAATAGAAAGGCCAGCTCAGACTCCTAACTCTACTCGCCCTAAACACATGCCCATGTCTTGGAAACCCGAGCAAGAAGGTTATTTTTGTGTGTGCAACCAGAATACTGACAGAATTCTTGCTTTGAGCTTCTTACCGTGATTCCTCAGCCACACATGGACAGCTGTGTTAGCCTGTTTGCAGTCTTCTAATTGGGCTCCTTTATCTGGGTTTTGTATTGGGCCAGGCATTTTCGAGCTTTCTCACAAATCTCTTTTTCAGATAGCCATGTAGAAATGAGATGTTTCCAAGGTGTTTAGTACCACCTTAGGAGGCAATGAAAGCACCTTTCAGGGAATTCAGGTGGTGTAGTGTTTCCCCACTGAAATATACATGGAAATACTATATTGGTCCTCTTGAGAGAAAAGACTATAAAGACTTTATGTCCCCATTGTTTTCCCCCCAACTTTTTCTAAAGACTTTTCTTTCTATAGAAAGGGGCAAAATGAAGCTGTAGTTACCTTCTTACCTGAACTCAGGCAGTCTGACAGGTGTCATTAATGAAACTACATTTTCTGGTACAGCATACAGTATAAATCAGGTCCTGGTACTCTAGTGGGTACCAGTAAGCAAACAGAATATTTGAATATCTGTCATTTAAGAGCAGGTTTAGATTGTTTCTAATTAAAGTTGGATGTTTCACACCACAAAAGGGATTTTATTGTTGTTTGTAACCAAGTCGCCTGTTCTAAGAAATTTGATTCTATGATATGGAGTGTTTTCTTTCTTTTTTTCCCCCCTTGCCATTATCAGTCTTATAAAGCAGTCTACAGATGCTTCAGAAAAGTTGTTTCTATCATGGTCTTGTTATAACAGGTCTGCCTGCCTTAGTTGTGTCCATTGTTCTAGCAAGCAGAAACCAAAATGAAGTTTATGGAAAAGAGAGTTATGGAAAAGAACAAGGTGATGAATTGTAAGTAATAAAAGCTTGTTGGGAATTTATTTGTGATGAGTATATATCCTCTGTTTGCTGAAGTTTAGTGTGAGTTTCCGTCACAATCGTGAGTGAGCTTCTATTTTGGAAGGTTAAAGTGTACTTGCATGTCTTTGCCAAGGTCTCTGCTACACCACAGATGAATTCAGTTGAATGCTCTGAACTGTGTGAGCTGCTTTTCCATATTAATGTTGTGCTTTCTCATCTGGGGGAATTCAGAAGAAGTGTAAGATACTATCTTCTAGACACAGAAGACCTATTCTATCTGAGGAGATTCTGTAATACTCCCACCTCCTTAAACCACACACATCTTCGAGAGAGTTAAGTAGCAGCATCGGACAGTGAAGGATTCAGTGCCAATATGAGTGTTGTGTGGAAGTGGAGAGAGTGGATCTTGAATAATTTGGAAAATTCCCTTCAGGCTGTGAGATCACTGAAGCTAAGGTTTTTAAACTCTTCAGTTTTGGCAATTAGTTCTCTTGTATTTTATGTAGTACGTGGTACTCAATATTATTATTTGTTGATTACTGAATGAATAAAGAGCTTACTCCAGACTGTGATGCGACATTTCTGTGCACATTTCATGGATGGATAAAAATTTTATATCCAGTCAGTATCCAATCCTGTTCCATTCCTCCTGGCCTTCCCATTTATATTTCCAAAGTAGCAGTCCAAAGCCCCCACGAGAACTAGTGGGAAATAAATGATCTAGGTCAGGAATTTCAGACTCTAGGGGAACTTCCATATGGAAAGAAAGATTAGCTCCAGGGACAAGCAGTGTCATTTGGGGGACCTTTAAAATAAGATATATTAAAAGTAGAAGTCAATACATATGTTCTAAATAAGGGAACTTAAAAAGTATGTGAGTCAGCTCTTATAGAACTTTAAAGTACGACTTATTAAATTGTTGTGCCATCAACAACTTTCATTAATTGAGCATTTACTATATGCCAGGAATCAGGTTATAGGACTCAAAGATGTTCAAGACAGCTTTTGCCTTTGTGAAGGTTGTGTTCCACGGTGAAAGACACAACCAAAATGATGACCACTTACATTCGAATTTTAAGATTAATTTAATTGTCTTAAATAATTCTTCTAATATTTTTTGGTACCTAAGAACTTCCATAGTATTAGTTAGGCACTGGGGCATCTACAAATTGCAGTATTTTAATTTTACTCTTAGTTCCCTTTAAAATTACTTTCATCTATTTTCCAATCTATATCATTCCGAATATCAAGTGTATCCTTCCTGATCTCATAAGGATGTTATGATTGATGTAAGCCTTTTAATTGTGTATGAGAAGTGTCAGCACAAGAATATCAGAGTTCTACAATAAGGTCTTGCCTCAACTAAACCAATTATATTAATAGGAATTATTTTGTCCACAGTAATGGAATCCACAATTATGTGTGTCTTAAATAAGTAGGATTTACTCTTCTCACATGATAAGACATGATAAGGTTTGGAAGAAGGCAACAACTGGCATTAATTTTGTGGCTGAAAATGTTAGGGCCAGCAATTCTACAGCCCTCTTGGCCTTTCTTTCCTCGATATAAGATGATGACGGGCTTTGCCAGCTGAGTCTGTCAAGAATAGGTGTCAAAAATCCCTTAGCAGACTCTGCTTCCATTATCATTTTGTAGAACCATGTCCACATGGCCCTCCTTTAAATACAACGGAGACTGAGAAAGTTTCCCACCCTCAGGAGTGCAGGCGCATAAGAGAAAGGGGGTAGACATGGTTTGGGGTGAGCCAAACAGAGTGTCTTCATGCCAAGTCAGAGTTAAGGAGACCACCTTGTTTTCCTAACTGTTGAGTTAAATAACTAGGTATTAAGAGGATGACTATCCAAAACAAAGCAAAAAACAAAAACAAAAATCTATGTAAACATTGAGGAAGAAACTGAGGCCCAAGAAAATGAAGTGACTTTCTAAAGGCATTTGAGGAAGGCCCAGCTATGAAATCTGCAGAAGCCCAAACTTAGCCAGGAGGAGTCTTAGGTAAACAGGGCGTGATGATAAATCTCGTTCTTTCTTGTCTCTTCTCCTTTAAGCTGTTGGATTAAAGATCCTGTCATATTTTATGTGACCTGTGCCGGGTATTTTGGACTCATGTTTTTCCTGAATGTCGCCATGTTCATTGTGGTGATGGTGCAGATCTGCGGGAGGAATGGCAAAAGGAGCAGCCGGACGCTACGCGAGGAGGTTCTAAGGAACCTGCGCAGTGTGGTCAGCCTGACGTTTCTACTGGGCATGACGTGGGGGTTTGCTTTCTTTGCCTGGGGACCTTTGAATGTCCCTTTCATGTACCTTTTCTCCATCTTCAATTCTTTACAAGGTAAGATAAATGGTAACCGCACCATTTTCCCTTTCTAATTTTACCATATTTGCAAAGAGCTTCACTGTTGGACAGATGCCATGCTAAGTTTCTAAGTCACTATCCCAAGTGCTGAGCACAGGGTGGGTACTCGTGAAAAAGGCCTTGAATGGAAAGAAGAGGTAGAATGTCAGTTTGTTTATTTGTTTTCAGTGATATATATACCAAGCACCTAGAACTATGCCTGGAATATAGTAGGTGCTCAATAAATATATGTTGTTGTATGCGTGGATATAGGCAAGGAGGTGCCCAATGGGAAGTGTAAAGAGAGGCACAGATGAAGTTTGCTTTCTTTACAGTTTTGCTGAGTGTTGGTGTTCTCCATGGAACCATGTGGGTGTAGTGCTCTTGGCCAGACGAATCTTTAGACTCTGTGCAGGGACAGAGCAATTCACTTTGATTCCTTGGTTCCTTGGATTTCAGAAAAAATACCAACAATCTAGTTCAGAAATGCTTATTTTTTCATAAGATATGGCAGTCAATTCCACAATCTAACAAATGGCTTGCTCTGTTTAGAAATACAAGGCTTCCTTCAAGGAGCTTACTGTCATGCTTCAGATTCCGTAACACTTACCCTAGTGTACTGTAGGATGAATTTAACTTAAAAAAAATTTTTTTTATTGAAGTATAATTGATTTACAATGTTGTGCCTATCTCTGCTGCACAGCAAAGTGACTCAGTTATCCACATACAGACATTCTTTTTTTTAATATTCTTTTCCATTATGATTTATCCAAGAGATTGGATATACAGTAGGACCTTGTTATTTATCCATTCTAAATGTAATAGTTTGCAAATTCCCAGTACATCCCTCTCCCTCCCCACTCTCCCCTTTGGCAACCAAAAGTTTGATCCCTATGTCTGTGAGTCAGTTTCTGTTTTGTAGATAGGTTCATTTGTGTCGTGTTTTAAATTCCACGTATAGGTGATATCATATGGTTTTTGTCTTTCTCTTTCTGACTTACTTCACATAGTATGATCATCTCTAGTTGCATTCATGTTGCTAAAAATGGCATTATTTCGTTCTTTTTTATGGCTGAGTAGTATTCCATTGTGTATATGTGCCACATCTTCTTTATCCATTCCTCTGTTGATGGACATTTAGGTTGTTTCCATGTCTTGGCTATTGTGAATAGTGCTGCTATGAACATAGGAGTGCATGTATCTTTTTGAATTATAGTTTTGTCCGGGTAGATGCCCAGGAGTGGCATTGCTGGATCATATGGTAATTTTATTTTCATAAAATAAAATAAATAATTTTATTTATTTATTTTAATTATTATAAAATAAATAATTTTATTTATTTTTTTCTGAGGAACCTCCATACTGTTTTCCATAGTGGCTGCACCAACTTACATTCCCACCAACAGTGTAGGAGGGTTCCCTTTTAGGATGAATTTAACTTTTAAGCTTAAGTGAACATAAAGTATTTTTTTGAAAATTCAATAACATTCTATAAGACATTGGATATACCCTGTGTTGTTGATGAAACCCCTTAATGTTGGAAGCACCATTAAGCCCACACTCCAGTAGGAATGAGGTGACAAAGTTTGGAATCTTTTTGAGCAGGGCAGTATTACTGGCTTACCTGAAGCTACTGGTCACACACTTGAAGGTGTCTAGGGAAGGAAGAGCTGACTAAAGTTGAACAAATCTGAGCTGGGATGGAAAGTGTGGAAATCAGGTTTGTGCTTCTCACCAGGAGAGATGCCTAGGTAGGAGCTCCCAACAGGTGTGTTCTAAGAAAAGTCTGTATTTACCTGCAGGAGCGTGTTTACTGCTCTGTATCGTACATATCTGTTTTGCTTCTCCTCCTACGTTTCCCACTAGCTCATGAGCTCCTGTAGAAAAACCTATCACTTAGAAGGTGCTCAATAATTATTTGTTAAATCAGTAACTGGATTGGTGGATGAAGAAGGGAGGGGCTTTGGGGATGGCCTAAATTCAATCAGAGACTCCTCCAGCATAAATATGCATTAATTAGTTGAGCAAATTTTATTCAGATTCATTCTCCCTTAACAGAGGAACTATGTAGGCTCATTATCTTTAGTGAATAAAATAATAAGCCTCAAGTACACCTCCAGAAGTTGGAAACTGAAGAGGTAGCATATGAATACCTCTGCACTGGGATCCACCTTTGTAAAGTGAGTTTTCCTCTTTTTAATCTCTTCTATCATACACAACATAAAAGTGCCTAGACAAATATTGACAAAAATGTCCATTAACATTAGAAAATTCCATGGTTTTATATTTCAGGATTGTATATGAAAGGCACATTAATCTGCCAGCCCAACCTTGTTTTTGCTTTTAGAATTTCCTGGCAGTTTCAGCAACCTTCAACTGTTACAGTTGTCTATTCAGCTCTGTTTCCATTAATGAGAATCGGGGTGTTTTATTTTTCCCAGCGTAGGTCTTCTCTCAGGAGGGAAAAATGTTGTAAACCATCATAGAGTGAGTGTTCTTCATAAATCACTGACTTTTAAGGCTGATTTTAAATGATATAAATTCAGAGCAGATTTCTGCCCATCCAGTGATATCAAAAACACCTCCTAAAAAGGAAATGTGAATTAAAAGACAGGATACAGAGCACATGAGTCTAACAATTCCTTACTGGCCAACCTTGTACAGAAGCTTCAGAGGACACTATGGAAAGCCATTTAATGGTTTTTATTTGCATCATTTTCAGAACCGTCCATGAGAGACTTGGTTGTTAAAGGTATATGCTTTATTAAGAGAAGCATGTAGAATTTAGACAGTTTAAAGAAACAATTCGGTGAATGCATGTTGAACTTAGGCGAACTACGTTGTGTCGACTTCTTTCTAGTATTCTTTATTCCAGCAAAAAAACATGACCTGATCCCTTTGTCTCATGGAGCTTATATTGTAGTAGGAGAGACTAAGGTTAATCCAATATGTCACTGTGTAAAGTGTACATGGTGGTGTTGAGAGTGCACATGACAGAAGACATGATGTCTAAGCCGAAATCTGAAGGATCAATAAGAATTAACTAGGTGAAAGGTGGGAGTAGGAGTGAGGGAAAACTGTTTCAGGTAGAGCGCACTTCGTGTGCAAAAAATTTGCTGTAGTTGGTGATTATAGCGCATACTCAAGGCATTAAAAGAAAGACCATATAAGCTGAGAACCCAGAAAGAGCAGGAGAGTGACAGAGCAGTGGGTGTGACACAAAAGGGAGGCAAAGGCTAGACCAGGAGGCTCTCTGTTTTGATCTTCATAAGGGCAATTGGAAGTCCTTGAAAGGTTTTAGGCCTGTGGAATGATATGAGCAGATGTACATTTTGTAAAGATGGAGCTGGACATAATGTAGAGAATGGATTAGAGCAGCCCAATAGAGACTGTAGATGAGAGGCTATTGCAATGGTCCCGGTAAGGTAAGGTGTTTTAGACTATGGTGGGAATGGGGGAGCTAGAGATACATGAGCAGAGTCAAGAGAAATTTAGAAAGTGTGCCACTGCAAAACACTATCGTTGGCTTGGTCATTAAACTCTTATTTTTCTGCAGTGATTGGGATAAGAAAGCTTCATGTTAATGCGATATTGTAGTGAACTGAAGCCTGTCATTATAAGAATCAGCAATGGCTAAAGGTTTATAATGTAATGCAATATTCTGAAACCTACAACTATGCCAAAGTAAATTTTAATCTTCTCAGATTTGGCTTATAATTGAACATCTTAAAATCAGCAAGGTCACAAGTCACCCTGTAGTGTTACAGAGGTGGGACCTGTGAGGACAAGATGTGTTTGAGCAGTGGTGTCAGGGCACGTGTATCAGAGGAGTGGCTTTTGCTAACAGATTTCTTTTCACTTTTGTGTATGTCTTTAAAGATTTTGTTCAAAGATGTTAAAAATCCATTTTATCTTTCAGGATTCTTAGGAATACATGTATGTATGTATGTGTGTATGTACAAAGACATATACATGTATAACTATGTCAGTACTCATATATTTGTATAGCCTATATATTAAAGTTTATATATGTATTTTTATTTTAGATGATTTATTTTTGTTTATTTTCAATATGTATTTTTATATGAATTTTTATTTTTTAGGTACACTTATAATTATACAATTTAATTCCAAAAAATCATGGTAACTGGATATGATAAAATTCTTATAGTCTGTGTGGCTCTAACTAAAATTTTACCTACTTGAATAAGCAAATGAAGTCACTCAAATCCAGGCTTAAACCAAGTTTATTATTTTCTAATTTTCCACCGTATATTGCTTTGTTCTTTTTTCTTACCTACTTCATTTGATTGTTATATATTAATCATTTCACTGAATTTTTAATTCTAAGATGAAAAGATAAACATACCTTCTCTTAACGAGGCACAATTATGTTTCTAACTCCTTTTACTACCTTTGCTGCTTTCCCAGGATGAAAGTGACAAATCATTTTATTAGAAATTTTAATTTTTTCTAAGGAATACAACTTGAGAAAATTATATGGTATACAAATTGCTATTCAAAAGAGAACAGATGTTTGATGAAAGTACATCATAATTCACATGCCTGAGAACATTAGCCTGTACTTCAAGAAATATAATGTAATTCATCCTAAAGAAGTAAAAGGCAATTCTCTGGTTGCTGAGAAGATCTTGGCCAGAGTCCTCTTGGGCATCTGTGTCCCTTGGCGATATTGATGTGTTTGCAGGATTGACTTATTGCTCTGAGATGCAGGCTGTACACACTGCTGCTTAGTATACAAACGATGAACAGCATCTCCGAATGTATATTGTTTTCATTACCGTACAAAAGTATTTGACATTTTCGATTAGATTAGGTTTCTCCAATATATAGAGAGGTTTAACTCTCTTGACAAGTTCATCAGGATCTAAAGTCTAGCCCCATACTGAGAGCTTAATCTTCAACTTTAGTTTTCCATGCCCGTGAAACAATATTGATTGTTTTGGGGGTAATCAGCCCATCTTCTGTATGTATATATGACCACGTAATACCATGCAGCATATGGTGTGCAAACAGAAGCTGCAATGGCGAACACAGAAGGGTATCATCAGTCTACTCAGAGGTCATGTATGCCATTAATTCGTTCAGTAACATTAAGATACCCAGAGCAACAGAAATAACATATTTGCATAGTGCATTGCGGTTTACAAAGCCTTTCACACAACATCTGTGATCTAATTCTTGTAGCAAATCTGAAAAGTAGGTACCCAAGAAAAAGGGTACTCGCTCCATTTTACAGATGAAGAAACAGGCTTAGAAGAGTTAATGACTTACCTAAGATCAGTGTAATATTTATAACATAGCATATATGAAAACAGAAAAGCACATTATTAGATGACAAAGCATGAGCAAAAAAAATAAAACAAATTACTGCCCTTTCAACTTTTTATTTCAAAGTTTCTAGGAAGTGAGTCTCTGTGTCCTTTTAAAAAAATTGTTAATAAATATACATTTAATGAATAAATGGAAATTTACTCTCTTACCCTTATTCAGCAAAAACCATTTATAGAAATATATTTATATTATTATTTTAATCCTATTGGTAAACTAAGAAAATTAAATAAAATTATGGGTTAGGAGCCTCCTGACGGTTAAGCTGGGCCATAATCACATGTATAACACACACGGTGAATCGGCGCCAAGGTAAAGAGATGAACCACCTTTAAACCCGTTAGCATCTGAAATGGCATCATGTTGGCCGAGACATTACACACTGCAAGGAAATAAATTACTCATCTTTTGGCAGAGCATTTTGTGCCACAGAGAAATAATTTTCTAAAGGGCCCCTTGTTGAATGAAAGGAGGATTCAAGAGGTTCCCAGAGAGAGTCATAAACTCTAGAGATTCCCCAGCCCAGCAGCCAGCTGGCTACGTCTGTGTGACAACAAAACAGATGGGCTGTTGGAAGATTTGGACTTAGGCTTGCTGGGAAGCTCAGAAGTTATCTAGATCGTTTTTGTCAAAGATCAGTTATCGAGACCATGTATCCTTTTTTGCCCAAACACCTTGTTTGATTAATTGTTGATTGATTCCATCTCACAGTCTGAGAAGTTATCTATATCTGCAGTCTTCCCCTTCATTGTGTTTCTGGATCTTTATTATCCAGGGTAAGAAAAATCAACTTAGGTCATTTGTCAGAATGTATTGATGATGAGCCTTGCTGAAAGCATCAATGGCCCTTAGCTGGTAAAGAACTCATTAGGAAATGAGCACCTAAGGCGTTTGTTTTGTTTTGTTTTCCTTCACCAGACTTCTTGAAAGTGGTTTTGTAGACCAGTAAAAGGATGACAGTACATGTTTCCCTGAATTTTACAGTATAGCATTTATTTTCAAATCCAAGGGAAGCTGTTCCTGGGCAGTTTTTTTAAAACTTTTGATAATCGGGCTAGAGATCTGAGAACATCCTTTTGGCTACTTGTTTTACATTTGCTCCACATATTTCTGCCAAAACTCAACCTAAGAGAATGAATTCTATGTGGGAGCCAAATTCCTAGCCAAAATATTGAATGTAAGGATATCTTTATTTTTCCTAAATAAATAGTTAAATAGCTCTTGTAAAGACCAAGATTAAACACAAGCCCATACAGTCTGGATATAAAGCCAGTACTTTAGAAGGAAGCTTTTTTTTTTTTTCAAACCCACTACTTGACGAGATTTCTCAGAGTGTTTCTCACTCCACATTTAGAGGTTTAGAGCACCCTCTTGGGTGTCCCTTCTCCTTGTTTTTTGAGTCAGGCTTGGCCCCTGGTGTGCTTCTCTAGGAGGGCTTGGTGAGGTGGAATTCCTTATGTTTTCCTTCCTACCAGGACTCACAGACAGGCCCTCTTTCCCACATGCCTGTAACGCCCTTCCTCCATCACAATGGAAAAGGCCATTTATTTTAATTGAGAAAATTGCAAGATTTGCTGAGAATTAAGATATCTTGAATTCATATATTGGTCTAAGTTATTTTTAAAAGTGAGCAGAAACCTCTGGTTAGTGAAAGATGGAGGTTAAAGGAAGGCAAGGGATGAGCAGGTAGAGAACTGGTTAGAATCTGTTCATTTAAAGAAAGTTTAACTTTTTTTCTTGTTTTAGCATAAAATCTGGGTTTGTATGGGTAAGATAAAGAATCCAAGCAGTTATCAACCTGAAGAAACTATTGCTAAGGAACTGGCTTACATTCATCAGAGTGGTCATTTTCTGGGCTAAAATTCACCCCAAAAGGGCCATTGTGAAACTAGCACAAGCCTGTCAAGATGAAGCAGTGACTTTGCCTCTGATTTCTATCTTTTCAGTCATTTTAGTGCCCAGCTTTTA
Source organism: Delphinapterus leucas (assembly GCF_059928025.1). NCBI lineage: Eukaryota > Metazoa > Chordata > Mammalia > Artiodactyla > Monodontidae > Delphinapterus > Delphinapterus leucas. Next base: position 74,543,042 of record NC_143140.1, read on the forward strand.
TGGGCAATGTTCCCTACTCCTTGGTCAGTTAAATAAAGCTGTAAGGCGCTATGAGGAGTAAAAACCAATTATTCTGGTCCCTGGTCACAGCTTTCCAGAAAACTAGAAGAGCATATTTTTCCAGGTGGTATGAAGAGCCTCTTTGAGGTGCGTGGGTTTATATAAAGATTCTCAAAGGGGAAACATTTGACTGAAATGAGCATTGAAAGAGAGCAGAGCTGGGGATTAGAATCAAACAGATTCCCTTGGATGCCAATGTAAAACTCTTTAAAGTTTTGTGATTTTAAGTGCTGCTCTGGCACCAATATCTGTAAGTAGATGGAAAAAAAAAAAAAAACCCTCAAGACTGAAGAGGGACTAGCCCTCTGTTTTTTCACTTTGGCCTCCAAGTGCCCTTGGCTCTCCTGCTGCATTTTCTACTCCTCCTTCTTGCAGTGTTCAGAATTTCTTTCCATACGGCATGTGTGCTCTTCCAGATGTGGATACCTTCCATGTTTCCCACAGCTGAACTCTAAGAGGGATATTTTGTCCTAAAATAATCTTGGGATAATATTTATTGCCAGACTGATTTAAATTCATGTGAAAAGGGCTAGTTACTACAAATAGTAAAATAACCTATTATGAGAATCCTATTCTAATTTAAAATGGAAACATACCTCACAGCCAAAGAATCTGCATAATACCTTGGAATTTTAAAATATATTTATTCCAGAGAATTCTAATTTCTCACGCCTATTATCTGCTTTTGTCCCATAGCATCACAACTCATAGTGGGAGACAGAGCATGTAAATGACTTCGATCAAATAATTTTAGAGGAGATGTATCAGATTTTAAATCTAATTTATATACGTGTCTCTTAAACTTAGTGGATGCCTGTATATTTGCAGGTTGCTTAAAAGTAGGCAGTGTCATCTAATGCTATGTAATTATGATACAGAGCAGCACTGCACAATCTAAAAGATTGTTTTATTAAGTCAGTTTTTCTTAGCTTTAACCTACTCCCATGTGACTGTGGTCAGCATCAGAGCCTCAAAATAATTCACATCTTAATATCCCAGCAAGGCCAAAGGAGCAAATCCTAGAACTAGGTCTCTTCCAGTGTCCTCAAAACACCAGACATATGCTCTGAAGTTTTTCCTCTGATATATATATGACATTTATAAAAACTTCTGAGTGTTAAGGGAAACAACATCTAGAAATTTTCAACTTCTGCCTCAGCTAAAAGAAAATCATTTGCTCAATGTGGGACCCGAGAGCGAGTAATGCCAGGATTGATGCCTTAGAACCAAAGTCCTTAATTGGAGTTTATAATCTTTTACAGCTCTGATACGTGAGTTTGTTAAACAATTGTTTAAGAAACATGTGGTTAGCTATATTTTCAGCTGTAGGACAAAAATACCTCCAACAACAAATTCTGCAAATTCTGCCCCAGTTCACAAAAATAGAGTCAAGCCAAGGCAAAGGATTCCTTCTCCAACCACAGACTCCTTCATCTGTAACCTATGATGACGTCACCTCAAGCTTCCATGCCTTCTGCTCTCTTTACTCTGAAACTGCCACCACCTCTTAAAGACTTGAAAGATTCTCAAAGGGAAACCCATCCACATTTTATATATTCTTTGGGTATTCACACTACCCGTGTTACAGAACATGTGTGCTTATTAAAGGGATTTTCTGTGTTAGCAAGCAAGTTAGGGATTGGGGATTTGTCCGTGAGGAAGGCTTTGAAAGGCAATCAGATTTAGTCAGAGTGTGAAGATGGGGTCCGAACCCAGTGTCTATCCTGTACTCCCTGGGAAGGTAGATCCACCTGCAGGTCCTGATTCTGAGGGGTTTTGAGTGTGGAGCAAAGTCTTTCTCCCACTCTGAGACCTGTCACGTCCGAGCTCCAGGCCAGGCTGCAAGTCGATTTCTTGTCTCCAGCTCTCCCTCCCCAACCTAGCTTCCCTCCTTGTCCACAGCACAGGGACTTTCAGGAGGGGTGTGTGTGGGTGTGTATTTTCTGATTGAATGAAATTTGATTCTTATTTATTAGAGCTTTCTTTTAAAATTAGAACTCCCCTATCCTATCTGATATCATCTTAGACAAATAACTAGGTCACTAGGATATATTTTCTTCACTAATTATTTTATTACTAATAAAGTATTATTAGTAATATAATAATAAAATAAGTGTTTTACTTAAATAAATATGTATAAAATTATATAGTAATAATAATAAATAAAATGGTACTATTACTGATTACTAATACTACTTAGGTCATTGAATGCCTAATTTATACTTCTCAGAGGTAAATGTGTTTGAATTTCCCAGGAATTTTTTTTTTTTTTTTTTTTGTGGTATGCGGGCCTCGCTCCGGATGCACAGGCTCAGCGGCCATGGCTCACGGGCCCAGCCGCTCCGCGGCATGTGGGATCTTCCCAGACCGGGGCACGAACCCTCGTCCCCTGCATCAGCAGGCAGACTCTCAACCACTGCGCCACCAGGGAAACCCCTCCCAGGAATGTTTTAATAGGCTAGTTGTCTATTCGAAAGCAGTGAGCAAAATTTAGTATTTTCATAATGGCATTCCTCTATGAGTCAACATATGTAATGATTTTCAACCAGTAACTTCATTAGGAATTTATAGAGCACCTTCTAAGTAAGTGTAAGCCCCTACCCCTAAATACATTTAAGGCATTCAGATGTACATGTAAGTATTCGATTAACTCATGTAGAATAGATGAGCGATTAATCATGGTTACTATTCATTCATTCAACAAACATTTATGGAGTTCCCGCTTAGTTCCTGGCATCATTCTGGGAATGGCTAGTACAACACTGGATAGACAAACATCCCTGTGCTCTTGGAGCTTATTATTTACTAGCAAGAGACAGTTAAGCAAAGAAATAAATGAATAAATTAGGAATACAAGAATATCAGGTAATGATCTGTGCTATAGTGAAAATAGGTGTGTGCAAGGGTGTGATCTAAAACATAAAAAATAAAAATAAAAAGTTGATGTTGGCCTTTTTGAGGAGTTAACAATTGATCTGAGGCCTGAATGACAGGTAAGAACCTGTTAGGGAAAGCTTTAAAGGAAGAGCCTTCAAATTATTGGGCAGAAATGAGTTTGATGTGTTTCTTTGAGGGTAATGATGAAGAAGACTCCTATTTAGAATATCAGGGGTGTGAGATGCAACAAAATGGAGATACAGCCAAATGAAGATGTCCTGTAAGCAGTGTGGGTTGGAATCCTGGTGGTGGTGGTGGGGAGAGAAGGCAATGGGGGCACATATAAAAAGTAGTGTATGGTACTTATACAGCATGATTAGTACCTACTGGGACAGTGTAGCTGTAGAAAAGATGGAAATCCAGGGCTGAGTCATGGATGTGTCAGCTTTTAAAAGTAAAGCCGAGGGATGTGCTACAGAGACCAGGAAGCAAATTAAGAAGACGCCTAGGAGAAAGTGGTACCAAGAATGTATTTCAAAAATGAGAGAATGGTCAATTGTGTTGAATACTGTTCAGAGATCTAGTAAAACAGGAATGAAAACTGAGTTAGCGATAGGGAAGTCCCTGTGACCTTCACAAGAGCAGTTGTAGTGGCCTTGTAGCTGTGGATAGTAACCTATTTGGAGCAGGTTGAGAAGAAAAGAAATGAGAAAAGGTAGAGATGGCGAAAGTTAACCATTTCACGTTGTATTGAGAAAGGAAATGAAGAAGTGGAAGCTGGAAGAAGATTGGGGCTCAAAGGAGAAATTTTTTGTTCGATTACTTAAAAGAGAGTTACTAGAATATGCTTGTAAGTAATGGGAATAACCCAAGTATGGAGGAATAGAGGGAGAAATTGAGGCAGCAAAGGGAGAATAAAAAGGCAGAAGCAAATTCCTTGAAAAGTTAAAAGGGGTTGGCTCCCAAAGCACAAATGACACAATTAGTTTTTGATAGATGCAGGGAGTGACTAAATATGAAGACTACTTGACAATACAGAAATATTTCTGCATTAAAGTATTGAGAAACTAAAGCAGGCCAGGTGGAGCCACATGAATTTGCTGATTTGGGCCCATTTTTGACTTGTAAAAATGCCACTTTTCTATTGCCCAAACTTACAATAATATGCTTACATAAAATAGCTTAGAATATACAAGTTGAAATAGATGATGAGCTCATGGATGTTTTCAGTTTTCTCTTTTTTTCTAAATTTTGTGAAATGTTTTCACGTAATTTTAAAACAGATATAAGGGAAATATAAATGCCTCTTAAATTGAATATTGCCTATTTCAGCTTAGTCTTTAGGTTAAGTCATAACGAATACCAAACAAAACAAAGACAGAATTAGATCCATGTAATCGTTCTAGTTTTATCTGATCCTCCGTGTTCTGTTCTAAAGGATTAAAACGTCTACTGCATACCTAAAGATTCCTTAGGATCTGTTTCTCAGTGATTCGGATGTAAAAAAAATTAAATTAAAATAAATCCATATGTTTTGTAAGGTTTATCTTTAAAAATGTGTCCTTTGGCCTAATTGTTTATATTTTCTTTCGTCCCAGGCTTATTTATATTTATCTTCCACTGTGCTATGAAGGAGAATGTTCAGAAGCAGTGGAGACGGCACCTCTGCTGTGGTCGATTTCGATTAGCAGACAACTCAGGTAAAGGAGCATGTTGGTGATCGTTTTTCTTACATCGGAGAATAGTTAGAAACCTTTGTCATTTTGATTTTCTGTGGTCTGAGCAACCCAGTCCCAGTGGTAGCAAGTTGTAAAGGCAGTGTATATAAAGATGCTTAGTTGTAGTCTTAGATTATTAGGACTGCAAGAGATCTGAGGGCTCTAGGCCTGACCTTCCTATTTTGCAAAGGAGGAGCATGAATTCCAGACAGGTTAAGTGAGTTGCCCAAGGTTTCATGTCTAATTTAACAACTCATATATCCACTATACCATACATACCTTTCCATATTTTTGAAGTCTTTAATTACATTATTAGGCAAAGAGATCTTTCTCAATATAAAAAATCCCGGAAGAAGAATATTACTTTTTTTTTAACCACCAGTGGTTACTTCTCACCCTTAATATATTAAAGTATAATTTTAAACATAGGGTCAAAGTAAGAAACTTTTATGTTTCTTCAGGTTGTTCTTGTTGACATGTCAGTCTCTTGTGTGAGTCACTGCCAGGGTGTCAGAACGTCTAATGCTCTGGATCAGTTACTTAAATAATGTGGTGATGATTCTTCAGGGCAGAGTATATTCCCCCTAAAGCAGACTCATGGAGAGATGTCATTTCTTTCAGACTGGAGTAAGACAGCTACCAATATCATCAAGAAAAGTTCTGATAATCTAGGAAAATCTTTGTCCTCAAGCTCCATTGGCTCTAACTCAACCTACCTTACATCCAAGTCTAAATACAGCTCTACCACCTACTTCAAAAGGAATAGCCACACGGGTGAGTCATTCTGGCCATGGTAAAGATGTTCTCTGGGACATCTTTGTGAATATTTTGTCTCTTTTAAAAATATTACAACCAAAATTGAATCTATATTGCCAGAATATTATTAACTCTGAATGTTTTTGTAACTTCATTTGCTTTAAAACTTAATTTTCCTTAAAAGATATGGTATCTTGTTTTAAAAAGTTATGTGTTTTTATTTTAAAAATACAGAAATTGAATTGTAGATTATTTCAGCATAGTAGGAAAGTTACTTGGCAAGTTGGCATGGGAACAAAAAGAAATACCATCCAGCTTACATGTTACAGTTAAGACTTAAGTCCTTTGAAATATATACAAATGTAAAATCATAATGTTGTACACATAAAACTAATATAATGATATATGTCAATTATTCCTCAGTCAAAAAAGAAAAAAATACCTAAGTCCTTAACCATTAGAAGAGTTATTGGCAATTGCTCTTCAAATCACTGACTAAGTATGAAATAGGGAGCATCATACTTGGAAGGTGATACAGGATGGTGAGAAACACCGTGTCTTTGTTCATCTACTGAATCTTCATGATATTTACAATGCTCACACTTTCTGACACTGAGCATGTATATGAACAATCCTGAAGACAGTGTGCAAATACAGGCAGACCTTGGACATACTGTGAATTTGGTTTCAGACCACTATAATAAAGCGAGTATTGCAATAGAGTCACACAACGTTTTTGGTTTCCCAGTGCCTATAAAAATTATGTTTACACTATACTGCAGTCTATTAAGTGTACAATACAATTATGTCAAAAAATGTACACACCTTAATTTTAAAAAGTACTTTATTGCCAAAAAAAATGCTTATCCCGTCATCTGACCACACAGGGTTGCCACAAAACTTCAATTTATGAAAACTATAATTTATAAAAAATATAAAGAAGATGTGGCACATATATACAATGGAATATTACTCAGCCATAAAAAGAAACGAAATTGAGTTATTTGTAGTGAGGTGGATGGACCTAGAGTCTGTCATACAGAGAGATTAAGTCAGAAAGAGAAAAACAGATACCGTATGCTAACACATATATATGGAATCTAAGAAAAGAAAAAAAAGATTCTGATGAACCTAGGGGCAGGACAGGAATAAAGACGCAGACGTAGAGAATGGACTCAAGGACACAGGGAGGGGGAAGGGTAAGCTGGGACGAAGTGAGAGAGTAGCATTGACATATATACACTATCAAATGTAAAATAGATAGCTAGTGGGAAGCAGCCACATAGCACAGGGAGATCAGCTCGGTGCTTTGTGACCACCTAGAGGGGTGGGATAGGGAGGGTGGGAGGGAGAGGCAAGAGGGAGGAGATATGGGGAATATATGTATATCTATAGCTGATTCACTTTGTTATACAGCAGAAACTAACACAACATTGTAAAGCAATTATACTCCAATACAGATGTTAAAAAAAACACTTTATGAAAGAAGGAAGCAAAAAACAAAACTGTAATCTCTATGAAGGACAACAAAGTGAAGTGAAATAAAATGACATAAGCCTGTGAAGACTATTTTGCAGTCCTTGATAGCCAGTGAGCAGTGTGAAAAGGTGTAATCCTTTAATAATTTCAATTGAAAATGGCAGAAATGCTCCTTTTAAATACTAATTAAACCTTGCGCAATCAGCTCTCAACACTCAGCATCCAGCACTTTCCTAATTAAAGATGATTCTAAAAGGATAATGGAAATAAATTTTAAATTTTGTATTTGTTTAGCTAATTAATGTAGGCAAAGGCGAATGGCACCAAAAAGATTCATATTTAGCTTTTTGCAAGCAGGGAGTGATTTGTGTAATGTGTCTATAAATTTTCACATTGCAAACATTTGAATTTCAAATGACCCGTATGTACATTTGAATCCTTCCTCATGTCCTTGCTTGTGCCACTAGGGTCCCCACTGCCTGGGATTCAAGATAGCACTGTGGAAAAAAAGTATGAATGTTTACTGAGGTTTTTAATTCCAAGGTTAAGTAAAGAAAGACCTGAAAACTTGGAGCAGCTTGGTACAGCAGCTTTTAAAGTTTCTTGGAGTCAGGGACATTCTGGGGAATTGAATAAAAGCTATGGACTCTCTTCCAGCCTTTGAATGCAGCCTTTGAGTCCTGCACACAAACAGTTTTGCCTAAAATTAAGAGGTCTGTGCACTCCTGCTCGAAACACCTGTGTAAGAAAATTAATAACAGGTATATAGTCTGAGATAGATAATTCTACCTAATTGGTAGTTCCCTGGCACCAAACATCTTGTACAGCTGACTCTTGAACAGCACAGGTTTGAACTGTACAGGTCCACTTAAACACAGACTTTTTTCAGTAGTAAAAACAACAAATAGCAGTACATGATCCGCAGTTGGCTGAATACGTGGATACAGAACTGTAGCTACAGAGGAACCTCAGACACAGAGGGTCAACTGTAAATTATACTCAGATTTTCAACTGTGCAGGAGGGTCAGTGCCCTTAACCCTTGCCATTGTTCAAGGCTCAACTGTACTTATAATAAGTGAACTTTTTACTTTATTTAATCAGCCTTAAAATCAGATACTCATTTTGTTTCCCCTTCTAAAATGCAAATACTTAATGCATTGTAAGTCAGCTGTGAATGAATAGGAATTAGACCAATTGAATTGTTTTCCTCTTAACACAGCTAATAGTTGGCCTAAAGAACCACTATTAAAAGGCGAAAGAAGATAACAAAGTACATAATTTGGAACAGAGGATATTTTGGAAGTATTAAAATATTTGGAAATAGTAAGCATCATGGTGAAAACTGACTAGAAGATAAAATGAATTGCAGAAATGGGGGTACCTAAGGAAAACTTAACTATTTCAAAATCTTGTGTATTTTTTTTTTAAGAATTCATTAATGTTTTTCTGTTTCTTTTAAAATCCTTGGGGTTAAATGAGTTTTTGTCAACAAGTATAAGGATGTAGTCAGCTGTATGACATTACTTCCACGGTATAATAAATTCTGGTTTCCAATCAGCTGACGTACAAACGGTCTTCCGCGAGCTAGCCAGTTCTCAGTGAAACTGCTGATGTTCTTGGGTCACTCAGGGTGTGCAAAAAGTCACTGCATAGCATCATGGATATCTAGATGGTTTATTTCTTGGCATTGATTCATATGTTTATGGTGTAGATAATGTCTTCTAAGAGCATTCCTTCAACAAAAGTGGATCATTCAGGTAAACTTTTATTACTTCTTTGAATGCATGAATTTTTTGCAAGGTAGTAAGAGAATATTTGCATGGATTAAACTAAGACTCTTGCCGCACCAGCAAAGTTGCTTGTTCTTTACAATACTTCTCAGCTAGCACAAGGAAATTCCTGCATTGAGCTGGAATTTCTGAAATTTCAAATGGTCCTGTGCTGTGCTGGCTCTTCTCTGCATGGGGGTGTCTGCAAGCCGCTCCTTCTAGGAAATGTACCATGCTCTGGAGTTAGTGGGTCACATTATCAGGTAAAATAATGAAAAAAAAAAAAAAGCAGTACTTGAGAGGTTTGTAATAGAACAGAGTGAAATTCTTTACTTTTTCACTGCTCTTATGAATTACTGGATATGTCACAGTACATTCACAGAAGTCATAAAAGAGAAATTGTCGATTCCAAGCCTGCTTTTCGAGGACTTTTGTCTGCTTGAAATTTAAGCATAGGTGAAATAATAGTCCATTTCCCTAGCCCCTGGTTTTCAGACTTGCAGCCATAATCAAAATCTATATTATCCACAATATAATAGCTACCCAGAGGACTGGGAATAGCATATATATTGAAATACAAATCTTGCTCAGAATTTTACCTTCTTAGACGGTGAAGACCCAGAAAATTGGGTCACGTATTTGGAATGGAGCTGGTCAAAATCTCTAAAAGGAATGTGACCCTGGAAGTTGTCAGCGAAGCAGAGTGATTGTATCCTTGAAGTTTCTTTGAGGATGTGCGGCTTTCTAAAAACATCAAGTACAAATTGTTCATTATTGAGATTTAAGTCAATAGAAAAATTCCCAACAGAAAACCAATGGCTAGTGAACGTATGAACTGAAGGAAAGCACAGAATCAATCAGCTTGCTGAGAGCCGAATGGGGAGGGGGCCTTATAAAATGACTCCCTGAGCTTTTTTCTCACCAATCCTGGGACATAATCATTCCACCATTCTTCGGTCTGCCCACTCTTCCCAAAGGCCATCTGTTCTCTCTTGCTTCCTTTAGTGGGATAGACACTCCATTTTCTATTTTAGCCTTCATTTTATTTAGTGTCTGCTCCAACACCAAGACCACACTTGAACAATTTGAGCCGTTTCCAAAGACAACAGATAAAATGATGATGGCTTTTACCAATTATTGAGGATTTTTAATGTTATGTCACTTACTGGGTCAAACTTACTCAAAATATAAAACACCTAGAGTGAACATTCCAATTTTTCAGCCATGATTCCTAGAAGCAGGCTTTCATGATAGAGTTTTTGCCTCTTCCACAGTGAATAGAAAAGATACAACTGTAGGGAACTGAGGACTTTGTAGAAGGTCATTTGCTCTTTCATTGATGTGAAATCTCTGTAGTTAATTTTAAGACAGCATTTTTCTCCAAAATGTGGAAAGCAGATACCTACAAGATACATGAAGACAGCCATATGTATTTGTAGATACTAGTGCTTAGCTGAGTTTCAGGGCACTAGCTGTACCACTTTTAGAAAGCTTTGGGTCTAGGAAAATAATGTTTAAATATGTGGTATCGGGAAATTCAGAACAGAAATATATTTAGCAGTCCTTTATTGCTATCAGTTGCTCTGATATTAGTGCTGCCAGCAATAACATCATTCTGAAACTGTAGCATAGTTAAAGAAAATATATACTTAAAATATTTCTGATAAAGATAATTTTGATTTTTATAATTTAAAAATAATTAATAAAAGATACCTTTTTTCTATATTGCAATCATTTCACGGGTTTTTTTCCATGAGAAAAAGTGTTCAAAATAGCCTTTATGTTTTTTTATTCACTTATCTTTTCCAAAATTCTTTAAATTATATTTTATTAAAAATTGTATTATGAAAAGGGTCAAACATATGAAAAATAGAGAGGATAATATAATGAATCTCCTTGTTCATATCAACTCATAGCCACCTACCCATTTTCCCCTCCGTGTATTATTTTGAAAACACATCATAGACATTATATCATTTCTTCCACAGATATTTCAGCACCTTTTAATTCATTTGTTATATAATCTGTTACTACCTTGTTTGATTGATTTGCCACGTATATTTTTGCAGCAACTTTCTGATTATTCTATTCACTGGCTCTTTGAAAAATACCACTTACAAGAATATTTCTTAAAACAACTCCCAACACAAATTACTAGAAGGCACATTAACATTCTTTCATATGCAAGGATGCACTTTGAAGATGAAAAACATGACATTTTAGTGCTGCCTATTACCTAAGCTAAGAGAGAACCACAGCTTCATTTCCTTTGTGATCTTCTTTAATGTGCAAAATAGAGCGTCCAGAACGGTAGCCCTTAGGCATGTCACCAGCTCATCTTGCAGCCTCATTTCTTGTATCATTTCTTGCAGACAATGCTTCCATGGACAAGCCCTCATCAAAACTCACCCATGCTGATGGAGAACAAACATCAATCATCCCTGTCCATCAGGTCATTGATAAGGTCAAGGGTTATTGCAATGCTCATTCAGATAATTTCTATAAAAATATTATCATGTCAGACACCTTCAGCCACAGCACAAAGTTTTAATATCTTTAATATAAGGAAGAGACATCAGTCTGCAGCAACGTGAAGATGTGCAAGCTGTGAAAACTCTTGACTAGCAGATGTAAACGTGGTATTACCTAGGTAACTGCATATATATGAAGAATGTGTTTTGTGAAGAAGGCTTTTGTGAAATTCAAAATCTGTCTTTTCAGTGTATTTCTTCCATGGGGGAGTTTCCACCATCACTAAACTTCAGTACTAAGAGCAGCACGACTCAGCAGCCACAGGGGATAGGATTTGTTTAACTATATGATTGAATGGATCAATCAGAACTTGGGCTGTGGGGTGGAATATTAAAATTAGAGGGCAAGGGACAGGCTGAGCTTGGGACAAGCCCTAGTTTAGAGCTTATTCACACCCCACATAATAATTAGATTTGGATATGGCCATTTGCTCCATCTTTCTCTACAATCAAAAGCATACTAATATTTATAACTATCTTGGATGCCCACAGGTCCCATCTCAGTGCTGGTTTCTATGAATGCATTAGCCTTTCCTCTTTTTTAATGAAATTTCAACCACAGATACAAAAGAGTATTTAATGTCTGACTCAAAGTTTAGAAAGGAATTTTTTCTTATTATCTCAGATGTTTAACCCTGAAGACCACAACATGCTTAAGAAAGAAAGAATTCCCCAAATTTTGACCTAGTTAATAAGAGGCCATGTTATTTCACTTATCCTATTCAAGACACAAGGCTTAAGCATCATCATTAATTATAATCTAGTCCTATACATTTGAATCAAGTTTAGTGTTGATGTTCCATTAGAGTGGAGCTCCCAGGAGCTGAAGAATGACCCTCTCACACCTCTGCTTTTGCTGCTCTACTGTACATTGAGCTGCGGGCTCATGGGAGGAATGTGGATTTCCATTAGGCATGCCATGTACAGTAGTCTCTCCCTTTTGGGAAAAACAACCATTGAGACTCTATGGTCTTGTCTTTGCTCCAGAGACTTTTTAAGACATTTCCATTTGCACAAATGAAAAGCCTCTTACTTCCTCTTTCCAGAGTTTTGTTCCAAAGAATATAAACTGAGACTTACGTGGGTGACTTATCATAATCAAAATAATTTATAATTGTGTGGGTCTACACTTGCCAGTCTGCAAACTATTTGTACATAAGTCCTCTGATTATAAGAGCCAGAGGAGGTCTGGCAGGACAGATGGGGTGTTATTTATGGATTAGGTTTCTGCACATAAGCCATGCATAATATTAAGCAGCTTAACCTAACTGTCAAACTATCCTGAGGAATATGTTTGCTAGTGAATGTGTAAGAGACCACATTTTAATTGTTCTTAAATGACGGACTCGTATCCAGTTTCTTAGAAATTGGTCTCAGTACATGCTGTACCTTTACATTTGCTCTGGGTTATCTGAGATGCTTCAGGTTCTGAGAGGTGGCAGCCTAAGTGATGAGAAGATGAAACATTCTGGCAGAACCAAACTGCTTAAAGGCAGAAACCAGACTGAGCACCTGGGGACCTTTCTCTCTGTGCAGGAAGCAGGTAGCTCTCAGTCTGAAACACAGGAAAGCTTTCAGGCTATGCAGCAAACAAGGGGCCTCTCAGCTTTTGCTGATCTTCAATCACGAAGCTTTTGGCCAGACTTAAATGGATGATAATGGGTTTTCATACTGTTCCATTTTGTAGCATCCTGAAACACTGTTCTGGAAGACAGGAGCATTGCCCAGCTTGGCCTTCACAGGGGAGGGGTGTAGGTAGTAGGAAAGGATAGTAAATCTAAGGTCACCAAGACCCTACAGTAGAGCCATGTCCTTTTCTCTAGGCATCTATATTAACAGGCTGCTTATTTGGGCAGAGGTTACATCTAGGTGAAAATTAACCTGAAATAGTCACTGAATCTTCATATACTTTCCCCCAAGCCTTAGAGATGGTAGAATTTAATTAGCTTTCGACTGTGAGATTTCTACCCAAAGTGCTTATTCAGTTAAAAGTAATTAAGAGATAGCTTTAAAAATAGCTTTGATTTCTACTTGTATTCATCCAGCTCTGGGAAAACTTTTTTTTTCTTTTTTTCAAATTTGACAACAATATCAGCTCCACTTTATAAATTTCCAGTAATCAGGTAAGGAAAGAAACAATGGATAAACAGCTGAATAGAAACATTTGCAAGTGGACTTAAAAGACTGAGTCAAATTCTACCCTCAGTTCTGCGCATGTAGTGCTCACTTTCATCTAGCCCCGCATCAGAGCAGAAACACAGGAATTTAGCTGTGGAGCCAAAATTTAGTTTAGCTTAACTTTGAGAATAATATCAATTTAGACTCTCTGGGGTATTTTTGGTTGTTTTTTATTTTCTTCTTTTTCCTTTTTTTTAACATTATGTTAGAGTCAGTCTAAGATCCTGAGATATTTTCCATTGCTGTCACGATGACTTGCATTGTAAAGCTTTTATTTGTTCAATGTTGACGTAGACTCTTTTGTATATATTTATTTATTTGTGTTTATAAATGTGAGCTTGTTTTATATCTTACATTTATATTGCCTGGCTTTGTTCTTTTAATTAACTTTTTATCAGAGAGACTGTATATATTTTTTTCTAAATACTTTGTGAAATAGTTTTCTGTAGCAGTATCTCTGAATTTGATGAATAAAAAGTGACTGTGAGTGCAAATTAGAATTAGTAGTAAGAAGCTACTATACCTGATTTGCCATTTTACTTAAATAGAAAATGTTTTTCAAATAAATACTTATGTTGTTTGTGATCCAAATTGTTCAATTCCTTTATGAGTGAATGTTTTTATTTCTGACTCTTAAATAGGAAAAGATTATTTGACAACTGGAAAATAACCTGGCAGCAATTAAGCTAGTGACATGGGGCTACTTTGCCAAAACACTAAAAATGAATATTTTAGAAAGATTCGGTTCACTGGGGATTAATGCATTTTGAAGTTCTTAGATTTTCTTAAGATGACTGATGCAAAGCCAAGCTCTGTGGCAAATTAAAAGTAATGTAGGTTTCCTTTTTGGGAAGTCTTCAGCATCTTGAAAGGGAAACAAATCAATAATACTACATAGAAGTTAGGTCATGGGATATTTTTTTTCACATTTATAGGAGGCTTAGAAAATGACAGAATTTAGCCAACTTGACTTGCATGAGTAGAACAGAGCCTCCTCCCTTCCTTTTGCTGTGATTAGTTAGGATAACTCTCTTCTGCAGAGAGCCAAGGCCCACTCTGGCTCACGGCCCTACCCAGTGCTAAGCTGTGAGGCTTGTTGGCTGGTCACTGCTCACTCAGGTCTTCTGAGCCAACATTCACAACTCCTGGCCAAGCCGTGTTAGGAAAACAGGCAAACGTTTGCTGAAGCTTCATTTGCAGTTACATACAGCAGGTTAAAGCTGAGGGAGGAGCAGTGAGAAGGAGGTGGGAAACACTTATTTGATTTGCAGGCTGACCTGTGTTTGTAGTAGTTTGAAATCTGAAGGAATTGGGCTTTGTAAATACCGTGTTTTGGAAGAATGCCCGTGTTTCCAGTCGAGTAACATTCTATTTTTCTTGTATAGAAGCACTAAATCTCTCTCCCTCTTTCTGTCCCCCTCCCTCCCTTTCTCTGTCTACCTCCCCCCAACTTTCCTGCTTTTCTCACTTCTTCCCTTTCTCTCTTCCTTCCCTCCCTCTTCATATCGAGGAAGAATACTTAACCGTTTTCTTTTTATGCTTCCCTAGAGAAAAAATAAGAATAAATGTGAAGGTGCAAGGGTGAGGATGATGAGAATTACAGGGACAGGGTTAGCCCTGTCACAGAGAAGAGGCATAGCTTTCTTCTGAGTTTGAAGGACAGGTTATGAGACGAGCAAGGAGGTATAGAGGGGCTTATAGTGAGGCAGTGTTGAGTTTCCTGATTTTTATCAATTAAAATAATTAGAGGCTCATTTCACAAGTTGGGTATTGTAAGGGCGGTAGTATCAGGATGGGGATATGAATAAAATTAAAATTTGAAACAACCTTACGGGGAATGCAAATCCTTGGCTAAATTAATTCAAATAAGCTGGTAAATGACGTTTGCCCTTAGAGTAGCTTTTGCAAGTACATTCTCCAAATCATCTTATTAAAATTTTTTATTTGGTGTGTTTTAAAAAACTAGTTTATTTCAAGTTCATAACCAAACATTTAATATTCTAAAGTCTCAAACCTTATTGATTTATCTTAAACATTTGAGAATAATTGGATGACAAATAATTGCACACTTACCCCACAATCTTTTTAATCTTTTAAGTTACATCTTCTGGTTGGCTTATTTTCATCATGAATTAATTTAAATGATTTTTATAAATTCAGGATATCAGTGAGAATAGAACATTTGATATTCACATTAAATATAATTTAATATTGATATATATATATAGTCACACCGTGTGAGAAAATAACACAATAATAGCAAAATAAAGTGTTTAAGTACTCTAGGAACAAAAGAAAGATCTCCAGAGCACCACTGTATTTTCCTCCTTCATCGTCCTAAAGTTCAATCAATCAACCAAGGATATTAAGTGACGACAACCCTGTAACCTTCCTACGAGGAGTTCACTGGCCTGAACTGAGAGATCTGACACATTTGAAACTATTTTAACTAAAAAAAATCAGTTTATCTGTAAAGCTCTGAAATGTAATCATTACTGCCAAATTAGAGCTAATACATTGTCTCCCATAACACTGTTAAGAGCAATAAATAGTAAGTGCCTGCAATGTCTAGCACACTTTAACGTGACACGTTATACTGTATCTTTGGTTTTTTAATTTTCATCTGTGTGACTCTTCCACTGAATGACATTAATATTAAGGTCTGATGCACTGGGTTATGTTTATTCTCATCATTTTCATAGGTGATAGCATACTGCTGGCTACATAACAGGTGCTCTGTTCGTGTTTATTGAATTTATATGGAGTTTACCTGATCCATTTGCATTTTATATTTTGGAAAAGTAGATCTCAGAGTACCTCGGATTTGCATGAGTTTGTAAGGATATGGACTAGAAATACAAAGTAAAGGGGAAAAAACATATTAGCATCACGCAGTTCAAGCTACTTTACCCTCATTGCTAAATGTCACCTTATATGATGCAGGCAAGTAAGATAAGAACAAGACGATACCAAGTTTGATGTTAACTCTAAATCTTTTTTAACAGTTTTGGAAAAGGAACTAGGTTCAACCGAAGTCTGAGATGAATAAGTACACAAACCTGCTTTTGAGCACTTGCCTTGGGAACTGTTTTCTGGCTCAAACTGGTTTCAACAGGGAATTTAATGTACGAGCACACAGGGTCCTCGTGGAGCCCTGTGACCAGACTTTGAAGAAGCTGGGACCAAGGGATATTTTTCTCTCTCTACTTTTACTACGTAAAGTCAAGAGATGTTTTAGAAACCAAGCTGAACTGATCATTTGAAAATTATTTCTCTTCATCCCCATTTGATAAATTCATCAGTTTCCTTGAATGACTGTTAGGTTGCTGAGAGAACAGTGGTAACTGGTTAACGAAAATCCAATATTTGCTAGACTTGCTTTGTATGAACTTCTGATAAATATGTTTTTGTTCTGGCTAACTCATTGCATATAAAGAAAAACCTGAGATACCAACCAGCTTACTAGCCGGGGTTCTATTACTATTTGTCTAGCAGTTTCCACCAGTGAGAAAGCCATGGTACAACCTGCAGGAAGGATGGTGAGCTGTGATACTGTTAACTAGTAAGGATGAGAAGAACTGGAGAAAGCAGTCATATAGAATTACTATTGTTTAAGGCTTACAAAGGTAGATTGACCCCATTTTGCTAAAGCCAACAGTTCCTTCACTCTGAAGGAATCACAGAATGTAGAAGAAAGGTCACTGGTAATGGTCTGTGCTATGTGACTTTAGTATGTCACCTCTCTGCTGTGGGCCTCAGTTTATTTAGCTGGTAAATAAAAGAAGCTGCTTAAGAGCTAAAGTGTTTTCAGCACTAGAATTTTATAGTTCCCGTTAACTTCTTTAAATAGAAAAATTCTAGTCGTTTTTATTTAAACACAGAATCCAAAGACCCAAACACTAAATGTCAAGCAAATCGTTTGATCTTGTTCAATCTGAATTTTTCAAGGGAATGCATGCATTCTGTGTCTTTTTTTTTTAAACATCTTTATGTCTTTTTTATTTCCAAAATAAATGCCTTTTCTATACAAACACTTTAGTATTTTCAGGGCACTAATTAAATCTTTTGCAGATAAAATTAATAGGGAGATTCACTCTCAGATACAAAAGAGAAGATGCCCCAGCAGTAAGGCAGTACTTACTCATTGTGAAAATCAGAATTAAAATCCAGGTTTTCTTTCGGCAAATCTGTGGAATTAATGATCCTCCCAACATAGGTACAAAAGTTCCATTTCTCCTCCCCAGCTGTGTTACAACGTTGTGCACGGTCCACAGAGGGAAAGAAGAAAACAGATCAGCAGGAAATACAAAGACAGCAAGCAAAACAGATTCGACAGTTGCCAAGAATGTGCCTCAGATGGGCAATTCAGGGTCTCTTGCTGGGTAAGTGAGAAAGACAAAACCAATAGGTGTCATGTAATAAACGCACATGGACGTGCCCCACAGTGCAGAGGAGCTTATTTACCTTTGCTCTGGATGCCTCGGCCAGTTTTGCATTCAAATTAGAGACAGCTGTGTGCACGTAAGTTATGGAGGGCAGTTCCTAGCGCACAACTCATTGCCAAAGATCCAAGAAGCATTTTAAAGACATAATATTTCATGTGATTCCTTTTCAAGGGCCCTGAGAGTCTCCTAATTTGTATTAAACACCAGTTTACAGATTTTCCATTACAATGGGAAATCATCTATGGCAATACAAAGATGTGGAGCAAGGTGAGAGGGATGCTTGAACAGCTTAGAGGTCAATACAGCTACCAGAGTAGTCTCTTAATATTTGTTTTTAAAGTAACATCTATTTCTGCAAGTAGAAGTTGTCACTATTTGATTAGCCCACTTCCAGTTAACATTTTAATCTGAAGGTAATAGAAAATTATTTCTTCAAAAACTTTGGTAGAAAACTATATACACAGAATGTTTTCTAAATAAAGCATTGTAAAAAGGACATTTTCTCAAGAACGATTCCAAGCAAGGATTCCAAACAAGGGTTAGACAATGTTACACTAGGTCTTTGCCACAGTTATAGAAAACTCAGTTTGTAGTTACAAAGTGTTGGTTGGTTTTTTGGTTTTTTTCCCTTATCCGCAAAAGCTATAAGGGATTGCTAACATAGTTGTGGCTTTCATTCTTCCAAATAATTTCCAATTCACTTCGAACATTTTTCCTTCACAGGATCTTTTTCCTAACTTTGGTTCTGCTGTTTTGCATGATCTCTGTTCACTCAAAAAGAGCACTTGAAGTTTAGGCACTCTCTCCCTAATCCTCAAGTTAATTTTCCCCGTATCTCACTTAGCATGTATGTGGGGTGAAGGGGGCTGTGATGAGCCCAGAGTCATGGGGAGGAAGCTGTATTTCACAGCTTCTCCTTGTTTTCAGTCACCCCTTTTCTGTCCATTACTCTCACCGGTGTGAGGGGCTTTCAGGGCTTCCAAGTGCTTCTGGGTAGAATTATGATGTGCAAAGTCTTGCTTTCTTCAGTCACAGCAAAATAGCAGGGCAAATCCACTAGACCCTAATCCCTCTTTCCTTCTAAATTCTTGTTAGCACAAACCTCTAAAAGGCTCGCGTGGGGGTGGGCAGGGACCCAGAATCTGTTTCCTAAATGATGGTAGTGCTATTTCCTAAAACTCATGAAAATGAACTGTGAGGTTTCATGAAATAGTTCTTCTCTTAAAAATTGTTCCATGTTGTTCAGGCAAATGAAAATTGTCCAAGAATGCAAAGTGGAGTTCTGTTTGCTTCCTTCACCGAGAAGAAAGCAACTCAAGCATTTAGCTGAGATTATTGTCTTCTCTCTTGAACCCTGAACCTCAAACCTAGAGACAACCAGGGCATGGTTGGCATCATCCTAAAAGGATGTTCTGTTCACTTGGTCAGCAGGCTAGTTTTAACTTGATGTGGGGGGCAGTAGAGCTCATTCATTTCAGTGGTTGCATTGTGTGTGTGTACATATATGTTATGTACTATATAACAGATCTAACATTCTTGATTATTCAGGCTTCTCCAGAGAAACCAAACCAACAGGATATGTGTATATATAAAGAGAGTTTTATTTCAAGGAATTGGATTGTAAGATTGTGGAGGCTTGGCAAGTCCAAAATCAAGTAGTTTTGTTCATGGAAATTTCATTAATAGAAACCAAACACTGAAACAGCTTTACCTTCAGATTCCAAAGATTCTCCAGGAGAGTGGAAAGCTGTGTCTCACCTCACTTCACATCTCCTTCCCCAGAAACACCTGCCCCAGACTCGAAGGTCATGTGGAGTCAGGGCTTTTTTAGCATCAAAATTCTCTTTAGAACTGTCTGGGCACAGAAGCACAAGCCTGAGGAATCTGAGGCAAAGTATTCTTGTTGTTGTTTATTAATTTTTTCATCATCTCTGCTTTATAATAGCTTATATAATTATGGGGATTTTATTTTCTTCATTTATATCTTATAACACCTCATACAGTTGTGGGGATTAGGTTGAAAAATTACCTTGAAACAGTCCCTCATTTCTAAGGCGCTGAAATTATTTAAAGAGTCTTAAGAGACCTGATTTTAGGTTCCTCTTTCCACTCAGTAGATCTCAAATTTAACATATTTTGTGCATTTTATTCCTACATTATGGTCTAATTTTCCTTCCTGTCTCTTTTATATGTAGAGTTAACTTACTGATGTTGTGTGGAGAGAGGCAAGGTCTTCGCCTGTGTAGGTAGATTAATAACAGTTGTTCCAAATATATGAAGATAATTTACTTTTCCATTTCCATGCCCAGTGCATCTATTTGTCTCCACAATTCTTGCAGAGGTACTCCACTAAATCGTTTCTTACTTTGAGCAAATATCAATATGGTCTTTTGCAATCTTTATAATATATGCTACAAGAAAGCAAAGTTAAATGTACTCAGAGTTGCTTATTCTCCTGACTTCAAATATGTCAGCAAGTCCTTACCACATTTAGTTCCCTATTCTTAAAACCAACGAAATCACTTTTCAGGGATGATAGCATGATCTAATGGGAAAGAAGTCAAATCAATAAGTTGAAATTTCCTATGAGAACTGAATTCATGGAAATCATGGATTTATAAAATAAAACAATCTTGGGTTTTCTTTTTGTGCCAGACTACATTGTCCCTCAAATCTTCTTAACAAATGAGAGGGAAACTACAGACAGAATATGTCAAATTCCACGCATTTAATTTCTATTAAATGCAAAGAGCAAGCTCTGCTTAGATATTACTAGCACGCTGTCAGTCAGCCTCCCAAAGACAGAAAACACCCAGTGTCCAGCTGGATCCCGGGTTCTAAGCTGGTGACACCTGCTCCTACTGAAGGCAGAGGGCAGGACAGGTGTGTCTGTGGCTGCACTGCAGGTGCTACAGCAACTGAAAGGAGTCCTGACCCTCCCCTCCCTATCCATTGTACTTTTTCCTGGGTCTATGAAGGCAGATGACCTGTGCGCAGGTTTCCTGGTCTTTCTTACTCCCCTAATTCCTTGTCGGGCAAAAACCCGTGTCCAGGCATTTGTCTAGTCCTTAAACAAAGGAACAAATATTTCTAAATAGATGAGGGATCTGCAGAGTAAGCCAGAAGAATCCCTCAACAACATCATCAATAACAACAAAAAGAAACTTTGAGTAGAAGAACTTTCCATTTATTTTTCATCCTTCATTAGGCAAAAAGTAACAGAAAAGTCATTTACTGACCATTGGCAGATCTTACACGGGAAATGGTCATAAAAGTTATCAAAATTCTTTTTTCCTATAAAAAAGGATAAATGAAAATATGAAACCAGGCACTATGAAGTTCAAGCCTCCATAAGGAAATTTCCATAGTGGCTTTTATTATTTTTGCCCTGGATTTCCACGATAGCCTTCTAACTACTTTCTCCCTCTGTCTACCCACCTGGCAGTCTATCTCCTGTAACACAGGAATGATTTTTTTTTCCTAAAACATAAACCTGATCAAGTCAGACCAGTGCTCTGTGGGTTCACCTCACTCCTGCCTGCATTTCTAGCCTCATTTCTTACCATATCTTCCACTGAAGCCCTTACCTCCTCCTTCCTGACATGCACACAGTCCCTAAAATTGTGATGATCTTTCATTTACCCATGTGTGGGTGGACAGCACTCCCCAGGACACTCTTTTAAAACCATGTTCCATACATGAGCTCTCAGGGGTCTGCTAATTCCCCAAAGCTATTTTAACATGTTTTTGTGTCATCATTTTTCAGGGGAGAGTTTATAGACTTTATTTGATTTTATCTGAGTTTTAGTAGCTATTTTATAGATTCCACTGGATTTTCTATATATACAATCGTGTCGTCCAGGAATAAAGACAATTTTAATTCTTTCTTTCCAGTCTGGATGACTTTTATTTCTTTTTATTTTACTTCACTGGATAAAACCACCAGTTCAATGTTGAATAGGAGTAATAACCAAGACGAGTTTCATTTTAGACAATCACTGTGATGTAAACAGAATAAAAGCCATATTATCATCTCAATAGATACAGAAAAGTCCTCTCTATCATGAACACCTGTTAGCAAACTACAAGGAAATGTTATCTACAAAATAAAAACTACAGTAAATATCAGATTTAATTAAAATATTAGAAGTTTCCGCTGCATTTTGGAGCAAGAAAGGATGCATGCCAATATCACATCTATTCAGTAGGTCTTAGCAGAACAACAAGGCAAGAAAAAAAAGGAAATTATAAGGATTAAAAAGGAAAAAATAAAAGTTTATTTATGTGAAGATAGATAATGTGATTCTGTACCCAGAAAATCTACGAGTCATAAAAAAATTATTAGAATTACTAAATAAATTTAATAGATTACTGGATAAAATGTCAGAAAAAAAATCAGATGTACTTTTGTATTTCTATATGTCGAAATTCTACTATCTACTTTTTTGGCATTCATTTTATTTATTTATTTATATCAATAAGTTATATGAAAATAAAATTATATAAAATACCATTTGCAATTGCATAAACATAATAAATGTAATAAAAATAATAAATGTAGAGAAAAATTGCAAGATCTCTACACTGACAAATGTAAAGCATTTTTGACAAAAATTAAAGATGAACTGAATAAAATGGAGATATATACCATGTTCATAGATTTTAAAAGTCAATAATACAAAAATATCACTTCTCTTCAAATTAATCTGTACATTCAATTCAATCCTATTAAAAATCAAAGTGGGCTTTCTTTCTGTGTGTATAAATTGACAAGCTAAAACTAAATTTTTGTTTTTTTAAAAAAACAAACCTTTTATTTTATTTTACTTTATTTTATTTAACATCTTTATTGGAGTATAACTGCTTTACAATGGTGTGTTAGTTTCTCCTTCATAACAAAGTGAATCAGTTATACATATACATATGTTCCCATATCTCCTCCCTCTTCCGTCTCCCTCCCACCATCCCTATCCCACCCCTCTAGGTGGTCACAAAGCACCGAGCTGACCTCCCTATGCTATGTGGCTGCTTCCCACTAGCTATCTATTTTATATTTGGTAGTGTATATAAGTCCATGCCATTCTCTCACTTCATCTCAGCTTAACCGTCCCCCTCCCCGTGTCCTCAAGTCCATTCTCTACGTCTGCGTTTTTATTCCTGTCCTGCCCCTAGGTTCTTCATAACGTTTTTCTTTTTTTACATTCCATATACATGTGTTAGCATACGGTATTTGTTTTTCTCTTTCGGACTTACTTCACTCTGTATGACAGTCTCTAGGTCCATCCACCTCACTACAAATAACTCAATTTCGTTTCTTTTTATGACTGAGTAATATTACATTGTATATATGCGCCTCATCTTCTTTATCCGTTCATCTGTCGATGGACAGTTAGGTTGCTTCCATGTCCTGGCTATTGTAAATAGAGCTGCAGTGAACATTGTGGTACATGACTCTTTTTGAATCATGGTTTTCTCAGGCTATATGCCCAGTAGGGGGATTCCTGGGTAGTATGGTAGCTCTATTTTTAGTTTTTTAAGGAACCGCCATACTGTTTTCCATAGTGGCTGTATCAATTTACATTCCACCAACAGTGCAAGAGGGTTCCATTTTCTCCACACCCTCTCCAGCATTTATTTGTTATAGATTTTTTGATGATGGCCATTCTGACTTGTGTGAGGTGATACCTCATTGCAGTTTTGATTTGCATTTCTCTAATGATTAGTGATGTTGAGCATCCTTTCATGTGTTTGTTGGCAATCTATATATCTTCTTTGGAAAAATGTCTATTTACGTCTTCTGCCCATTTTTGGATTGGGGTGTTGTTGTTGTTGTTGTTGTTTTTTGATATTGAGTTGCTTGTAAACTTTGGAGATTAATCCTTTATTAGTTGCTTAATTTGCAAATATTTTCTCCCATTCTGAAGGTTGTCTTCTCATCTTGTTTATGGTTTCCTTTGCTGTGCAAAAGCTTCTAAGTTTCATTAGGTCCCATTACTTTATTTTTGTTTTTATCTCCGTTTCTCTAGGACGTGGGTCAAAAAGGATCTTGCTGTGATTTATATCATAGAGTGTTCTGCCTATGTTTTCCTCCAAGAGTTTTATAGTGTCTGGCCTTACATTTACGTCTTTATTCCATTTTGAGTTTATTATTGTGTATGGTGTTAGGGAGTGTTCTGATTTCATTCTTTTACGTGTAGCTGTCCAGTTTACCCAGCACCACTTATTGAAGAGACTGTCTTTTCTCCATTGTATATTTTTGCCTCCTTTATCAAAAATCAGTTGACCACATGTGTGGGGGTTTATCTCTGGGATTTCTATCTTGTTCCATTGATCTATAATTCTGTTTTAGTGCCAGTACCATACTATCTGGATTACTGTAGCTTTGCAGTATAGTCTGAAGTCAGGGAGCATGATTCCTCCAGCTCCGTTTTTCTTTCTCAAGATTGCTTTGGCTATTCGGGGTCTTCTGTGTTTCCATACAAATTGTGAAAATTTTTGCTCTAGTTTTGTGAAAAATGCCATTGGTAGTTTGATAAGGATTGCATTGAATCTGTAGATTGCTTTGGGTAGTATAGTCATTTTCACAATGTTGTTTCTTCCAATCCAAGAACATGGTATATCTCTCCATCTGTTTGTATCGTCTTTAATTTCTTTCATCAGTGTCTTATAGTTTTCTGCATACAGGTCTTTTCTCTCCTTAGGTAGGTTTATTCTTAGGTATTTTATTCTTTTTTGTTGCAATGGTAAATGGGAGTGTTTTCTTAATTTCTCTTTCAGATTTTACATCATTAGTGTATAGGAATGCAAGAGATCTCTGTGCATTAATTTTGTATCCTGCTACTTTACCAAATTCATTGATTAGCTCTAATAGTTTTCCGGTAGCATGTTTAGAATTCACTATGTATAGCATCACGTCATCTGCAAACAGTGACAGCTTTACTTCTCTTTTCTGATTTGGATTCCCTTTATTTCTTTTTTTCTCTGATTGCTGTGGTTAAAAATTCCAAAGCTATTTTGAATGATAGTGGTGAGAGTGGACAATCTTGTCTTGTTCCTGATCTTAGTGGAAATGGTTTCAGTTTTTCACCATTGAGAACAATGTTGGCTGTGGGTTTGTCATAGATGCCCTTATTATGTTGAGGTAAGTTCCCTCTATGCCTACTTTCTGGAGGGTTTTTATCAAAAATTGCTGTTGAATTTTGTCAAAAGCTTTTTCTGCATCTATTGAGATGATTATATGGTTTTTCTCCTTCAATTTGTTAATATGGTTTATCACATTGATTAATTTGCATATATTAAAGAATCCTTGCATTCCTGGGATAAACCCCACTTGATCATAGTGTATGATCCTTTTAATGTGCTCTTGGATTCTGTTTGCTAGTATTTGGTTGAGGATTTTTGCATCTATGTTCATCAGTGATATTGGCCTGTAGTTTTCTTTTTTTGTGGCATCTTTGACTGGTTTTGCTATCAGGGTGATGGTGGCCTCGTAGAATGAGTTTGGGAGTGTTCTTCCCTCTGCTATATTTTGGAAGAGTTTGGGAAGGATAGGTGTTAGCTCTTCTCTAAATGTTTGATAGAATTCGCCTGTGAAGCCATCTGGTCCTGGGCTTTTGTTTGTTGGAAGATTTTTAATCACAGTTTCAATTTCAGTGCTTATGATTGGTCTGTTTATATTTTCTATTTCTTCCTTGTTCAGTCTCAGAATGTTGTGCTTTTCTAAGAATTTGTCCATATCTTCCAGGTTGTCCATTTTATTGGCATTTAGTTGCTTGTAGTCATCTCTCATGATCCTTTGTATTTCTGCATTGTCAGTTGTTACTTCTCCTTTTTCATTTCTAATTCTATTGATTTGAGTATTCTCCCTTTTTTTCTTGATGAGTCTGGCTAATGGTTAATCAATTTTGTTTATCTTCTCAAAGAACCAGCTTTTAGTTTTATTTATTTACTATCATTTCCTTCATTTCTTTTTCATTTATTTCTGATCTGACCTTATGAATTCTTTCCTTCTGCTAACTTTGGGGTTTTTTTGTTCTTCTTTCTCTAATTGCTTTAGGTGTAAGTTTAGGTAGTTTATTTGAGATGTTTCTTGTTTCTTGAGGTAGGATTGTATTGCTATAAACTTCCCTCTTAGAACTGCATTTGCTGCATCCCATAGGTTTTGGGTCATCGTGTTTTCATTGTCATTTGTTTCTAGGTATTTTTTGATTTCCTCTTTGATTTCTTCAGCGATCTCTTGCTTATTTAGTGGTGTACTGTTTAGCCTCCATTTGTTTGTATCTTTTACAGAACTTTTCCAGTAATTGATATCTCATCTCATAGCGTTGTGGTCATAAAAGATACTTGATACAATTTCAATTTTCTTAAATTTACCAAGGCTTTATTTGTGACCCAAGATATGATCTATCCTGGAGAATGTTCCATGAGCACTTGAGAAGAAAGTGTATTCTGTTGCTTTTGGATGGAATGTCCTATAAATATCAGTTAAGTCCTTCATGTTTAATGTGTCATTTAAAGCTTGTGTTTCCTTATTTATTTTCATTTTGGATGATCTGTCCATTGGTGAAAGTGGGGTGTGTTAAAGTCGCCTACTATGATTCTCTGTCTATTTCCCCTTTTATGGCTGTTAGCATTTGCCTTATGTATTGAGGTGCTCCTATGTTGGGTGCATAAATTTTTTTTTTCGGTATGCGGGCCTCTCACTGTTGTGGCCTCTCCCATTGCGGGGCACAGGCTCCGGACGCGCAGGCTCAGCGGCCATGGCTCATGGGCCTAGCCGCTCTGAGGCATGTGGGATCTTCCCGGACCAGGGTACGAACCCGTGTCCCCTGCATCGGCAGGTGGACTCTCAACCACTGCGCCACCAGGGAAGCCCCAGGGTGCATAAATATTTACAATTGTTATATCTTCTTCTTGGATTGATCCCTTGATTATTATGTAGTGTCCTTCTTTGTCTCTTGTAATAGTCTTTATTTTAAAGTCTATTTTGACTGATATGAGAATTGCTTCTCCAGCTTTCTTTTGATTTCCATTTGCATGGAATATCTTTTTCCATCCCCTCACTTTCAGTCTGTATGTGTCCCTAGGTCAGAAGTTGGTCTCTTCAGACAGCATATATATGGGTCTTGTTTTTTTATCCATTCATCCAGTCTATGTCTTTTGGTGGGAGCATTTAATCCATTTACATTTAAGGTAATTATCATTATGTATGTTCCTATTACCATTTTCTTAATTGTTTTTGGTTTGTTATTGTAGGTCTTTTCCTTCTCTTGTGTTTCCTGCCTAGAGAAGTTCCTTTAGTATTTGTTGTAAAACTGGTTTGGTGGTGCTGAATTCTCTTAGCTTTTGCTTGTCTGTAAAGCTTTTAATTTCTCCATCAAATCTGAATGAGATTCTTGCTGGGTAGAGTAATCTTTGGTTGTAGGTTTTTCCCTTTCGTCACTTTAAGTATGTCTTGCCACTCCCTTCTGGCTTGCAGAGTTTCTGCTGAAAGATCAACTGTTAACCTTATGGGGATTCCCTTGTATGTTATTTGTTGTTTTTCCCTTGCTGGTTTTAATATTTTTTCTTTGTATTTAATTTTTGATAGTTTGATTAGTATGTGTCTTTGCTTGTTTTCCTTGGATTTATCCTGTATGGGACTGTCTGTGTTTCCTGGACTTGATGGATCATTTCCTTTTCCATATTAGGGAAGTTTTCAACTATAAGCTCTTCAAATACTTTCTTAGTCTCTTTCTTTTTCTCTTCTTCTGGGACTCCTATAATTCAAATGTTGGTGCATTTAATGTTTTCCCAGAGGTCTCTGAGACTGTCCTCAATTCTTTTCATTCTTTTTTCTTTATTCTGCCCTGCAGTAGTTATTTCCACTATTTTATCTTCCAGATCAGTTATCTGTTCTTCTGCCTCAGTTATTCTGCTATTGATTCCTTCTAGAGAATTTTTAATTTCACTTATTGTGTTGTTCATCATTGTTTGTTTGCTCTTTAGTTCTTCTAGTTCCTTGTTAAACGTTTCTTTTATTTTCTCCATTTTATTTCCAAGATTTTGGATCATCTTTACTATCATTACTTTGAATTCTTTTTCAGGTATGCTGCCTATTTGCTCTTCATTTGTTTGGTCTGGTGGATTTTTACCTTGCTCCTTCATCTGTTGTGTGTTTCTGTGTCTTCTCATTTTGCTTCACTTACTGTGTTTGGGGTCTACTTTTTGCAAGCTACAAGTTCATAGTTCCCGTTGTTTTTGGTGTCTGCCCCCAGTGGCTAAGTTTGGTTCAGTTGGTTGTGTAGGCTTCCTGGTGGAGGGGACTAGTGCCTGTGTTCTGGTCTTTCTGGTGGGCAGGATAACGTCTGGTGGTGTGTTTTGGGGTGTCTGTGACCTTATTATGATCTTAGGCAGCCTCTCTGATGATGTGTGGGGTTGTGTTCCTTCTTGCTAGTTGTTTGGCATAGGGTGTGCAGCACTGTAGCTAGCTGGTTGTTGAGTGGAGCTGGATCTTAATGTTGAGATGGAGATCTCTGAGAGAGCTTTTGCTGTTTGATATTTCATGGAGCAAGGAGGTCTCTGGTGGACCAATGTCCTGAGCTTGGCTCTCCCACCTCAGAGGTTCAGACCTGACACCCAGCCAGAGCACCAAGACCCTGTCAGCCACACAGCTCAGAAGAAAAGGGAGAAAAAAGAAAGAAAAAAGAAAAAAATAAAAATAAAAAGAGATAAAGTTATTAAAATAAAAAAATTATTAAAAAGTAGTTAAAAAAAGAAAGAAGAGAGCAACCAAACCATAAAACAAATCCACCACTGATAACAAGTGCTAAAAACTACACTAAAACAAAAACCAATAAAAACGGACAGACAGAACCCTAGGACAAATGGTAAACACAAAGCTATACAGACAAAATCACACAAAGAAGCATACACATACACACTCATGAAAAGAGAAAAAGGAAAATATATATATATATATATATATATATATATATATAAAAGGAAGAGAGCAACCAAATCAATAAACAGATCTACCAATGATAATAAAGTCTAAATCCTAAACTAAGATAATCATAAAACCAGACAGCAGTCAGTCGCATACAGCAAACCCCAAGTCTACAGTTGCTCCCAAAGTCCACTGCCTCAATTTGGGATGATTCGTTGTCTATCCATGTATTCCACAGATGCAGGGTACATCAAGTTGTTTGTGGAGATTTAATCCTCTGCTCCTGAGGCTGCTGGGAGAGATTTCCCTTTCTCTTCTTTGTCCACACAGCTCCTGGGGTTCAGCTTTGGATTTTGGCCCCGCCCCTGCATATAGGTCACCTGAGGGCGTCTGTTCCCACCCAGAGAGGATGGGGTTAAAGTAGCAGCTACTTAGGGGACTCTGGCTTACTCAGGCCAGGGGGAGGGAGGGGTGCGGATGAGGGGCGAGCCTGCAGCGGCAGAGGCCGTTGTGACTTTGCACCAGCCTGAGGCACGCCGTGTGTCCTCCCGGGGAAGTTGTCCCTGGATCACAGGATCCTGGCAGTGGCGGGCTGCACAGCCTCCCCAGTAGGGAGGTGTGGATAGTGACCTGTGCTCACACACAGGCTTCTTGGTGGCGGCAGCAGCGGCCTTAGCGTCTCATGCCCGTCTCTGGGGTCCGCGCTGATAGCCATGGCTCACGCCGATCTCTGGAGCTCCTTTAAGCAGCGCTCTTAATCCCCTCTCCTTGCGCACCAGGAAACAAAGAGGGAAGAAAAAGTCTCTTGCCTCTTCGGCAGGTCCAGACTTTTCCCCGGACTCCCTCCCAGCCAGCCGTGGTGCACTAATCCCCTGCAGGCTGTGTTAACGCCGCCAACCCCAGTCCTCTCCCTGGGATCCGACCTCCAAAGCCCGAGCCTCACCTCCCAGCCCCGCGGGTGAGCAGACAAGCCTCTCGGGCTGGTAAGTGCTGGTCGGCACCGATCCTCTGTGTGGGAATCTCTCCACTTTGCCCTCCGCACCCCCATTGCTGCGCTCTCCTCCGCGGCTCTGAAGCTTCCCCTCCGCCACCCGCAGTCTCCGCCAGCGAAGGGGCTTCCTAGTGTGTGGAAACCTTTCCTCCTTCACAGCTCCCTCCCACTGGTGCAGGTCCTGTCCCTATTGTTTTGTCTCTGTTTTTTCTTTTTTCTTTTGCCCTACCCAGGTATATGGGGAGTTTCTTGCGTTTTGGGAGGTCTAAGGTCTTCTGCCAGTGTTCAGTAGGTGTTCTGCAGGAGTTGTTCCACGTGTAGATGTATTTCTGATGTATTTGTGGGGAGGAAGATGATCTCCACATCTTACACCTCCGCCATCTTGAAGGTCCCCCCAAATTTTTGTAGAAAAATGAAGGGTTGATGATAACTAAGGCAATCTTAAAGATTCACAGTGGGAAATTACATTGCCATGTATCAAGACTTACTATAAAGCTACAACAATTGAGACAATGTGATATGGTCATGGAGATTTGACAAATATACAAATAGAATAGAGAGTACACAAATAAACCCACAGGTTTATTATGGTATCTTGACTTCTGACAAAACTAACAGCTTATGGGGTAAAGTATAGATAATTTTTTCAATAAGTAACGTGGAGTCAGTTGAATACCCATATGGGAAAAATAGGATTAGACTCCTACTGCCCACACAAAAAAATCAAATCTAGGTGGCTGGTAAATCTGAATGTGAAAAGTAAAATTATACAGCTTCTATACAGTAACATAGGAGAAAATCTCTGTGACCTTGGAGTAGGTACATATTCCTTAAAGAGACAACACAAAAATATTGTGATTTTTTGTCCTTCAGTTTTAAATTGAGAACCTCTGTTTATCAAAAAACACCATTTAAGAGACTGACAATGCACACTATTAAAATATTGAAATACATATATCCTGCAAAAACTCACATCTAAAATATTTTTTAAATCCTACATTTGGAAAGAAAATTAAAAAAGGTTAGGTAGTCTAATACAGAAGGGACCAAAGATGTGAACAGGAACTTCAAAAAATTAAAATTAAACTCACACTGAGATATCATATACACCTCATAATGTCTAACATTTACAAACCGTCAATATCAAAAGAACGTAGCGCTCATACATTCTTGGTGGAAATATAAACTGATAGAACAGTCTGGAAACCTGTTTGGTAGTAATAACCCCTAAGGTTGAACAGACACATACTCTATGCCCAGCTAGTCCATTGTTAAGTATGTGACTAATGGAAAGACAAGTTGTGTGTATTGAAAAATATGCATGATGATGTTCATAATGTTACTGCGTGCAGTAACCCCAGTGTTATTGTCCATAAACAGTGCCATAGATAAATAAACTGCTTTATAATCACATAACAACATATTATTCGATTGGGAAAATGAAGACAATCCAGCTGCAAAACGCAACAACACAATGTCAAGTAAAAGAAG
Organism: Delphinapterus leucas; assembly: GCF_059928025.1. NCBI lineage: Eukaryota > Metazoa > Chordata > Mammalia > Artiodactyla > Monodontidae > Delphinapterus > Delphinapterus leucas. The sequence continues at coordinate 74,574,265 of NC_143140.1, forward strand.
CTAGAATGAAAAGATTATATGCTGTTGATTTCATTTGTATAAGGTTCAAAACAGGAAAAAATCAGATAGAGGTAAATTTCGGGAGAAAGCTGGTAGTGATATGAAATGACTATGAAGAGGCACGACGGGAAGGGCTTCCTGTGGTGCTGGGAATGTTCTATTTCTTGATGGATGGTGATAACATGGAAACATTCACTTTTTCAAAATTCATCAAGTTGCACTTATGATTTGTGAGCTTCTCTTTATGTATGTATTTTAAAAAATAAACCAGTGTGATGGTTGTTAGAGAAGCAACTGTGACAGCTGTCCTTGGGGCGCTATAAAATAACACCTGCAATTTCATAATGAAAAGCAGTGGAAAAATTGATTTGAGACACCTATATACTTTTTAGGAGTCCTTTCTGATGCATGCCTATTCCATAAACTAAAGTATAGCTGCACTTGGAGGTAACCTCTTTGTGTGACTGTATTAGTTTCCTATGGCTGCTGTAACAAATTACCACAATCTCAGCGGCTTAAAACAATACAGGTTTATTCTCTTGTGATTCTGGAAGCCAGAAGTCTGAAATCAGGGCTAATATCAAGGCGTCAGCCAGGCTCTGCTCTTAAAAAGGCTCTAGGTAATTTTGCCTTGTGAGTCCTTCCTTTACCTCTAAAGTGAAATCTCTTTTTACTTCAGTTACATCACCTTCTTCTCTGTGTGTGTAATTCCTTCTGCTTCCCTCTTTTAAGGACACGTGTGATTCCATTTAAGTCCTGTGAAATTAACCAAGAATAATCTTCCCATCTCAAGAGCCTTCATGTAATCACATCTGCTAAGTCCATATTGCCGTACAAGATAACATTCACAGATTCCAGGTACATCTCTGGATATCTCTAGGAGGCAGAATTCAGCCTCCCACAGTGAGCAAGCCAAGGAGTGAGAAATCCAGCCGATATCCAGGAACCACGTCACACCATAGCCTTTGAATGGTTTCATTTTGCTTTTACCGCGGCTGATACTTAGTGTGGGCGGGGCCGGGATGACGTTCATTCTTAGTCTCGACTCAGGAACTGAATGATATTAATCACCACATTCCAATTTGCCTGGCTTTCAGGTACTCTCTCTGTTAGACTGTTAGTCTCTCCACCTACAGTTCTGCCACGGGAACTAGAGCAAGCGGTGCTCTTGCCTAAGCACTCATGCTTTACCCCCCGCCCCATCGTACACTGGTTGCACACTCCAGCTCTCTAAGCAGCAGCTATTCGTGAAGAATGTAAGGTGGTTCCAACAGCAGATGTTTCCAAGATTTGAATCTTGTCTCTGTTAATCACCTGTTGGATAATATTTACCAAGTAACCAATCTCTAAATTTCAGTGTGACCAACTATATGATAATACTATTTCTCAGAGCTGTTATAACAATTAAACTTAAAACTGTACATAAAAAGAATTGTCACAGAGTGGCCAATCAATAAATGGTGACTTCGCCATTATAGTGTGATATGTTTCTGACTTGGTGTATATAGTTACAATAGTGAAGTTGAATTTTCAGCAATTTCACATCAAAGCTATTATTGATGTGATTTATTTCAATTCAGCCTGCTCTTATTAAGCATCTATGACATGCTAGGACCTGGGCATTGTAGGAGATACATTACCGAATGGAATCAACCCTTCTTCTTAATAAGCTCCTGGTCTGTTGGGGAAAGTAGGTATCAAACAGGTGAAGACAATACATCTAGAGCTACAAAATCAAGGAAATTTGAATATGGTATTTGATATGAAGGAATGATTAATTTTGTGAAGTGTGACAGCATGATGATTATATTAAAAATTCTTGATTCTTAAAGATAAGTACAGTATCAGTTCCCTCTTGCTGCAGTAACAGATTACCACAAATTTGGTGACTTGAAACAACATATTTGTTCTCTTAAAAAACAAATTTGTTTTCTTAAAGTTCTGGAGGTCAGAAGTCTGAACTGAGTCTGCTGGGACTAAAATCAAGGTGTCGGCATGGCTGGATCCTTCTGGAGGCTCCAGAGAGAATCCATTCTTTGCCTCTTCCAGCTTCTAGAGGATGCCCACATTTGGCTGGTGGCTGTATCACTCCAGTCTCTGTTTCTGTTGTCACATTGCCTTCTCTGACTTTGGCTCTCCTTCCCCCTCTTATGAGGATCCTTGTGATTACATTGGGATGACCTGGATAATTCAAGATAATCCCCCCCATCTGAAGATTTTTAATTTAATTATATCTGTAAAGTCCCATTTGCCATGTAAATTCTCATATTCACAGGTACTACATCCTAGAGAGGGAAGGGATGGGGAGAACAGAAAAGCTGAATTGCATATCAGATTCAATGGTTTTCAGAGCTATAATTACCTTAGAGTTTCTCTAGAGCAATCCATATTTCATAGGACAAACGAGGCCCAGAGAAATCCCACATGGCAGCAACTTATCCTGGCTTCTAATAATCAAATTGTGCTCACAAGAGTTTGTGTAAAAACATGGTGGGAAGACAAAAGAAGCAAACAAACAAAAACCAAACAACAACAAAAACATGGTGGGAAGAACTTATACCTGCTCAGGGAGATTTTATTTGTAAAGAACCAGGCCCAATAATCAATGAGACTTCGGATTTTTCTAGGGATTCAGGAATCTCAGCATTATTAAATTCTCTAAGAAAGGGTCTTACCGGTAGAACCTTCATCCCTTCATTCTAGGTAAGGCTCTGAATGTCCAGGGTGGCGCCCCTCACCATTGTTTGATTCCTTCTCTCTCAGGTGCATCTGTTTGTATCCAGCCTTTCTTTTCCCAGACTTGCTTAGATTTCTCAGTATAGGTGAGGGTACATAGTTTATCATTTTGCAGGGAAAATGAAGAGATTTTCTGGTCTAAATCGGTCATAATTTTTTATTTTATTATAAAAGACAAAAAGTGTTCACACAATATTTTCTCAAAACACTGTTAAAGCAAAAAAAGGAGTGTCCCTCAAGATTCCATTCCCAGGGATGTAGCTGTAATTATGCACATTGCCAGCAGGTGGCATTACATCATTAGTAATGGTTGAGCAAACCATTAGAACAAGGTAGGTTGTTCCATTCTTCGGAGATCTATAGACTAAACAAGTGCTTATGGATCTCTTACTGTGTGCAAGGTTCTTCTTCAGACTCCGGTTTACACTGGTAAACAAACAGACACGAACTCTGCTCTGAAGAAGAATATCCTAGTGGAGTAAGATGCACAAGCAAGATGCACAATGCTCCAGCTTGTCTTTTTAAAATTTCTTCTCCTTCTTCACCCTTTCTCAACTCCTTGAAAGTCACATTTCTGAGAGAGAGTGTTATAGTGAAAAGAAGAAAAACAAAAGACAACTATAACTCTTTTATAAACAAGGAGACTTAAGGAAGGTAAAATGATTTGCCTAAACACACAGCTAGTAGTAGATGCAAGTCAGTTGACCCAACATTTTCTCTAGCATTTCACCACAGTGATCCTTCAAGTGACAAATTCAGGGCTGAAGTCCTTGTCCTGCCACGGACTCTTCGTGGGTTCTTAAGCAAATCGTTCAAAGTGGGCCTTAATTTACTTTTCTATAAAAATTAAGGCATTGGATGAGGTAAGTAGGTTCAAACTTTTTTACCAATGGAGTATTTTTTTTTACTTTTTTTATCTTATCCAAGAGTTCAGTAAGTATAATAAAGCAAAGTGCTTGAATTGAAAGAGATTTGTTCCCCTTGAGCTTCTGTCTTCCTCCTCTGGAATCTTCAGCTTCCCCAGAGCACAGTTTGAAAACTACCACCCTGAGTGATCTTGCAAAGGCCTTCCAGCTCTAAATATCCATCATTCCCCAAATGCATAGAATCAAGTGTGAGAGAGTAATAATCTCAAAACGTGCTTGCTGCTTGGTTAAAAAAAAACCAACCCTAAATCCTGAAGATTATGACAAACCGGTGCAATCAGTTAAGAACAAAGAGAAAGATATTTAAAGCATTCTCAATACCTGCAACAAAATTTCTTTTGAATAACGACATTATCTTCATGCTTGACACACACTCAGCCAGGTCTCAGCTGTGAACATCTTCTGGCACAGAATCTCAGAGGTGAAAAGTTTGCCCATGGAGAACACTGGCTTCCCTGCATTTAGGCATCAAATACACAGGCTTTTGGCTGTGGTAAGTGCCCAGATCCAAAGGTGGTACGGCTTACTGCTGAATCATGGTGAAAGGAGCCAGAGGATTCTGGAAACCACGCAAACACAAAGCCACAAGCAGTGGTGGGAAGGGCGACTTAAGGGCAAAGGACTAGGGGAGGCTGACTGCCGCAGACCTGAGAATTCATCTCCCTGGGTTTCCGTCCCTGCTTCATCACTTTGGACAAGTTACTTTGGTTCCTAAATTGTAATTTTGGATAATAGCAGTAACTACTTCCTAGGAATGATGAGACCTCATAGGACAGATAATAGCAGTAAGTAAATACGGAATAAATGTTTCAGTGGGTCTCTCACAGGATGCTTGCAAATGCCTCCAGGCTGGCTTCCTCACTCCTGTCACCTTCTAATCCTTCTCCACAGGCTGCATGACCTTTAATTGTTTGTCAGGTCACATCACTCCATTTTTAAAGCCCTTCGGTGACTCTCCCTTGCACTTGAGAGAACAGCTAAATTTCCCACGCTGACTCGCAAGCCCTGCACGGCCTTCCTTGTCCACCCTCCAACCTTTATTTGCCACTTGCCAACCACACTCCAGCCACACTCCAGCCACACTTGCCTCCAGACAGTTCCCGGAACAGCCCAAGCCTTTGCCATGCCCTAGAGCTCTCATGTTTACTACTTCTTTTCCCAGAACACACTGGCTTTTCCTAAAATCTCAGTTAAAACATTTCTCCTCAGAGAGGTCTTCTCTGACCGCTCTGTCTAAAGTATCAAGAATAAAGTGTGCTTTATTCCATTACACAGACATTGGAAAATTTTGACCCATGAACCAAACAAAGGTCTCTGCCAAAGGTCTGTAGATTTAGATACAGAAACAAATGTTTCTGTATCAATGTTAATTTCTTAGTTTTGATAGTCAAATTGTGGTTGTGAAAAGAATGCTCTTATTCTTAGGTAATATCCATTGAAGTATTCATCAATAAATGGGTACAATGTCTGCAACTTACAACTTACTCTCAAATGGTTTAGAAAAAAATTACCTATTTATGGTCTCTTATTTATAGAAGAGAAAGTAAGACAGGTTGAATGATAAAGCAAATGTGGGAAGATGTTGATGTTTGGGAATCTGGGTTAAGGGATGTACAGAAATACTTTATAGTATTTTTTCAACTTGTTTATAAATCTAAAATGGTTATGAAATATTATGCTAAAATATGAAGAATATAGGTTTCAGGGTGGCCCATGGGAAATATTATAATTCGGTCCTCACACTTCAACAGTATTTTATGGTAAATTATATTTACTTTTGCAAGATGAAGCATAATAAGTTCTTAGAAGGGCTTAATACTTTCATACCTTCTTCCCCCTTCCAAACATAGTAAAAATGAGCTGGAAGGCTATATAAAAATATATTAACAGTGTTTGTCTATAAACTGTGTGTTTCCTCAAGCCATTTATTTTCTTCTTTGAAGCTTTCCATTTTTCTGAATTTTTATAATGAGCGCTTACTACATGTATTATAGAATCCTTGAATTTCTTCATATTTTCCTCAGTTCCAGAAAAAAAAGGGAAGAGGGGGGAGAGAGAGAGAGAAAGAGAGCGGCAGAGAGAGGAGCCCTGATACCTTCCTGGCTGTCTGGGAGCCACTGAATGTACCTGGATGGGGAAATTCCCGAGGTGGCATGGTGTCAGCTAATGCTCACAAACTGTTACCTGCAGCCCTAGTATGATCAGCCTGCTGGAAGGGAATGCAGCTGTTCAACTCTCCAGGCTTGACAACTCAGGGGTAATTGAAGATCTAGTCTGGTGGCTAAACTCAGGTTTCATTCCTCTCGTCCTCACACCACCCTAAAGAGAGAGCCTCAGCTCCAAAGGCATAAGCAGCGTAAGATCAACATGCAACGACAATGATCGCACTGCCAATTGGAGCATAAAACAATGAAGTATGTGTGAAGAACTGATGCTGACACAGTGCTGGACAGATGAATTTGTGCAAACTTCCTGAATGATTCAGATACTTATTTAGTGGATGTTTGTTCAGTTTTAAAACTCTGGAAGAGTATCAAGGACCACAAAGTTCACAATTTCCTTTACTAGGGACAATTTGTTTATTAAATTGCACCAATATGCACTAGCTATTTGACTTCCCTCTTCCAGGAGTTACTCAAAGGCACATAAAGAGGTTTCTCCCTCCACGCCTGTCTCCTACTCCTGTAGAGAGACATACACTCCACACCTGGCAGCATTAAACACGTCATGGTGCCGCATGTTCCCCTAAGAAAGCCACGTGTGAGGGTGGGAGCGAGTGTGGGAGAAGGAATGTCACACAGTTTACTTGGTAGGGGGAATAACTCAGAGTACTCTGGTCTGAATGGAGCTTCGTGATGTATGAGTGAGAAATGCCTGGACTTATTAAGCGCTGATTCTCTGAGTCTTGCCATTCTACAGGACTCCTGTTCTGAAGATGTTTTATAGACTGCGGGGGGGGGGGATATGACATCATTTCTGAGAGACCACACTGCTTCCTATTTCCACTTTCCTTAAAGCCACACTTCACTCATTCATTCATTGGCCATTTGGAGCCATTGCTTCACGACCACACACATCATAAAAATTATGTCCCATCATGGCTCACAGATTGACAAAGAAGCAGCGTGCAATACCTCCTTAGATTCAGTTAAGCCACATGCTTCTGGGATATAACCATTTGATCTCAAACTAAATAGTCCTATCTACAAGCACTCCATGTTAAACACCAAATGTACCCCAAGCATGACAGTCTTCTGAGTTTCCAGGACAGGCTGCCTGAGGAAGGAACATGGATTTTGCCTCATGTGCACCTCACTTCCCATCCCAGCTCTAATACAAGGTCACTGTGTGACCCTGAACAAGTCGCTTACTTCTGAGAGCCTCACTCTCTTTGCCTGTAAAATGAGATTAACAACAAGTACTTGTTAGAATATTTTTAACAGGATCAAAAACAGTGTGTAGGAAGTACCTTGCACACACTAGGTGTTTAACAGGACAGTATCTATTGTTATTACTCATGTAACACGAAAATGCACTTGTAACTCTTTGACAATTCTGAAGAAAAGAGCTTTTTTAACATTCTCTAATCCAACTGGCAAGAAGAGTTGAGAGGAAATGTTAGAGAGAGAGAGAGACAGCGAAAAAGACAAAGAGAGAGCAAGTATTTAAGGAATAAGGCAGAGTTGAGAAGAGAAAGAAAGAAAGGGAAAGAGAGAGAGAGAAAGGAAGGAAGAAAGGGGGTTAGAGAAAGGGCAGGTAAGTACAAGTACTTAGGGAATAGTTTATTAGGATATTTTGGAGACCTCAGGTCTGTTACCAGTGGAAATTTAAACATAGCCCCTTGGGCAGTCAATTTTCTTATTTTCAAAAATGAGGTCATCTGTTGTTGAGGGATGAGGTTTGGGAGGGAGCAGTTTCCGGATGTCTACTTGAGGAAACGTGTATATTGTCCCTGTGGGCCAAAAGGTCAGCACCTCCCTCCTCTCTCCATCCCCAGTGGAAACTGCACAATTCACCTGAAGGGGCTTATTTCTCAGGGTGAGGTTTCTCCCACAGGGAATTTCCAACTGAGAATTCTACCCTCTGGAATCCCTCACCCCCAGCCTCCTGATAAGAAGCACTCCTTGCATTGAGCCTGCATCCACTCAACACTTATCTCTTTGTTTTGAGATATTTTAAAAATGTTATTCAAAGGAACTTGTGGTGGTTTTGTGCTCTTGGGTTTTTGTTTTGGCTGGTGAAATTTTACTCTTTTATCTTATCTTCCTAATTGGGAAACATTTAGATTATTTTAGTGCCTGTCTATTTTTAAGCAAAGTCTAAGATATGGCTCCAGTGAGTGAATAATCCCAAGACAGGTCCACACAACTGTACAGATGTGTCTTCCTTCTGGTTTGCAGCCCCAAGGTGCCAGCCTTTGATAAAATCTGTAGGAAAGATGCCACTTTTAGAATTGCTTTTTTCAGGTGATTTCAGGAGAACAATAGCCAACACTAGCTCCTAAAAAGAAACACTCTGGCCACTCCAAAGAGACCACTGGGCTGGAACAGGATGATTGTTTTCCATTTTCAGTGTTCCAAAGCTCAGACAACGGCAGTGTACTGTGAGGGTGAAGAGCACGGATTTGGGTCCAGGCCACTGTGCTTGACTCCCAGCCCTGCAATTTACCAACTGCGCCACCTGAGGTCTGTAAGTGATGACACTGTCATCTTATCTCTGGAATAATACCATCCTATTCGTTGTTAACAGGGTAACTGAGTTAATTTATAAAACCCTTATAACAGGGCCTGACATACAGAAGTGCTGTATTTAAATGCTGGTTAGATAACAGCCACTAATAAACATAATTAGAGTTTGGAAGTTCCTCATAAGTTGCCTAGTCCATGGAGAAAAAAGGAAATAAGTGGCGATTTTTACGATTTCTTTTCTCTGTGTGTGTGTGTGTGTGTGTGTGTGTGTGTGTATGTGTGTTTTATCCACTGTTCCACCTGCTGCTTTATTCCTCTCCATTAATTCTCATATCAGCTATGTGTGGTTGGCATTGTCACTAGCTGTAAATGGCAGAGATGGGATTCATGTTCCTGTTGCCAACACCCAGGGCTGGTTCCCTCTCCCCTCCCCCCCAACCTCCAAAGATGCATAAGTACACCTGGAGCTGATCCTCAACTTCTATTTTATAAGAACGACTTTGGGGATCAATTAGATGGCTTTTAACAGCAGAGGATCTGTGACAGAAAACAGTCCCAAAAGCCCAAAGTGGTTTTGTAGAATAGTGGGATAATGAACTTTTCTCCTTTCTTTAGTTTTTAAATATTTCCTTTTATAAAATTATAGTACTTGGGAGGGGGAAGGGTAAGCTGGGACGAAGTGAGAGAGTGGCATGGACATGTATACACTACCAAACGTAAAATAGATAGCTAGTGGGAAGCAGCCACATAGCACAGGGAGATCAGCTCGGTGCTTTGTGACCACCTAGAGGGGTGGGATAGGGAGGGTGGGAGGGAGACGCAAGAGGGAGGGAATATGGTGATATATGTATACGTATAGCTGATTCACTTTGTTATAAAGCAGAAACTAACACACCATTGTAAAGCAATTATACTCCAATAAAGATGTTAAAAAAAAATAAAATAAATAATAAAATTATATTACTTTTATATAAAACCATGTGCTTATTTTTTAAAACATCAGTAATTGGTAGAATTATTTATATGTTCTCTATTTAGACTAAATTTGAGTCAACTAATTCCCTTTTAAGGAAGAGATTCAAAGACTTCCCCCTTCCCTGACCCCAAACATGAGAACTCAGGAGTCTGGGCTGAGGCTGGATTTGGGAGGACAGGGCATTGATACCCACCCTGTATTACGGGTGTCCCCCTTTTCCAAATCAAAGCCCTATACTGTCTTCTCCCATTCAGGCCTGGAAAGAACTGTTGAATCCACCAAGATGAGGGAAGCTGCTTTAATTCCCAAACAGGTCAATCTACAGCTTTTTCCATAAGCATTTTGAGAGCAAACAGGAATAGCTGAGGGGCCGCCATGGGAGTAGGCCAGATGCCTCCCAGAAAAAATGACCAGTGATGGGCCCCAGGCACCAGATAACTCAGTGGCTCTAACTACTGACCTTCCCTACTACATCCTAAGCATGAATCCCACTGCAGACTGTTTCACACCCTTGGTTCCGATAATACACCTGACACTGATCCTGTCCTCATAACAGGGGACAAAGATTTTTGGCTGGTCAGCATCTCCTTGTCCTTCTTTACTTGGGGATCTTCCGCCCACCCTCTGAGTCGTGGTGGGTGGAACTGACTCCCATTTAGAAAGTAGAAAGTTAGGCTTGCTCTATTCGGCCCTTTTGCTGATCAGACCCACCTCTCCAGAGCTCTGAATTTGGAGACTGTGATGAAAAGAAGGAGGCATAGTGAGAATTTATGCCTTCTTGGTGCAGTGGCAACACCAGGCACTTTGAAGGGTCGGCAAAGGCAGGGGTGCCCGGGCTGTGTCTGATGGCGTCTCCAGGCGGGTTCTGGGCAGTGATTTTGGAACCTTCTGCTTAGGCTATCTACGTCCCTGCTTACTCCCGAGCCTGTATCTCCATCAGTTCCATGAGCTACATTAACCAGAGTCCTATTCTGGCTCTTGCTTCCAATAACATGACTAGTTCCCAGTTCTAACTCCTGGTTTAACCTGTTTACTCCGAAATCCTTTCCAGTGGTTATCTTGACCTTACTTGCACCTCATCCATCCCAGCTCCAGCTACATCAGTCAAGACATGTTATGAGCCTTTTACAGTTGTATGATCCCTTCCATCTTTAGTGATCGGGCTTAGAAACCTTATCAATTCTTCCAGCATGAGTAATGCTAATAATAATAGCTAACATTTACAGTGAGTAGGGGTTTTTCTTGTTGTTTTTTTTTGGCTAGCTACTTTCAGGCATTGTATCAGACAATACTTAGGAAAAATAACTATGGGCTGTTTCCTACTGTAATACAAATTTCACGGGTTAGGAAACCTGTCCTCAGACACTTATGGTTACATAACAGTCCAGTGTGCAAAAGCCAGTGCGTGGTAGAGATGAGGACTGAATCCAAGTCTGTCCAACTCCAACGCCTGAATTCAAATCACTTCAAATCCCATATCTCTGGGGAACCAACAAACTGTGTTCCACTTCAGCCCAGGAAACTGGGTCAGGCTGCAAATCAGTCACTACAGGAACATTTCATTTAAATTTCAAAAGGCAAATAAGTAAAAGGTACCTGAATCTGAGAGAGGTGATGAATCATATTCTATAATGATTAAAATATTTTCTCTTTTCTTAGAGACGGAGGGAAAGACTGGAATAGCTAACATTCCTTTGTAGTTTCAAAATTCAAGAAATGAGGAATTAAAAAAAAAACCTTCTCTTGTTTAGGTGTTAAGTCCTCTTTCAGTATTTCCACTGGGCAACGAGACATTGACCAGGACACAGGGCAGTCTGCACACATCAATTTCTGTCAATTCAAAATCCAAAGCAATTCTCATCAGAGCTTTTTTTTTTTTTTTTTGAGGGCCTATATTAGGCATTATGGTCAAACAAGTTAATCCAAAAGACTATTTCTGATCTAAATGACTGAACAGGAAAAAAAAATGTTTTTCCTCCTTCCAATGAGAGCCTGATAAGATAGACATGGAACTCGAAGTGTAAAAACTATTTCCTAGGAAGGAAGCCATTGGTGGACCCCTAGTTCCTCCTTCATAGTCATTTAATTCGTAAGTATTCAAAGAACCCTGTAGTTGACAAGGAAAATCAATGTCAAGATCAGAAGTAGTGCTGCTTGAGCCTAATTCATGGATGTTTATCTTCTTAAAGATAATTTAAAATTTTTGTTCTTTTTGGTATATCATCATTACTTTTAGGATCTGCCTATTTTTTCATGATGGCGATAGTTCAAAACAATGATGACATTTTACTTCAGGTTAGCCAAGCCCTAGAAACCATAGCAGAGTGCACAGTCTTTCCTGGCAGGAGGGAAACATACGAAGTTTAACCAGTAACTGACAGCACATGGGGCTGTGAGACCTGTGTTTCTGCCGCAGACCATGTAAACTTTGGCTAAATAACTTGATTATACAGGTCTTCCTTGACTTGTGATGGGGTTACATCCTAATAAATCCACTGTAAGTTGAAAATATCCTAAGTGGAAAACTCATTTAAAACACCTACCCTACCGAACATCGTAGCTTAGCCCAGCCTACCTTAAACATGCTCAGAACACTTACCTCAGCCCACAGTTGGGCAAAGTCATCTAACATAAAGCCTGTTTAATAATGAAGTGTTGCGTATCTTATGTAATTTATTGAATACTGTGCTGAAAGTGAAAGAATGGTTGTACATGTCCAGAATAACTGTAAGTGTACTGGTTATTTACCCTGGGGATCACGTGGCTGACCAGGAGCTGCAAGTTCCGTAAAGCCGCTCAGCATCACAAGAGAGTATCACACTACATACCACTACCCTGGGAAAAGATCAAAAGCCAAAATTTGAAGTACAGTTTCTATCGAATGCATATCACTTTTGTACCACTGTAAATTTGAAAAATCGTAAGTCAAACCATTGTAAATTTGGAACTGCCTGTATTGCCTAAATTTTCCCAACCAAAAGCTGGGAATGGTACCCTTGAGTCCTACAACTCAAAAGTATTATTAAAATTAGGTGATATATGATGTGTTGAAAGTACATTTTATAAAAGAGAAGATTTATAAACTTGTCTAATATCTTCTCTCATGTTGTTTTATCAATTTTATTCTATAAGCTTCTTCCTTGAAAAAATTCACTATGACACTTATGCTTGCCTTACTATAAAACCATGATATATCAGCTACGGCAGAAGAACAAGTTTAATAATGTATTCTGCAAGGACATTACCACCGACTTTATGCTATAGCCATCCTTCACCGGGCAAACTAATCCATATTCCATTAGAGGTCCAGAGCAGCTAATGAAACATATCATTGTCCTCTAACCCTTATGCTCTCTGCTTGCTGCTTCTTCCGCTTCTTCTTCTTCCTTTTTTTTTTTTTTTCAGTCACTATGCCCAGTTCTGTTTTTAATGTCTCCTCTCCACTAACTGCCTTCCTAGGTTTTTCTACTCTGCCTTTCCAGAGTAGAACCACAGAGACTTCACAGTGGCCACCATGATATGGACAGGGCCCCCAGGGAGCTTGTGAAATGCCTGACAAGTTCCTGCACACTGGTCTCCTCCAAAGTTCACCAGTTTATCAGAGCTTCACTGCGGGTAACAGGAAGCAAGGAGATGAGGAGACTGGCTCTTGTTAGGGTCAATGTTACAGCTGAACTAAACTTTGATTCTTTAAAATTAGCTTTAACCCCTCCTAACTCTGAGGAGAACAGATGGACTCAAGATAGAAGGGTGTTAGGACCATTGGAAAGCAGCAGATTTCCCAAGATAAGAATCCTCTTTTAACCCCAGCAACTCTAGTGTGGGACATTAAAATAGGGAAAACTAGAATTGAAAAATCCATATAGTGCCACATAATATCACTACACACTACAACGTGACAATTTCCTTAATTTCTCAGAACCTCCATTTTTAAAAAAATCGTTTCTCATAGGATTGCTTATACTATGCAAAATCCTAATATATACAGTAGGCACTCATGACATGTTGGGTCTTTCCCCAAAAATATTTTTGGGAAATTAGATCTTTTAAATATGAATATACCAATATCAGCTAAAAACTCCGTTTATAACAAGCACAAATCTCTCTCTCACACACACACACACACACATATATCCATTATGTAAAATATAAGAAAGCTTAGATACACTCTGAATTTTTTTCATGGTTTCTCTGGATTGGTGGTAAGGTTTGGAATGCAATTTAAAGGAGAAGAAGAAACAAGGATTTTTTAAAAAAGATTATGTTTTAGAGCGATTTTAGGTTTATAACAAAATTGAGAGGAAGAAACAAAGATTCTTGACTTCTAATGTTTTTGAAAGGCAAGTATGAGCAGAGGCTGATGTTTCACAGAATAAGATCTCCAGGCCCAAATACATCATCAACAACTGCTCTCTGCCCACAAAGAATTAGTACTGTTTGGATCGTGAAGGAATAAATACCATGAATCCCTACTGACCAATTAATAGCATGCACAATACAACTACTGAACAAATATAGATCAAAGAAAGAGCATCTGGCTTTTTGGCAATGGGAGGATACATAGCAAATACAGTGGGAAATTATTCAGGGAACTGCAGAGAAATTAAGCTGCATTGCTCTTTGTTAAGGAAGCCACACAAAGGTCATGTTATCATGCAAAAAAGTATCGGAAGGTAATCATCTCCTCTTCCTAATACAAGCTTCAATTCTATTCAATTCCAGAAATATTTATTGAGCACCTACTATGAGAATCTATTATACTATATTTCAGGGGCATTGGTCGGCACTTGTCGGGAGCAGAGCACTAGAATGGTGACGAACACAGATTTCGGGGTCAGGTAGAGAGGGTTTGAAGTCCAGCTCCATCATTTACTAGCTGCTTTTTTTTCTTGGTTTTTTTGTTTTTTTACCTTGGGATGTTTGACAGTTCGCTCTTTCTAGAAACAGACACCTAGAAGAGTGATGCTTATAGACAGACATATGGATGGACATTCATTGAGATACAATGAGAAAGGGATAACAGTGTTAAAAACCACTGGCTGAGTGATGCTTGGCAATTTTCTAAGTACATTTTATATGCCATTTTTCATTTTGATAGCATACTGAGGCTAAAGATATCAGATTTTTTTTCTTATTTCTACATCATAAATGATTAAAGATGATCCAACCATAAAGAAGTTATAGTTAAATTTGACAGAGTGTCTTCAGATGATTAGCAGTGAAGAAAGGAATTTTTACTGAAACAGTGACTGGCACGTAGCGCGACTTCATGTCACTTGGCTATACTTGACTCTGATCATAGTTGTAGGAAGCTATAAAATTTTAGCAATTATCAGAGATGAAGAAGCAATAAAACTTTTAGCAATATGTGGGAGTATATGATAAATTAGCCTTAATAAAATTTACAGTGAATAAACTGTGGAGGTATATGCCTGGATCCAGCTACCTTAAAAGGTAAAAACATCTACCCAGGAACTAGTGGGATAACCAAATCTTCCTGGAATTTTCTTTTGAGAAAATAGTTCTTTTTATTTCACTTATTAGTTCTTAAGAAACATGAAATAAATACAATTATAAGAAAGCTTTTCAATGGTAATTTTTGGTTTATAAATTCTAAAATACTTTATTAGAGTCTTTAACACATGCCTCATAATTTGATATAATTGATGTGCAATCAACTGCATGTATTTAAAATGTACAATTTAAAATTTTTGTACAATTTTGTACAAAAATAGGTACAATTTTAAAGTTTCGACACATGTATACAACTGTGAAATCATCACCTCCAAAGTTTCCTCTCATCCTTTGTAGTCTGTCCCATCCCATCCATGACCCCATGCCCAAGCACCCACTGACTTACTTTCTGTCACTAGAGATTAGTTTGCATTTTCTAGAATTTTATATAAATGACAGTATGTATTCTTCTTTCACTCAGCATAATTATTTTGTGATTCATCAATATCACTGCATGTGTCAATAGTTCATTCCTTTTTATTACCAAGTAGTTTTCTATCTTATGGATAAACCATAATTTGTTTATCCATTCATTGTAGATGGAAATTTGAATTATTTCTAGTTTGGGGAGATCATAAGTGCTCTGACATTTGTGTATAACACTTTGTATGGGCAAACGCTCTCTTTTCACATAAATAATATGAGGGGAATGGCTGGATCATAAAAGGTGCATCTTTATCTTTTTTGGAAACTGATAAAATTTTCCAAAAAGGTATACCATTTTATATTCCCACCAGAAGTGAATGAGAGTGCCCATTCTTCCATATCCTTGCCAGTGCTTCGTATGGTCAGTCTTCTTAATTTTAGCCATTCTAATAAGTTTGCAATTATGATTTTAATTTGCATTTCCCTAATGACTAAAGATGATGAGCATTTTTTCATATGTTTGTTTGCCACCTCTATGCCTTCTTTGATGAAATGTCTAGTCAAATATTTTGATCATTTTTTAAGAATTAAGTTTTTGTTTTTGTTTTAAAGAAGATGTTGGGGGTAGGAGTTTATTAGTTAATTTATTTATTTTTGCTGTGTTGGGTCTTCATTTCTGTGCAAGGGCTTTCTCTAGTTGTGGCAAGCGGGGGCCACTCTCACTATCGCGGCCTCTCTTATTGCGGAGCACAGGCTCCAGACGCGCAGGCTCAGTAGTTGTGGCTCACGGGCCTAGTTGCTCCACGGCATGTGGGATCCTCCCAGACCAGGACTCGAACCCGTGTCCCCTGCATTTGCAGGCAGATTCTCAACCATTGCACCACCAGGGAAGCCCAAGGGTTTTTTTTTTATTATTATTATTGGGTTTTGAGGATTTTATATATGCTGGACACAAGTTATTTATCATATATATCTTCTAAATATTTTCTCTAGTCTATCTTTTCAGTCTATTAACAGCCTCTTTTGAAGAGCTAAAGGTTTTAATTTTGATGAAGTCCACTTACCATTTTTTTCTTTTAGGTTTAGGACTTCTAGTGTGGAATCTAAGAAATCTTTGCCCAACTCAAGGTCACAATAATTTTTACCCATGTTTTCTTCAGTAAATTTTATCATTTTAGGTCTCACATTTCGTTCTACAATTCACTTTGACCTAATTTTCATATACGGTGTGATACATAGCTCAAAGTTCATTTTGGAGGAGAGGTGCATATGGATCTCCACTTATTCCAGCACCATTTGTTGAAAAGACTATTCTTTCTCCACGGAATTACCTTTGTTCTTTTGTCAGATGTCAGTTGTCCATAAATGTGTGATCTATTTCTGAATTCTCTATTCTGCTCCCTTTATCTGTTTACCTATTTTTGTTTTGATACCACACTGTGTTGATTACTGTCACTTTATGATAAACCTTGAAATAGCAGTGCAAGTCATACAAATTTGTTCCTCTTTTTCAAATTTGTTTTATCTATTCTTGGTTCTATGCACTTGCATATGATTTTTACAATCAGATTGTCAAACTTTACAGAATAGCATCCTGGAATTTTAACTGGGATTGTTTGGAATCTGTAGATCAATTTTTTTTTTTTTTTTTTTGCGGTACACGGGCCTCTCACTGTTGTGGCCTCTCCCGTTGCGGAGCACAGGCTCCGGACGCGCAGGCTCAATAGTTGTGGCTCACAGGCCTAACTGCTCCACGGCATGTGGGATCTTCCAGGACCGGGGCACGAACCCGTGTCCCCTGCATCAGCAGGCGGACTCTCAACCACTGAGCCACCAGGGAAGCCCCTATAGATCAATTTTGAGAGAATTAGCATCTTAACAATATTGAGTCTTCTAAGACATAAACAAGGTATAGCTCTGCATTTATCTAAATATTTTTTAATTTATCTCAGGAGCATTTTGTAGTTTTTAGTGTAGAGGTCTTACACATCTTTTGTTAGATTTATCCACTAAGTAGATCATAATTTAATGCTATTGTAAATAGTGTTTTTTAATTTCAATTTCTGATTGTTCATTGCATATATGTAAAAATACAACTGATTTTGTAAATTGAGCTCATATTCTACTATCTTGCAAAACCCACTTCTTGTTCTAGCGGTGAGAGTGGACATCAAGTGTGGTTTATCTGAGGAATGCAAGGATGGCTTCACATTTAAAGATCAGTCAATGAAAATCACCACTTTAATAAACTAAAAAAAACAAACAAACATATGTTATCTCAAAAGATGAAGGAAAAAGCATTTGACAAAGTCCAGTATCTATTCCTGAGACTCAATAAACTAGAAATAGAAGGGAATTTCCTGAATCTAATAAGCAATGACTACTAAAAACCTCAAGCTACCATCATACTTAATTGTGAAATTTCTCCCTAAAATCTGATAAAGATAAATGTGTTATCACTTTCCTACCTGAAGCCACTACTATCTTTCACATGGAGGGCTTCAGAGACCTCCTAACTGGCCTCACTGCTTCTGTTGTCTCCTTAAAAAGAATTCACACAGCAGCCAGAGTGATATTTCTTAACCTTTAATTTTCAGCTAATTCCAGACGTAGAGAAGAACTATAATAGTTCAATAAACTCCCACTTAACTTTACCCAAATGTATTAATCATTAATATTTTGCCACATTTTCTTTCTCTCATGCTTATGTATCTCTAAGTACTTTAGCGTGAGTTTCCTAAGAAATAGGATATTCTCTAAGATCATGTGCAATGATCAAATGTGCACTTTGATACCATAATATTATTTAATATTTCCTATTTAAAATTTGCCAATTTCTCAGTCATGCTCTTTATAGCAACCACATGTCTTTCAATCCAGTATCCAGTCTCAGGATTGAACATTGCAGTTGATTGTGTTTTTCTTTCTTTCTTTTTTTTTTCTTTTTGTCTCTTTTAATCTGGAACAGTTCCTTCATCTTTCACTGCTTTTTCACTACTGACATTTTTAAAGATTACACATCAGTTGTTTTTGCAGAATTTGGGTTTATCTTTTCTTTCCTCATGATTAAATTCAGGTTATGTACTATTGGCAGAAATATGGCATTACGTATAGTGATGTGACGTATATATATAATGACACCACATTAGCTGGCTTATTTTTCCTACTGTACCCAATCCCTTGCTCATTCTGTTTCAGATACGCTAGCTCCTTCCTACCACAGAGCTTTGATAATTGAATTCGCCCTGCTTGGTTCCTCATAGGGAGGAACCTTCCAAGTCTCTGCTTGAATGTCCTCTCAAATTGGTATAAACTGACCATAATATCAAAGTAGGACCCACCTTCCTCCACTCCATGCCCAAAAGGTCTCTTCTCTCATATCATCCAATTTCTGTCATGACATTTCTCATTGTTTGAAATGATTTTGTTTATTTATGTGTTTACTTCTTCATTTCTTGTCTCCCCAGACAAGAAGTTCTTTGGGGGAAGGGGTACTTCTGTTTTATTAACTTCTGAATTTCCAGCATCAAAAAAACAGTTGTGACTTCCTATTTCTTCTTCCCGTACACTTTGTTGTCATTTTAATTTCTAACATGGAAGGAGGGTGGGTAATATGTTACCGAAGCGAGATTTAGGGTTAGATGCCTGATGTTTAAAGCACCAGACAAGACATCAAAGTTGTCGATGTTACCAAATTTGTATTTACATGCAATTTTTGCCCTTCTAAATGTTCCTGAGTCAGATAAGTGGCCTAGACCTACTTTTCATTATCCTATGCAATAGTAAATGGACATTTGGCCATGGAAATGAGACAGTCATTTTCTTACTCAGTGCCAATTCCATTACAGACAAATAATGATGAATAGCAGTTACTTTTTACAACCCCATTACTTACCTCAATCACTGGATTTGCCATAAATAAGTAAATAAATAAATAAACAAACGAATAAAGTATTTTCCCATTGATAGGTGTAAATATTCACTAACTTTAGAGATCAGAACATTTTGTCCCTCTTTTTCAGAATAAAAGAAGGCCTTTTAATCGCGTCCTGGGCCCCAGAGTTCTGGTAATCTCTTTAGAGTTTTAGGCATAGAATACAGAATAGCAACCAGAGCATATTACAAAACATCTCAGTTGAAATCATTCTGGAAATGTGCACTTAATGTGATGGAGTCGCTCTCAGCTGCTAGGAAATATGAGGTTTAAAAATAATCGGAACAATTTATAGAAAATTTCCAAACACTAGGTTCAAATGTTCATTTAGATAAACAAAACATGGAGAGAGACGCATTTAAAATGTCTATCCCAATAAGGTGCACTTTAATTAAGGTTATTTCTTATTCTTGTATTTATAGTTGCCTTCATCTATTTACTTCCTGAAATTATCATATTAACCCATCAGCACTCGGGTGCTTGTGCATTCTTCAGAGCATTTCTCATTCGTAATTGTTTATAAATTGCTACATTTGAAAGGAAACTGAGCTAAAGCATTGCCTAAAATTTTTTAGCTCTAGCACAACAATTCTCTATTCACACATTGAAATGAAAAGCTGTTGTGAAAAATCCCTTTAGGGTGATTAGATGATGCTATCTACTCTTGTAGACTTTTAACGTATTTCTAAGATTTTTTAAAAAATCCCCAGACAAAGGATAAAGGCAGTTTTTGGGTTCCTTCATTCATTATTCAACCAATCATTCAAGAACAGGCATTGAGTGTAAACTTGGAATCCAGAGAGAGTTCAGGCTTGCACACAGCATAGCAGTTACTATGAAAGAGCCATGTATCAGTTACTCTGGAAAGCCAGGAAGGAAGTGGGGCTAACTGAAGCTGGGGAAGTAGGAAAACCAGCAGAGAAGAGATAATATTGGAGCTGAGCCACAGAGAAGACATATATGTTCATCAGAAGGGAATGTGAGTAAAGAGCAGTTCTGGATGACAGAACGTGTGAAAACAAAGAGGTGAGAAAGGACAGTCAGTGGTACTGCCAATCACCTTGAAATTGAAGAACTAATAGACAAAGACATAAGACAAATTTGTTCATCTCCAAACAGCTATTAAATGCCCACTAATTGGAAACTTGGGGTTGAGTGCTGGGTGTGGGGAGAGGGTTGAATAACCCGTTCCTGTCTTCCAGTTTACATTCTAATTGGGAAAAGAAGACATAAATACATTAAATGTAAGCAATGATACAAGGCAATAATAAATGCTGAAAGATTTAGGGAAATGGGAGCTTTATTGACTACAGCAGCTGGTACTCAGTCTCTTCACTACTCATTTCTATCAGTGAAAAGTGTTTGAGTGTGTGTGCCTCTGTGCGTAAGTTCACTTACTTAGAAACACTGCATATACACTATTGTCCCAATTCATTCAAACTGGTGACGTTTAATTTTTCTTTTAAGATAAAGCAAATAGAAATAGAAATTCTAATTTTTCCCCACACCCCAGTAAGTCACTTCGTGTAGCTTCTAGGGTACACACACCACTTAGAAGACGACTAGCGTCGAGCATTTAGAAAGAGTTGTGCACAAGGAATATTTTTCTCTTTCACAGCCTGGCCTAGATTTGGCCCAGAAATGAGTGCCATTTTTAAGAAAAAGTGAAAATGGGAACAGGATGTGTTCTAGAAACTGAAGGAAGAAAATACTTACTAGATCTTTGATTAAAGGAGGCCATTATATCAAGCTTAGTAAATCTGTAGCAGGTTTCTCAGGCAGTCTATGGACTACTTATATCAGAATGGCTTGGCGCTGCTTGTCATGTATACTGACTCCTGTGATGTATATTGACTCCAAGACTCACTGAATCAGAATATCTGGAAATAGGCGTAGAGAATCTGTAATAAGCTGATTCTTTTCATCACAAAAATTTAAAAACAAGTAATCTAAACAAGGGAGACTTCAAGTGGTCTGAAGTAAATTTTAGTTATGAAATCTTTTTTTTTTTGCGGTACGCGGGCCTCTCACTGTTCTGGCCTCTCCCGTTGCGGAGCACAGGCTCCGGACGCACAGGCTCAGCGGCCATGGCTCACGGGCCCAGCCGCTCCGCGGCATGTGGGATCCTCCCGGACTGGGGCACGAACCCGTGTCCCCTGCATCGGCAGACGGACTCTCAACCACTGCACCACCAGGAAAGCCCTAGTTCCTAAATTTATATAACAAAAGCAAAACATATCTACAATATATTTACAACTTTTAACACTGAATCATGATTCTTGGTGAAAAAACATATTATCAATTAACTGGTGCATTACATTGGTTTACTCGTAAAGAGTGAAGGACATCGGCTACATTGGACAAACGTGTTGGGGCATCACTACGTTATTCATACCCCAAAGCCAGAGTAACCAAACATTTCTTGGGAAGCTATATTTAAAGGTTTGAACCTTCTCTGAAATAATTATAGGTACTATTTGTTTAGCATCAATCACATATCAGGCATTATACCATCTACTTTCAGAGATAATAAAACTCCAAGGAGGTAGAGGTTAACTTGCTCATTCTAAGCACGAGAAAGCAAAGACAAGGTGGAGGGGTAAGGGTTCTTGCCCCATGAGACACAGCTGGAAAGCAACTCTCAAATCTTTTCCTCTCCAAAGCCTTGTTCTCTCCAATAAACTACATTTCCCTTTGCATGTGCTCCCTGCTCACTTCAAAATTCTCCCTTTGAAGGGTGAAAAGAGGTGTCATATCAGAACGTTTATTATGCATCTAGTCTCATACCTCTGCTGTGCTCTGCTCTTAATTTTTTATGTGGAAAAAGCACTGTAAATCTCTAGTTTATACCTCTTTTCCTTTGACTAGGACTGATTATTTTCTCAGTTAGCTGGGCATCCTATATCTAATTAATCTAGTAATCTTGTTCTATTCCATTTTTTTCTCTCTGACACTTATTTCCCATATATTTATAATTCTGCACTTCCCCCCACCATGAATGTGAAGATCCTTTCCATTCTCATGTTCTATTTTGAAATTTCTTTATTCCACACATATCAGCATTCTTCTCAGCCCCAGTACCAATGAAAATGTACAGCGTGAGATGAACTGACAGCCTGCCTGCTTCCCATCACCTGACTTATGGAGAAGTCCACACAGCTGCATCGTCAAAATCCATTCTAGGGCTGAAGGAACACACTGGCCACATAAAATATTAACAGTTCAAACGCCTGTCTTCTACATATCTAGAGTGGGTTGTTATTTTCCCAAAAGGATTCAAATTATGCTACCATGCTCCTCAAAGGGAAGAATTTTACTGAATTCTCTCTTCTCTGATTGTGACCAAGAAGAAATAGAAAGAAAGAAAAAAAAAAGCTTGCTATTTTAGTGCTGGTGAAGGCTATATTTGGAGAGCAAGCTTGTGTTCTATTGGAAGTTAATTTTGGAGAAGATTACAGTGGAAATTAAGGATGGCTAAGATGGAGGGCATTAAGTACATAAAATTGAAAATGTTACTTTTACCTATAACCAGCCAAGCTCGGAAACACTAACACCTGTTTTGTAATATTTCTTCAATGCCTTTTTGAAGATGCTATAGATTCTGTATTAAAGGCACAGTGCATTCACCAGTTTCAATGAAGCTTCCCTTCCCTCAACTGAAAAAAAACCAAAGGCTATTTTTTAAACCTCACACTTGCATTGGAGAAAATGAAATATTCTGAGATGATAAATGAATAATAATTTACCACCTGAAGAAAGAGTCACACTTCCACAGAGCATTTTTCAGGATAGTCAAGATACCCACTGATCATGAATATTTACTCCTGACATACCCAGACCACCTGTAAATTTCCTGGTCTGGAATGGAAAATAGAAAATGTTTGCCACACCATTACACTCCTCCCAGATGAATGCTAACACTGTGTGGACAGCCTTTTGCTTTAGAAGAGACTTAACACGGGAGTTAACTGCTTTATGCCTGTGAAAGGAAAAGGAACAGGAAAATGTGGTCTATTAAGGATGTTAGTGATGGAGAACTATGGGCCATGTAGGTATAATGTTGACTGAAGGAGTTGATGGACTATGCAGAATGAATATGCATTTTTCTTGATTAAAAATAACATTTAAAAATCAGAAATACTATATTTTCATCACCCAAAAAACTAGAAAATTTAGAAAAGCAAGAAAAGAAAAAATCCCACCCCTGATTCAAACATGTAGGGGAAATTATGTGATACTTTGGTATATATCCTTCCAGGAATTTTTTCAATGTCTAAATTTATATATTTTTCTAAAAGAAATATTGAACATATGCTTTGTAAACTCTTTATTTCGCTTAAATATATGTCATAAATAGGTTTTGTGTCATTAAATATGCCTATTCTTTTTCTCATTAATTTCGTGGATGCATCGAATTTAATAAATATTTTAATGTAATTTCCTCTTACAGATTACTTTTTTCCAATTCTTTTATTATCATTAACATTTCTGTGATGAACGATTACATAATTAAATCTTTCTACTTTAAGAAATATTTTCTTTAGTTCATGGCAAATATTCAAAATATCAAAACTTGAGGGCTTCTCTGCATAACACGAAATTATTTTTTGAAGTGGACAATTGTGTAAACAGAATTCGCAAAAAAGTTACAAAATTATTTAAGTCCACTTAAAAGTCAAATTGTTGGCAATAACGAAATTTAAAGGCACTTTTCAACATAGGAATAAGTGTGTTCCAAAGGATAATTTGTAATTCAATTATTCTTTCCTTTGGACAGCAAGTTTTGTGTTTTAGGTTTGCACATGCTGGTACAGTTATCTAGGTCATTTGTCATTCATTATTCATTCCACGGATAAATTTTTGAGAGCCTTCTGCATACAGAGGTATGGTTAAAATCCTATCCCTGCTGGGAAAATGGTAATAAGGACTTCTAGAAAGATGAAAAGGAGTACACCAGAGGAGAAGGCAGACATGAGGTTACTGCAGATGGGCCCGCCCCTCCCCCATGCTCCAATCTCTGGCCAAGCACTCTACTTGCACATTGGATCCTGTCTTCTTTTGTCTTCTCCAAGCTAGCACTTTAGCAACTCTCCACTCTCGTTTTTAAAGAATTGAAATATAGTTGACTTACAATGTTGTGTTAGTTTCAGGTGTACAGCAAAGTGATTCAATTATTCCCTTCTCATTTTGCCATCAATTACTGCTTCTCTATATTGGGTCAGTTGGGTCATTTACATCAGTATACAAACATGTTTTTGTATTTCCTATCTTAAAAAAATAACCTCTCAACCCAATTTCCTCCAAGAGTTTGTATCCTATTTCTCTGTCCCCCTATACAGCAAAATTCCTCAAAAGCACGGACTATACTCTCTCCCTCTCCTCCATCTCCTCTTTTAAAACTTAGCTCAGGCATCTCCTTAACCCAGAAATCTTCTAGGACCCTCCGAATACAAGGTAAACAACTTTCCTCTGTCCTCCTCTGCCCATCAGGGGTCCCATCACTTGATATTGTAATGACCTGCTTACTGGCTGCTTCTCTCATTAAACTGTAAGGATCTCCTGAACAGCTACAATGCCTTATAAAATATTGAGTCCTGAATGCCTAATGCAGTGTCTGGAAAATTATAAATGGCCAGTAAATGTTGCTGGATGAATTGAAAGATGATCAGGAGTCCACGATGACCAAGAAAAGAGCATTCTAGGCAGAAAGAACAAAATGTGCAAGGGCACAGAGGCCAGAAAGACTGTAACAGGTACATTCAGTACAAGTCATCCGGTATGGTGGGAACACATGGCGGGAGTGTGAGGAAGGAGGAAAATAAAAGCAAATTCATCCTCTCTTGGGTCATTAAGGTTCTAGTACCCTGTGCCAAAGAGGTTGGACTTTATCTTATCCACAGTAAAGATTCACAAAGGAAATATAAGCTTGCTAGTCATCTGGTCAAATTTTCATTTTACTAATATTAACTAATATTTATTGAGCTACCTGATGTCTAGGTCACATAAAAGGACAGTCACACAAAAATTTTTTTAGTTAATTTCCACAGGGTACACAACTAACCAGTTTAAGGGCAGGTATTCAGACCCAGACCTCTCTGAGCACAGGAGACATATTCTAAGCTCATTTTTCAATAATGAAAGGTCACTGGTAGATGGGAGAGATGTACCAGTTAAGGAGGCTATTGTAATAGGCTGGGGAGGCATGGTGACAGTGTGAACTAAGCTAAGCTCTTTGAGGGCAGGGACCACATCTTGTTCACCATTGTCTAACATGATATTCCTAACACATTTAGGTGTTTCATAAATATTTTCTAAACAAATGAAAAGGTAACAGAAAGAGAAACACTGTTGATGGATGGGAGGTGACATATGAGGGGTGGTGAAAGGAATAGTTGAAGAAGACTGGTTTCTCTTAGAAGTCATGAACTGATTTGTGATGCCATTTGTTGTGATGTGAAACACCAGAGGAGGAGCAGGTTTGGTGTTATTGAGGAGGATGGATTTTGTTTTGAATTTTAATGCTGAGACAGAGATTTCTGGGAGTCAGCTGGAAATACAGACCTGGAGCTCAGAAGAGAGGTCTGATCTGAAGATAGCCATCCATGTATTGGCAGGCATAGATACAGATGATAAATAAACATGTGGATATAAATTTACAGGCAAACTGTGCAATAAGAGAAGATTGCCAAGAATCAAATCTGAAATACACCAACATTTATGGATGGACAGAAGGTGCTAAACCTGTAAAGGGCACTGGGAAGGAGTAAGAAAACTCAAAAAAGAATAGTGCCATGGAAACGAAGGGGAGAGGGTCAAGAAGGGAGTGGTTCACTGTATCAGATTCTGCAGGATTTTTAAGTGTATCAGTCAGGGAAGGAAACAGAAGCCCCTGCAGGTATTTTGAGTAAGAAAGAATTGAATTCATTGAATTAGCTGCTTACACAGTTGTTTAAACAGCTGAAGCTTCTAGGCTGGGCTTTCTGATCAATGCACAACTCGGTCATGTCTCTTCACTCTGTGACCCAGGCTGATGGCAATGCCTCCATCTAGAGTGTCTCTGATTTGTCGTGGTAAGGGGAAGGGAACAAGGACAGAGGAAGCACCATTTCCTAAATCTCTGTCCAGAGTGGCACGTGTCACCTCCACTCATATTTTATAGGACAAAGCGAGTCAATGGTCATATCTGCCTTCAGGAAGCAGGAATGTGAGAGCCTATCAGGTGCTCAGAAGCAGGGGAACTGTCGTACAGGCCTTCCATACCCCTAGGTTTTACATCCATGGATTCAACCAAATGAGGATTGAAAGTATTTGGGAAAAATTTTTAGAGAGTTCCAAAAAAGCAAAACTTGAGTTTGCCATGCACAGGCAACTATTCACATAGCATTTACCTTGTACTAGATATTATAAGTAATCTAGAAATGATTTAAAGTGTTCAAGAGGATGTGCATAGGTTATATGCAAATACTATGCCATTTTGTATAAGGGACTCGAGCATCCGTGGATGTTGGTATCCAGGGGGGTCCTGGAACCAATCGGCCGCGGATACTGAGGGACAGCTATAGTGGTGAGCTGACTTAATTGACTCCCACAGGTAAGTTACTTAACTTTCTGTACTTCACTTTATTCATTTGTAATAATTCTACTATACTTATATCTGACGGTTGTTAGAGGGTTAAATAAAACAATGTATGTAAGATGTTATGAACAGTGATTGACCTATAGTAAACTCCAAATAACTTTTAGGTATTATTTCATTCTCTAGTTCTCTATTCCTTTTCCTTAACTCCTTTCTCCTCTGGTGCATCCTTTTTCAGTCCTGGATTTGCTCTGTCCAGCCTGCGTTTTGTTCTGGTCTGCCAGTGCATTCACTCTCCAAATAAGAACAGACCCTCTCTCTCCCTGCACCCCGACAAGTCCACTGCTACGGAAAGAAGAACAGAAAATCCCTCTTCTTTGTCCAAATAAATCAGATTTCTCTCTTAAAAGAGGACAAGTCAGGGAGATTTAAAAATTATACCTATTTCCCTCTGCCCCCTGCCTCCCCTAATTGGTAGCAACGGTCAGTCTGTAACAAGCACTAAAAATTAATTTGGGGCAAATCGATTCCTTAGCACGGTGATCAGCTACTAAGTGGACTTTCACTTCTAATCAACCTCAAAGGGCTTGGAACTGCATATTCTCCAAAGCAGCATCTCAGACAGGCAAGAATGGGTGTGGACCATCTTTCCTCTCGCTGTCAACTCTCTCTCTCTCTCTAAACCAGGGAATTGTACGCCTTCACCAACCTATTTCTGTCCTCTCCCTGAGAGCAACAGAATCCATCACAGCTGCAGCCTGGAAGGGGAAGTGTCCTGAGTACAAACAGCTGCCTCTACTCCCCACCAGGAGAGCTGCAGTGGAATTTATAGAACCACACAGGGTCAGAGCAGGAATTCAGCCACTCCCCGGAGCCAGAGACCCTCTTTGCCTCTCTCTTCCCACCCCCCCACCCTTTCTCTGAATCTCCAACTCGATGGCAGTCTAAGACACACTGGGTGGTCCCCTGCTGCCCTAAGATTTTCCTCCTTCCCCCACTCTCTTGGGAGAAAGATCTCCTCCTGGGAATTCTTGACACTGATGAAAGGCAACCGGCAACCAAACATCCTTTCCTGGTTCTGACCTCGAGTTCTTAAAGAAGGAAGGATAATGATATTTTTCTCCATACTGTCAGCTTCATCACAAATACATTGTCTGGGATGTCTGAAGTCTCCTACTGCTTCCCTGTGGAGTACTTTGGAATGAATGGAGCCACTGGCCACAAGGCTGTCATCACCTGCCAATGCTGCCCACCCTCTCCCTGCAAGCCTGAGGACTCTACCAGGTTCTTTCATACATAAGATATGGTACTAGAATGTTCTCTAATGGCATTAAATATTCCAAAGTCCATTGGTTGACTAACCAATGAATTAAGCACACTGTATCCCAAACATGCCCTGGATGCTGAGAATATGGGACATGATACATGTATTATTTTGTCTTGCTCTCAAGAAATTATTTTTTTTTACTATAAAACAAAGCAAATAGTCAAAAAGTACAGCAATTAATATAACACTAAGTAGAAATAAAAGTCAACATTTTGCCAAGTTTTCTGGAGATCTTGTATTGGTAAAAAAGAAAATGTTACCAACAGAATTAAAGAGCTGTCAACCAACAGTTTAATTTTCCTTCTCCCTCTCTCCTTCCCTCTCTCTCTCTCTCCATCCTTTCCCAAAGGTAACTACTAGTCTCGTTACCTGGTGGTCCTGTATTTATAAAATGTATGATTTTGATTTTTAAAAATATTTCAAAATAGTATCAGATTCTATAAGCCCTCTTGGACGTTACATCTTCCATTCAAATTATGATTTTGACATTTATCCAAGTTGATCCTTGTAGACTTAGTTCAATATATTCTGCAGTTGAATGTTATTTTGTTATGAGTCTATAATAATCTATTTTTTCTACTATTGATGAATATTTACACATTTCAAAGTTTTTTCTATTAAGTATAGTTCTCCAGTGAACATTCTTGTACATGCCTCCTTGTTCATGTCTGTCAGAATTTCACTAGGGGCAGTGTTTTTCATCCTCATTTTGACAAGGACCCACAGTCTGACTACATTATGTATCGTCATCCACAGGCCCAGGTGCAAACACGCATAAACATATATACATGCATTTAACTGAAACAAAATTGAGGTACGTTCTGCTGTATTTCTACTTTATTCTATTCTATTCCTTTTTAAATTCTGAGAATGACATACTAAATTATTTCTGTGATTCAACAATGAGTTAGGATCTAAGGTTTGAAAAACACTGGTTTAAGGTATATACCTGGGAGCAGAATTGCTGGGTCAGAGGGTATGAGCATTCTTAACTTGATCAGATATTGCCAATTGCTTTCTCAATAGTAAGATATATCCAAATTTAGAGATATCAAAGTGTGAAAAATGTGCATTTTATAATCTAGGTTATGCAATGTCCTGGATACTAATTCTTTGCCCATTATACGAATTTGTGATGTTCTGTTTACCTGTCCTTTCACTTACTTTATGTGTATTTTACTGTGTGGAAGTTTTGAATTTTAGAGTAGTCAATTGTATGTAATTTTTACTGTATGGCTTATTTATTTATTTAGGCTTTAAGTTGTCCTAATTTACGCCACTAAGATAGTCTCCTCTGTTGTTTTCTGAACTTCTGCAATTTTGATTTTTTAACTTTAGACCTTTAGACTTTTAAGGGCGTTGATATTTTGATTTAGACCTTTAATCCATATGGTGTGACATGGCAGTTAATAAGAATAACGAGTTATCAAAAAAACCATTTTGAGTAATCCATCCTTTCCTCATTGTTTTTTGTTTGTTTGTTTGTTTGTTTTTGCAGCACACGGGCCTCTCACTGCTGCGGCCTCTCTAGTTGCGGAGCACAGGCTCCGCACGCGCAGGCTCAGCGGCCATGGCTCACGGGCCCAGCCGCTCCGCGGCACATGGGATCTTCCGGGACTGGGGCACGAACCCGTGTCCCCTGCATCGGCAGGCGGACCCTCAACCACTGCGCCACCAGGGAAGCCCCTCCTCGTTGGTTTTTAATGCCATCTCTTTCATATACCAGGTACCCAAAATATGTAAGTTTGTTTCTGCTCCATTTTTTTCAGTTGATCTATTTATTTATCCTTGCATCAAAAGCACAGTATTATTTACTAAAGCTTTATAAAAAAATCTTACATCAAATTGTATTGGTTCTTCTTGATGGTTTATTTTCTTATAATTTTTTAGAATCAGTTGTCTAATTCCAAGAAAAGCTATGCTGAGAATTTGGTTCAAATTACATTGAATTTATACATCAGTTTAGGGAGAATTGTTTTATTTTAACTATTTATTTTTCCAGTCCATGAATGAAGTGTATCTCATGTGCGTTTTGTTATTCTTTCATGTTTTATAAATGTTTAATAAATTTCTCCATAAATCTTGTATATCTTTGTTATATTTCCTTCTAGGTACCTTGGATATTTTTATGTTATGCTTTATTCTATTATTATTACATTTTCAGATTGATTAATGCATGTGAATAAAAATATTAAGGTAGTTTATATTTTGATCTTTTATCCAGCAAACTTGCTAAACTATGTAATTGGTTTTAATAGTTGGTCTGTATATTGTCTTGGCTTTTCTATGTAGACAAGCATTATCTGTGAAAAAAAAAAAAAGACAATTTGCTTTATTCATTCCAATTCTTAAACCAGTAAGTTTCTGGCTTGTAGTGTCTTGCTGTTCTGACAACTTGTTACACCTTGTACATATGGAGGTACTGGAGTCCCATGGTATGATGCACTGAGAAGAATACAACCTTATTTCAGTGTTAGACTTACCAAATTGCATAACCCCAGCCCAATCATAAGAAAACATCAAACAAATACAAACCAGGAGACCCTCAACAAAATAACTGACCAACACTTGCAAATGTGTCAAGGTCACGAAAGACAAGGAAACACTGGTGAACTATTACAAATCACTGGAGACAGTTAGGTCTAAACAAGGAAACATAATGTAGAATCTTTTATAGGAAACTAGACCAGGAAAAGGACATCAGTGGCAAACATCACTAGAATCTTTTATAGAAAACTAGACCAGGAAAATGACATCAGTGGCAAACGAGCAAAATTTGAATAAGGTCTTTAGTTGATTATATTGTACCAATGTTAATTTCCTGGTTTGATAACTGTACTATGATAATATAAAATATTAATATGAGGGGATGCTGGGTGACCGATATAAAAAGACTTTCTCTAGTTTTTTTTCAACTTTTCTGTAAGTTTAAAATTAGTTCAAAGTAAAAAGTTAAAAAATCATGTTTGTAAATTGGCATCCTTGTGTTATTTGGGACTTTGCAGAAATGTCTTTAACGTTTAATAAATAGATTATGTTATTTGTTGTAAGTGTTAGGTAGATATTCTTTACCTGTTTAAAGGGTTCCCTTCTTATTCATAGTTAGCTAAGTGTGTGTATGTGTGTGTGTGTGTCTTGAGTAACATCTGGATGTTGGATTTCATCTAATACGTTTTTTAGATCAACTGAGATATTATGCACTTTGTTTTACCCCCTTTTCCATTTTAAAATGTGTTTCCTACACATTTGTGATTTTATTACATTTTCTAATATTAATACATCCTTATATTTCTGAGATAAACCCTTCCTTGTCACATGTACTTTTTTAGACTTTAATTTTTAGAGCAGTTTTAGATTTACAGCAAAATTGAGAGGCATGTACCTATTTCCCCCACACATGCATAACCTCCCCCATTATCAACATCCCCAACCAGAGTGGTACATTTGTTACAATCGATGAACCTTCAATGCCACATCATTATCGCTCCAAATCCATAGGTTACATTATGGTTCACTCTTGGTGTTGTACATTTTATGGGTTTGGACAAATGTATGACCTGTATCCATTGCTATAGTATCGTAGAGAATAGTTTCACTGACCTAAAAAGCCTCTGTGCTCTGCCGATTCATCTCTTTCCCCGCACCTTGTCTGTATTTTTAAGGTACACTGTTAGATTTGATGTGCTAATGTTTCATTCATGGTTTTTATACTGTGTTCATTAGATGGGATTGCTAGTGGTTTTACTTTTTATAATTTCTATTGCTTTGTATTTCTACTCTTTTTCCTCTGGGTTTCATTTTACTTCCTAAATCATGGCTTTTATATTACTAGTGACTCATTCTCTTACCCTTTTTTCAGTTTAGGTTTCTCTTAGACTCCTTCTTGAATGATAGGTCCCCTGGTGTATAATTCTAGTGGACTGTTATTGTTCCTAGTATTTTAAAGGTATTGTTTTATTTTCTTCTGGCCTTTACTTTTACTTATGAGAAATTTTGTTGCCAATCTAATTGCTGTTCCTTTATAGGTTTTTTGTTTGTTTGTTTGTTTTTAAATATTTCTTCTTTGTCTTTGGTATTCTGCAGTCTATTGAGGATCTGGAGCACTCAGGGGTCAATCTGAGTATCATGACTTTTCTTAATTTTGGAAAATTATCAGCCATTGTCTTTTAAAATGTTGCCTCATTCACATTAATTTTCTTTTTTTCCTCTGGAGTTATTTTGAATACATATTGGATTTTCTTTTTCAGTCTTCCTTGCCCCTTACTCAGTCTTTTACATGTATATGTATATATATACATTTAATGTCTTCATCAGTTTGTGCTTCTTTCTGAACACTTGCTCCAGATTCATCTTCCAATGTGCTGATTTTTTCCTTTGGCTACGTCTAATCTATTGCTTAGCCAATTTATTAAGTTTGTAACTTTAATAACTATATTTTTTATTTCTAGAGGATCTATGTTCTCTTTTCCAAGTCCACATTATTCTTCCTCTCATCTTTCGTTTTATTTTCTGTTTTTTCTTTTATGTCTTAAACACTTCAGTAACTATTTTATAGTGGATTCTTCTCATAATTGCAAATCCTTTGGATATTTTTATTATTTCAAATTTTTGTCCCTTAGAGTTTTACCTGATACTTCTTTATTGTAGAACATTGGTAGATCATGTCCTTGTATGTGCTGTAATTTTTTTTTACTGTGAGCTACTCTTCAGATGTGTATGTGTGTGTGTGTGTTGGAGTCCTACGTGACTTGATTGGGGAGATGTTTGCATTGATGTGGCACTATCAGTATTTCACTACCCTGGGACCAAATTTTATATTAATGTCCTTATAGTGAATTGAATTGTGTTCCCCAAACGATATGTTCAAGTCATAGCTCCTAATACCTGTGAATGTGACTTCAATTGGAAATAGGAACTTTGCAGATGTACTCCAATTAAGATGAGGTCGTATTGGATCCAATATATAGTATCCAATGACTTGAATCTTTATAAGAGAAAGGAGAGGGAAATTTTGATACAGAAACACAGGGAGAAGGCCATCTAACAATGGAGACGGGGATTGGAGTGATATACAAGCCAAGGAAAACCAAGGATTGCCAGCCGCCACCAGAAGCCAGGTGAAAGGCATGGAGCAGACTTTCCCTCAGAGCCTCTAGAAGGCTGTCAACTCCTTGATCTCAGACTTCTGGCCTCCAGAACTGTGACAGAATAAATTTCTGTTGCTTTAACCTGTACAGTTGTGGTGCTGTTATGAGAGTCTAGCAAACTATAATAATATGGTCCTGGCTTGGGATTCCCTGTGAGGATATCAAAATTTCAGTGTTTAGCACTTAAGAGCTTTTATTTGGGTTAGATACCCCCTAGCATTGGCTTAGACACTCACTGCTTTGACTTGAAAATCCCATTTTACCTCCTAGCCCTTGAGAGTTTCCTTTCCCTACGGGTAAATTTTATAGTATTTTATTGTGTTTTAAGTATTTTATCCACTGCAGACAAGTATATCTAAAAGGAAAGATATCTATCTGTGTTAACTCAATCTGCCATAATACTGGATGCTGAAATCTGATTGTCATTTGCAGATATGGAAAGGAATCATAATAGAATGCTCTCAAGGAAGAGTAAAACATCCAATGGGCACAAAACGGTGGAGAGGTGTGGAAAGCAGGAAATGTGAAGGGATGCTCTGCATTTCTGCAAACACTTCCACGCCTTCGATTACTCTCCTGTGATAGAAAGCACAAGCTCCTTCACGTAACCTGCAAGACCCTGCCTTGCATGTCCCTCCTCATCTCTCACCACCTCCTTCTTTGCAGAACCCAACACCCAGGCACAGGAACGTGTTTCATTTACTCAAAGGAACTATTATTCTTTCACTTGCTTCCCTCACATGGGAATTTCTTCTTCTGAGAACATTCCCAGTTCCCTTCTGGAGTGCAAATCTTTACATACGCTCCAGGCCTTCTCCAGATAAGAAAAGCCCTCCAACTACTGAATAAAGAATGGACAAGAGAAGAGCAAGACTGAAATTAGGAGACCAGGAAGGACATGTTGGGATCCAGACTAAGGTTTGGGGATGGAGAGAAATAGATGGTACTCGGGTGGGAAGAGTCATTGACTTCCTATTAATAAGAGTGTGGTGTTATCTAATCAACAGATACCACGTGCATATTTTGTCTTTATCTTTCTTACCAGATCAGAAATTCCTTTAGGTCAGGAATATTATGGAAACACGTTTTTATCCCATGCAAAACCAGGGCTTTGTAATAACGCAATAAAGATTTTTCAAATGAGGGGAGTAAAGGAATAAATTCGTGAACATATATTCCCTGAAAATATATTTTTTCACATATTCTAGTATATATAGTCTGACTATCAATTGATGTGTCTCATTGTGGGTTGCGTTTTGTTTTTTATTGGGAGGCGGCAGTATTTTGTGTTGTTTTGAGAACAGCTGGTGGAATTCATTTTATAATTCTACAGTTACGGCTCCTGTCTTCAACTTTTCTTTCTCTACCCGCTTTGTGTCTTGATGTGAACTTCAAAGAAACGGCTTTGCTCGTTCTATGTACCACTGAGGGCTTAGCATATTTTTGGCCCTCATTAAATGTTAACATCAACAAGAGCATCGTGAAGAATGATTGCACAAGAGGGAAGTAAACAGAAAGGCAAGATTTGGCAAGCTTCAAATGGATCCACCCACTTCTTCCCCCAAACTCGTGATTAGAGAAGGTCTTTATTTTCTCAGCTTCTTTAACTCTTTCATTTCCGGTTTTAAGTACAGAGCTGAGCAGACTGAAAATATCATTTTTCTAAAGAACTCATCAAGAATTCAAGTCTTTTTTTCACTGCGGCAGCTATTCCAAGAATCATAAAACAGCATTTATTCTTTTGCAACCTCCAAGGTCAGCAGCATCCATATTGGTAGGAATAGTACACACAGCCCTCATTTTCCTTCTCCCCAGTAGTGAATAGACTCCAGGGCAAGAGGCGCTCTCTTGTGTCAAAGGACTGTACCTCCTCAACTCCCGTCTATAGCAAAACCAGGAAAATAGCAAAAAACTAGCAAGATCCAGCTACCAAACACCTTGTCTCCATCACCAGTTCTGGCTGGATCCGCTGCTTTCTGATTCTAATTAAGTCTTTCCAAAAAAATCTATATGTCAGCAGAAGTGAGAGAAATAAAGGAAGCACTTTTACTTGGCAATGGTGAAACTTTTCGCTGGCCAAAATATATGTGAATGAAGTAAGCTTTTAAGAGCTTATGGTTTCGGGCTTCCCTGGTGGCGCAGTGGTTAAGAATCTGCCTGCCAGTTCAAGGGACACGGGTTTGAGCCCTGGTCCAGGAAGATCCCACATGCCATGAGGCAACTAAGTCCATGCACCACAACTACTGAGCCTGCGCTCTAGAGCCAGTGTGCCACAACTACTGAAGCCCGCGCGCCTAGAGCCCATGCTCTGCAACAAGAGAAGCCACCGCAACGAGAAGCCTGCGCACCACAACAAAGAGTAAACCCTCTCGCCACAACTAGAGAAAGCCCGCGTGCAGCAACGAAGATCCAATGCAGCCAAAAATAAATAAATTAAATTAATTAATTTTAAAAAAAGAGCTATGGTGTCTTTGTCAATATAAGCCTAATAAATTAAAATTGGAACTATTTTCTGCCATCCCCACAAGATCTCATCAATCACCAGTTTGCTTCATCTCCCTCTCTCCTCCCTGGAATCCAATGAGGGTGGAGAGCTGGCAAGCTCTGGGGCTTAGTTGAAGCAAACCCTGTTATTAGTGAAGAAACGGGGCTCTTGCTAAAGGAAGTTTGAAGTTCTAGCTTCAGATTTATTTTGTAAATGTGCAAAAGGAAGAGGGATGTTTTTGAGGAAAGAGGGGAAAAAAAGAAAACCTTTGGAAATTTCAAAGTTAGTGTTTGTTGTCATTACAGCTAAGTGTTAGCACAAAAGCCCCAAAGACATGGAAATGAGAGGAATGAATTAAATATTACCCTCACATCTATGTCCTTCAGTCTGAATGGCATATAGCACTACTCGAGCAGAGAAGTAAGTGTTCTCTGAGGATACATTTTTAAAAAGCTTTTGCTAGGTAAAATTTGCACTCTACTTAAATAACAAAATTAATCTTTTCTCCCAGATATGTCCTTAGGTTAGGATATTATTAGCTCCTTTGAGTATAAATATAATATAGACTGAAGCTTTGACTGTCTTCCTTCTTTTGTTTTAAAAAGAAACAAAAAGAAAGAAAATGAAAAGGGCTTTGCATTTGGGTCGTTTGGATATTAAACACTAGAGCTATCAAATCATGAAATTCAGAACATCATAAAAAAACTATTAAATACCTAGACAAGGGGTCAAAAACTGAAATGTTTACAGATCTTAAATGAGTGCTGCAGGGCCAGTGTAAATATTGTGGAATGGTGAGGACTATGGCAAAGTGTAGAACTCAATTCTTATCTTAAGGGCATGATTTTTCAAAGTCGTCAAATATGTTAGAAAGCAAGTCCAAGCAACAGTGTAATGTATTATGTTTACACTATACTGAAGACCAAGAAAGACTCATCTGCAAAGTCCCTGGCTTTCAATTTGCAACCTTTCGTCTGGATAAAAGGGTTGCAGAATTTCTGACCATTTTCAGATTTCTAAACAGAAAGGCTGTTGTCTTGGAACATTAGATGAAATATTCTGATGCCAACCTGGCTTTTGTAGCCACATCTGCTTGTCTTTACAGCTCATATATATTCTGTTGCTAACACATCAACCAAAATAAGAGATTTTCTTTACTTCTTTGTCTAGAATAAAATCTCTCGTGTTACAAAAGTCCCCCACCCACCCCCACCCCGCCGCCCTACTCCACCAAGAAATCCAGAATCGTTTTCTATACTAAGGAGAAATGATGACATTCTAGTAACACTGCAGCTGCTCTGTAGGGAAACAGAATCCAGAGTCCAGAGTTCCCATTTGAGCTCTACAGACAGCATTGCATGAAGCAATGACTTCACTGTGGTGTATGTATGTTAAACAACGGTGCAACATTGAAGAATTAATGATGTGCGGTTGGTGGGAAGAACACTGACTATGGATAGGACAGATGCTAGTTCATATCCTGGCTCTGCTTACCGTCTGATGAGCATGTTACTTGGACTCTCTGAACTTCAATTTCCTCATCTGTGAGATGGAAAAAGTAATTGTATTAGTTTGCTAGGGCTGCCATAACGAACTACCACAGGCTTGGTGCTTAGACAACAGAAATTTATAGACTCACAGTTCTGGAAGCTAGAAGTACAAGATCAAGGTGTTGGCAGAATCGGTTCCTTCTGAGGGCTGTGAGGGAGAGTCTATTCCGTGCCTCCTTGCTAACTTCTGGTGGTTTTCTGCCACTCATTTGTGTTCCTTGGCTGCAGCTGCATCACTCTGATCTCTGCCATCTTCTTCACATGGTGTTCTCTCTGTTTCTGTATGTGTCCAAATTTCCCCTTTTTATAAGGACATCAGTCACATTGGATCACGGCCTACTCCTGTATGGCCTCATCTTAACTAATTATGTTTGCCATGACCACGTTGCCAAAAAGGCCATATTCTGAGGCACTGAGAATTAGGCTTCAGCATATGAATCTTGAGGGGACACAATTCAACCCATCAGAGTAATTCTCGCCTCCAACAGTGGCTGTAGAATTAAATGGCCCAATACCCAGTAAAAGTCTGGAACATAGTAGATATCCAGCAAACCACCTTTGTATGATCACTGATCCCAAAATCCTCCCAAACTTGATCCTTAAGCTTGAAATATGCTTAGAGCCTTATGTTCCAGCCCCTTCAATCCATCTCATGCATTACTGCCAGAGTTAATTTTTTAAAATTCGAATGCAATCATGTTCTTCTCCTGCTTAAAGCTGTGCAGTGGCTCCCTATCCCCGCTGGAGAACTCCAGACTCCCCAGTATAACATACAAGCTCCTGTCTCCATGGTCTGTACTCTCCCAACTCTCCAGTCTCAGTCTCTACCTCTTCTCTTCAGAACCTCCACTCCAGCCAGACTGAATCACTTGCTATTTGTTCTTTTCTCTTCCACACCTGGGTGCTTTTCATGGTTTGAAATGAGTTTTCTCAGTGTCCACCGCAATACCCACCCATCTTTTATGATTCAGCTCAAAAATATCTTTAATGAAGTCATTCCTGATATCAGCCTGTGAAGCTGGCTGCTCTTCCCTTTGTGTGCCTTATCTTATTCATAATGTGAAACTGTGTCCTGGTTTTTCTTGGACCATCCTGTTTTATGCTGTTGTCCCGATATTCCATGTAAGTCAGCTTATCCCAAGTTAGTGCCCCCCTTAAGTTATTTAGTTACTCTACCTAAGCAGAGTTTTTT
Source organism: Delphinapterus leucas (assembly GCF_059928025.1). NCBI lineage: Eukaryota > Metazoa > Chordata > Mammalia > Artiodactyla > Monodontidae > Delphinapterus > Delphinapterus leucas. The sequence continues at coordinate 74,612,682 of NC_143140.1, forward strand.
CTTAGCACCTATAACCCTTAACTTACCTGCTTATAGGTCACATATTTTAAGAAGGTAAGTTCTTGTGAAAACAAGGACATTATCTTATTTATCTCTATATAACCATTGCCCAACCCTAGCACATGCTTAATAAAAAGTAGGCTAAGCCATAGTACGTGCTTAATAAATATTTTTTGAATTAAACAGTGTGTCTATAAATGTTATAGACTAACCTACAAATTATACAATGAAATACAAACTTATAATCATGCAACCATCAATTCCTGAGGCATTTCCTTCCGTATATTCCCTTTTCTCTACTTTCCTTCTCCTAGCTGTTCTTTCCATGAAAACTCAGCGTGAGGAAAGAGGGCAAAAGAGCTGAAAAACAGCACAGAGACGCATCCACTAGAGGGGATCGGGAACAAGCGGTGTTCAGCCAATAGCAGAGGATCTTTGCAGGAAGAACTATTGCGGTACAAGCTTCACTTAGCAATGAGATTCCAAGCTCCGTGGTGGTGGCACGGCAGGACTTTCCACCAGGTGGCTGATTGGTCTCAAGTTATAAGGCATATTATATTGGACCCCTTCATCGCTGCCACCAGGGCTACTCCGTTCATGCACCATTGTTTGTGCACTGGCATCTGGTGACAGAGACTGGCCGATCTGGCCAAGTTATTCTGTCCTGTGTACTTGGTGGTTTAGTGGTAGATATTCTTTTGTAGTGGATGCTCTCTGGTGACCATTAACATGGAATGCAAGGATCTACCTTTCCACTCTCATAAATCCAGACACGGCTCTCTACCCAGCCTTCCTTAATCCTGTTTTTCCAATCTTTCCTGATTAACTGGCTAAGCAATTTGCTTGTCCATGAATCTGTATATAAAGAAATGGATGAAAAGAGGAAGGAAAGAGAAAGGTTGCAATATTGGGTGGTCATTTCATGAGTACATGGAGCAATGAAAATGTGGAAGATGCCGCATATTCCCAGATAGTTCCTACTTCAGCCTCCGAAGACTGAAGACAGATATTTTGTTTCATATTTGAAATATTCAGCAGGACAAATAATGCTGGTATTTAAGTTACCTCAGACATGAATTATTTGACACATCCATAAATCATCTTCTTCTCTGAAATTTCCAGTAAATTAAAAACAGGCAGATAGAAACAGCTTTCAGAATGAGGTAGTCCCAAATAAATTTACATGAATTCAAGTAAGCTAGAAAGCTTCCTTCTTTGTGAAATGCTAAGGCAGAAAGGAGGAGAAGGAGGAGAGGGGAGTGGCCAAGGAACGTGCAGGACTTACACCCCCGTCAGACACAACACACCCTCCATCTTCAGCTCACATTTTAAAGGAAGCAGGACCCAGGGAATTGCCACTTCCTTGTCTGCTCCCAACATTTTGAGCAGTTCAGAGTTTTCTCTCCAATCGCATTTGCAGTTTTCTTCCCCAGCACCAATGACAACCTCAGCTCTTAAGTCAAAGCTTTCATCCCTGTTACAAAGCAAACACTCTATAGATGGAATAAAGCTGTAGTGTCCTTTTTGTCATTTACTACTAACAGTCTTAATAAATTTTGGTTGAATGCTTCACAAAATGCTAGGCTCTGGGTGTATGTGGATGAGCAACACAACCTGTCTGAATCCAAATATAGCAACGTATCACATTTGTAATGATAAGAGAAATAAGGGGATTGTGGAAGCAGATGTCAGGGGCACTTGGCCCAGTCTGGTGGGAGTAGAGGGCTGGGTTCAGAGACTTGGCATTTATGCTGAGACCTGAAAAGGGTCCTTAGGAGTAAGAACAGATGAAAGAGTTAGCCGTGGTGGGTGAAGGGGAGGGAGGAGAGAGTTGGAGAGGCAGCAAGCAAGTAATGAGAGGCGTGAGTCTCTCCCAAGGCCAGTAGGAAGCCACTAATGGATGTCATGCATCTTTCTTTCTTTCTCCCTCTTTTCTCTCCTCTCCTTTTCCCCCTCTCTCCCTCCCTCCTTCACTTCTCTCTTCCTTCCTTCCTTCCTTCCTTCGACTACTTCCCGTCATTTCCACTGCTGTTACCCTGATCTGAGCTGCCATCATTTCTCACTTGGATTCCTGAAACAGCTTTCTAATGTGTCTCCTTGTGTTTATCCTGCATCCTACAGTCTACACTCAACAGAGCAGTTCCTTTTAAAACAGAAGTCACATTAGTCATGTCACTCCTCTAGTCAAAACTCATCAATGATTTCCTAACTGACTCAAAGTAAAGACTTATTTACAAAACAGAAACAGACTCACAGACATAGAAAACAAACTTATGGTTACCAAAGGGGAGGGGGGGAGGGGTAAATTGGGAGTATGGGATTAGCAGATACACACTACCATATATAAAATAGATAAGCAACAAGGATTTACTGTATAGCACAGGGAACTATATTCAATATCTTGTAATAAAGATATTCCATTATATATATATATATAATATTTTATACATATATATATCCAAATCACTTTGCTGTTCACATGAAACTAATACAATATTGTAAATAAACTACACTTCAATTAAAAATAAATAAATAAAATGAAATAAAATTGCCATTCTTCTTGACCTAGCATTTCCAGTCACATGCTATCTCCTCCAACCTTGTTCTACAGTTTCTTTTTCCACAGCACCTATCACCTCCTAACAAACCATATAATTTTCTTATACATGATGCTTATTCTGTTTTGTCTTTCTCTCCCCACTAAAATATAAACTCCATGAGGGCAGGGATCTTTGTACATTTTGTTTTTTAATGTATCACAAGAACCTCAAATAGTCCTGACATATAATAGGTGCTCAAAAGTGTTCATTGAATTAATGAATGCCTTCTTTTGGATAATGAGGCCATTCAGTCAGTGGTATACTCTATTACAGTTAACAAATATTCCATGTCCCTGCCTATAAGGGAATTCAGTCATAGCACTTGTTTAGCCGATGACATCTGAGCAGAAGAAATATGTGTTATATTTGGTTGGAAACTTTAAGTACCAGCATGTGGTGTGCACCCTCTCTCTTCCCTGCTTCTGCATTATGGAACCGTGTGGTGAGATGGGGCCTCCATCATCCCAGGTTCCTGGGTGTCTATGGTGAGGATAACCCTCTTGCCAGATCATGATGGAATGTAGATTAATGACAAATGATTGTTGGTGTCATAGCCCATCCTGACTGACAGAATTAAAGTCTGGGATCTTCATACTCAAGTTCAGTATTATTAGATGGTTAGATTGCATTTAACTTCATTAACACTTCTGTATATCATGCTCTCACAGTTAAGGCAGAATACCAGGGAGTCACACTAGGCCTTTAGAATCATGTGTTACATGTTTTCATTGTTTCTTGACATGTCAAGATATAGGGAGACCCCATGATGCTAGAGGAAACACAGTGACAGTTCACTTCCTAAGGCAGCATGCACACAACAGCCAGAGACAAGGTAAATCAGATGTGGTGGATAAGCAATCACAGAGTAAATGAACCTTACCTAGATTGGGATCAATGTGTCATCAAGTCAGCTCAGGTCACTTCACACATTAATCTGTTTGCAGGGCATTTTTCAGTCGTCAGAATTTCACACCATTCATACACAGAAGAGACTGAGTCTCTCAAAAGACAAGACTAGCCAGCATCTCCATTGCTCTGCAGGCAGTGGAGACATTCTTAAAGCCTACAAAGAATTCAACTCAATACCCAGGGAGACCAGTGGCGCCCTGGATGACTGGAGCCCCAGGCCAATTTTGCTTCTAGCTGTGGACAGCTCTATCCTGTTAGCCCAATGATGGGTGCAAGTATTTTAATTTTAAATGCATGCTGTGGGCTGAAAAATTCAGAAATCACTACGTACAATGTGACAAGTGATAGGGAAATGTAAGGTGCTATGGAAGCCACAGGAAGGTCAACCCATCTGTGATTGCTGATCTCATTAAAAATAAATAAAGCGGGCTTCCCTGGTGGTGCAGCGGTTGAGAGCAGAGTGGCTGGACCCGTGAGCCATGGCTGCTGGGCCTGAGCGTCCGGAGCCTGTGCTCCGCAACGGGAGAGGCCACAACAGTGAGAGGCCCGCGTACCGCAAAAACAAAACAAAACAAAACAAACAAACAAAAAAAACAAAATAAATAAAGCAAAATTTCTGTCTGAATCCAGCTATAGTGCAACTATACATTGTTTCTTAGGAGTTACCTCACAGCCATAGTACTTTGGGAATTATTGTCAAAACATTTGCTTACTTTTTTATATTAAAAATATTAATGATAGACTATGATAGGGATTATAACAAAATAGTATTCCAGAAATTTAATTAGATTTATCTATGACTAGAGAGGAAGTTTACCAAGACTTGGAGGTGGGGGAAGGCCTGCTGTGCCGAAACTTTCTACTTAGACATCTGTAACATTGTCAGCAGCCGTGCTCCTCTCTTTCTACCCACGGTGGCCCAATGAACACTGCGTGTTGTCCAGCAGTTAGGTAAAGGCTGTGATTCTTCTGTCTGTAGCTATGTTTCCACTCTCTTCTCCAACGTGTCTGGTCACATGCATCCTCCAAAAGACCAGAGAACCTAGGTACCCGCACATTTTGGAGCGAGTGTGAGACAGAGGAAGGAGAGGCACACTCCAGTTTCGTTCTTTCCCACCTCAAGCCTGACCTGAGATTCCCAGCTGGTGGGCTTCCCTACTCAAAGAGGAGCAACACCCCAGGTGGTCACTGGTTGCTGCCACTCTTACCCTGTACCAGGCATCACTGTTTACTCACTGTGGGTGAGAATGGAGCAGTACCCAAATAAGGCACTGCCCCCAACAGTCTCCTAACACTGATGCAACATCTGTGAAATATTAGTGGATAATTGGAAACATTACTGAGACACAAAGACCTTGGAGCACATGTTTCTGCCTCAAGGTTCAATAACAGGTCTGGGAAAGGTTATACAGTAATTCACTTACCTATAACATGTGTAGGAAAGTGAGCAAAGGACGCACCTGCATTTTAAGGATAATATACCAGGGTTCCCAGGAAAGGCGAGCACTGAGGTAAGCGGCTGCCCTAAAACAAGGTCGAACTGGGGCAGGCGTCTTACAACACGCCACTTCTTCTCACCCAGTCTTGGTTACAACATGAGGTTGCATCCCTGGTTGGTCCCTTCAGCACCGCCATGGGATATCTCCACGTCTGGGCTCCACCCGCTGTGAGAACAGGAGCGCTTGTGCCACGTGCGTATACACACTGCTCAGAAAAGAAACAAACAAACCCCAAACTGAAACTTCAGGAGTCCTGGTATATAAATCTGAGGCATTGAAGCAGTCTCTCTTCTAGAGCTACTTTTTTGTTGTTGTTGTTTTTCTTCACGTCTTTATTGGAGTATAATTGCTTTACAACGTTGTGTAAGTTTCCGCTGTATAGCAAAGTGAATCGGCTATATGCATACATACATCCCCATATCCCCTCCCTCTTGAGTCTCCCTCCCACCCCCCGATCCCACCCCTCTAGGTGGTCACAGAAGCATGGAGTTGATCTCCTTATGCTCTGCAGCAGCTTCCCACTAGCCACCCATTTTACATTTTCAATCCAGCCAGCAACGTAATTGCTGCAGGGGCGTGTGTGTGAATGTGGGGGTGGGAGGGTCTCCCTTTATTCCTTTCCCTGTACTCAGATCTAGTCTGTAGAACATTCTTCTCATACACAGTAGCTGGTGGGGAATTATTTAAACTTCAAGGAATACTATCTACCCCCCCCATTTTTATTTTAAAAGAACATATTTATTCACGTGTTATTTATTAAAGATACTTTGTAGAAATCTTCTCTGTGCTTTCTGGGGCTCTGTACGTATTCTCTCAGAGCGCACGTAGAGTGAGCCTGTCTCTCCAGTGTCCTTAAGAGAAGACCTCTGCCTGCGGGGCATTGTACAGGACTCTGTGGCAGCCGTCCCCTATCGCACTGTCCCTGTTTGAGGGTCACAGTGAGGTAGGGTGATGAGAGAACAGTCCAACACATGCGTGTGCGCACACACACACACACACACCACTGTGCCGGCACACCCACGCACACAGACGGGATGATTTAGCGATAATGCAGCCTTTGAGTATGTAATCTCACTTCTGAATTCAAAGCATATGGTTAACTTCTGATTTTTAAAAAATAGCCAATTTGTATGCTTGCTGTGTGCAAGGCTGGTTTGATTTAACTTAACTTTTTCCGGCTGAAAACTTTTCTCGGTTGCTGCCATCAATGGAAAACAGATTAAGAGACAAATTTCAAATGAACGCTCGAAGCCCTTTCTTGAAAGTAGGAAAACAGAAGGGGACTACTCTACCGGGGCTGGTTTTTGCAAGGCTTTTGCAAGGCTCGCTGTCATCAGCGCAGGCCTCGTTCTACTGCATCCCCAGCGTATATTGAACCAGTGCCGAAAATGTGCTTGGCTGTGGCAGTGTGATGGTGCCCACTCCATGAACATTTCAGGGTCACATCATTTACCGAACACAATGATATTTTTTTGCACATAAATTACCTATGTGTCTTTAGATTAAATCTACCGCCATGCTCTGTACCCAAATTCCACATCATTATTGATTACACTTAACCTGAAATTTCCAGTCAGTCAGTATCACTCATATTACCCACAGCTTCAAAAGACTAGAATCATTTTTACTGTAACTATTTTGTTTCAATGCTAGGCCAAGGATAAATGTGGTTACACTGATTTCTCACGAATGAACCTCAAACCTTTGATTTAAAACGAGAACAGCACTGGTCACAATCATTCTCAATCTGAGGTAAGTGTAACTGGCTTTAAAGAAACGTTGCCAACTCATTTGCAAAAAGAACGTTTAAGCTGACTCTTGTTTCCAATATCTAGAAGAAGCTTGACCATGAAATAACACTTCCTTCTTCACTGGTTTCATCTACTTCACCCTCCTGGTTGTTTCTCTAGGAAAGTGAAAGCCACAATCCTCCCGTTGTCTTTTCTTCTGAGAGCCCTGTCAGCTTTGGCCAGAATTCAAGTGTTCCCAGTTCGAACTCCAGATTCAGACAGTGATGTTCACTTCCAGGTTCTGAGGGTGTTATTAACAGGGAATCTCTGTTCCCAAGGGCCTTTAGTTTAGAGAATAATTATCAAATATTTGTCAATCATATATGATCAGCATCGGTCCACAAAGAGATTACTTTGTTTTAATCTTACTCACAGTCATTGTCTGCTCTGGTCACTTTCTGTTTGCCTCTCAGATCCACTCCCCTCATCTGCTCTTGGAGCCCTGGGAGACTGAGCTCCACCTCAGCAGCAAAGCCTCTCTTGCCACCAGGCTTCTGGTTGGCTTCTGCCATGGGAGCCACTGGGAGGAGATCAGAGTGAGGAAGGAGGGGACAATCAGGGTGGGTGTGTTTCCCTGGCCCCATTACAGCTGGGTCATCACTAGGGTTGCTTGAGTTTTTTCTTTTCTTTCCCGTTTTTTGTTTGAAGGCTGCAGCTCCTATCTGCCCAATCTCATTTACAACTACTTCTACTACTAAGTACCACACTATCTTTAGGTTCTGTTAACGTGTCCCTCTCTTTGTTCCTTAGACCTATGGGTGGTATTACCATGCCAGGGTGCTTGTTAACATTTTGTTTTTCCTTAATCCCATCAATTCCTTGATAAAACTCACTTTTATTAGCTTCTTTGAATGACCTATATTTCTGACTAAGACAAATATTGATACGTTACCATAATCAAAGGGCTGTTCCTTTACCTATACTTTCCCAGAATATAGAATGAAGGATATACTGCTCACCAAAACCTAAGTTCATTAGTCACTTAAAGATACAGAGCCTGATAGGAACCCAGACATGTGTAAGATAAGAAAAAGGTGAGGCCTACTTTATGGTATTTCCTGTAACCTACCTGAGGACACCCAGGCTAGCTGCTACATTCCCTTTAATTCTCTTTTCAAATTTTCTGTTAGCCCTACCCACCAGAAATAAAGCTTATTTATTTCTCTGTCTGCATTAGCATTCCTTCTTAGGAGATTAAAAGATCAATTATTAATTTTTTAAAGGTACATACATTGAATTTGAAATTACAAATTCGAGCACGTATAGCTGCTCTGAGTGACATAAACAGATATATGAAGGGAAGATTAAATCTCTTAAGTTTCTGCTTTGAAAGAGGATTGAGCAAAGACAGACCAGTTCAGCTGCGGATTGCTTTAGCGTGATCTACAGATGAAAGCAAAGTGGAAGCAAGGGACCCAAAATTGATATTGATGTTTCAGAATCAGATCATCTGCGTTTAGGTCCCACTCTTAATAGCTATGCTATTTGGAACAAATTAGTTTTAGAGAGAGGAGATTAGAAGGTAGGTTTCTATGGTACAGTGTTGCTGTCCGGTATTCTGCTAGGAATTGGCTTCTTTTCATTCAAACATTAAGATGTTGGGTTTTTTTTTGCTGTACGCGGGCCTCTCACTGTTGTGGCCTCTCCCGTTGTGGAGCACAGGCTCTGGACGCGCAGGCTCAGCGGCCATGGCTCACAGGCCCAGCCGCTCCGCGGCATGTGGGATCTTCCCGGACCGGGGCACGAACCCGTGTCCCCTGCATCGGCAGGCAGACTCTCTACCACTGCGTCACCAGGGAAGCCCAAACAGTAAGATCTTAATCACTGGGTTCCCTACTCTACATTGTAGCTACTGAGACATATGTTTTGATTCCTGTAATTGAAAATATTTATGTTAATAATTTAATTCAAATAATAATAACAACAATTTTGTCTATTTTTCTAGACTAGATTGGCTAAATTCTGTCTCTAAATTATTTCTGAAATGGACAGGAGTCACCTCCCAATTACAAGTCCTAAACCCACCTAAGCATAATACCAAACATAAATTCAGCATTTCTTATTTTAAACATATCTAAACCCCCATCTCCCCATATTGATATTTAATCTAACAGCTCCTCTTCACCTGATCAAGCGTTCTTCTTCAGTCTTCAGACTTCTGGCATTCGTCCTCCTTACACAAATTGTAAGGGGATTTGTACAATTACATTAAACCCTTCTTGCTACTCATTTCCCTCACTGTTTTGAAAATACGGATCCCCAAACTTCTTATCCTTGATTTCTTCAACACTTCTGCATCCCACTCTGGCAAAATTCTGAATGTTCCAATATTCTTTGCAATGGCCTATCTCAGGTCTTTGGTTTCTTCCATTAATGATGGTGAAATCTAACTGAGGACCCTTAGGGGCACTCTGGTAGCCTGTCATTGCCTACTGGCCCTCTCCTTGATATTGCTTACATGACACACAAAGGTTTTCAGGCCATGAAGTCCCTTCTTTGGTACTGGTTCAATACCCACTGAATCAAGGTTAGTAAATTGCATAGCAGAAAACTAGTGCCGGCCCACAGAGATAGCACTGAAAAAGCTGACTTTATTTATATTTACTATTGACAAATATGCAAGGTAGATCTACTAAGTTTAGCCAGTTAGTTTAATTCGAGTATATTTCATTATAAAAAATTTCTCAAGTAAATAGAGTGTTTACAACTTATTCCATAAGAGCAACGTAGCAGTAACTGGAGGACTGCTGGCCAATCACTGGATAAGAGCCCTTATAATGCTCAGAACAGGAGGAGATGAAAGGATGCAAAGACAATTAGTATGACCACTTTTTTTGATTTGCCTTTAGGTATCATAATGCTTGTTGCATTTAAGGTAGACTAAATAAATTATTTTATGTTTGTTTTAACACTACATTTTTCTTACTATGTGTCACCTTGGCTTGGTATTTCCCAGGGGTTCTTACTTAGTCAATGCCAAAGCACCTGTCTTTCCTTCTGTGCTCTATTCTCCTTTTTAGAAGATAGCATCACTTACCCTGGAGGCAGTGCATGGGGAAGGCCAGCGTTCAGAAAAAAAACCTTTGTAGCCCTCACAGGACTGGGTTCAGCTCTTAATGTTCTGGCAAAGGTGCAGAGGCTTTTTTAAAATGCTGTTTCTGAAAGCAGCCCCTCTCCACCAGCAGGCTGAGCACATGGCAGGGGCTCAGAAAACACTTGGAGGGGTCCACACAAATGTTAAAAGATGATCTCATTTGCAAAGTTTACTTGCAGGAGCCCTGTTCACTGAATAAAAGATTTTTGCCTTGGTTGCAAGAATTTAAATGTTACCATTTTCTTTCAGGGGGTACACATTTTACTTTAAATCAGCATGCATTATGCATTTCAGTTTAATTCTGTGCTGCTGACCCTGGAATCTCACAGCCCTGTAATGCTGCTGCATACCAAGGGTCTTCTAGGAATAAGGGCCAGTCTGAAGCTTCAAATAACATAAAACCTCTGATATTTCCATTTGCAGCTAGCTACTTGGGGAAACTTCATAGCCTTTCATAAATTCATCTCCCCGCCAGTAGAGCAGATAAAACTGCTGGCCCAGCTCTGAGCAGAGAATATGTTCCATCCCTGAAAATACATGTTTAAATATTTAATAAAAGCATAAATTTGAAACACGTCCAGCAGCTGTAGAGAGAGCCACTGAATAGAAGGCAAAAACAATCTTCATCTGAGGAGATTAAGAGAGTTGAAGCAATGGTTGTGGTATTATACGACACTAGGGTAAACAAACAATCCAGGCAAAAAGAAAAGGGAAAAAAAAAAAAAACAACATGGAAGGCTTGCCTTATCCATGCGAGGAAGTGAACACAGCACAAAATATTCCGGAGGTTCAAGTCTGAAGTAAAATCCATGCCTCGCTTGTAAATCAGCCTGGTCTCTGGGGAAGGCAGATGGCTCAGCGTATAACACTTACGTAACCACAACCTGAGCCGAGCCCGACCTGCCAGGAGCCAAGGAACAAGGATGCTTTTGAGAAAAGATAAATTGTGCTCGCCTTAAACCCACTGGAACTGCTCTCCCTGGCAATCCAGGATACAGCAGGGGGCATCAGAATCTTCCAACACACAGGCAACCAGCTGAACAACCTTGGCAAAGCAGCCAGTAACCACAGCCAGGCATCTCATTAACTCAAGCCTCCAAACCCCAGGGTGGCTCCCAAGTTCCCCAGGCTGTTCACGGGAGCGACAGAAGCCTCCTTCTGAAGGTTTAGAGAAGTGGGCATCCCAGCGCCTTGGGGTGGGGAACCTTAGTCAGCCTTCCCGAGCACAGACAGTACCAGACTTGCACATTCCTAGTTTATAAATAAATGATCCAGGAGTGACACAGAGGGTCATTCCTGCCCAGGCTAAAGGAAGCACTGACATTTCTGTTTCCAAGAAATTCGGGATGAAATAACAGAGCATTGAGAGAACTGTGGATCCTCAAAGCCAGGCAACATCTGGGAAAATCAAGAACAGTTTAGAGGACTAACCTCAATCCCCACTCCATATTGCAAGCGTCTCACAGATAAGTCATTCACTTTCGTGGGATTCATTTGGATGAGATTGTTTTGTGCCGAATGCAAGCGCGAGATCTCAACCAGTGAGAAAATCTGTGTTGTGATGGGAGTTAAAGGGGATATTTTTAAAAGTGCAGCATTTTAGGAAATAGGGCAGATCTAGGATGAGGCAAAATAGTGCTCTACGATAAATGGAAGAATCTTAAATATAAATATTCCTTGAAGGGCCAACCCCGAATGGATAGGAGAAGACAGACCCTTTCCCTTGATTTCTGCACTATGAGACCCCTGTCCCCCAGCCCAGATTTCCTTCTTGTTACTTGAGTCTGATGATTCCACGACACTCCCTGTTACACTGAATTTTATACTTTAGGCGGTAACCTACCCACCATACATCAAAATTGGGCCTTTGGGATTAACATATACACACTACTATATATGAAATAGATAATAAACAAGGACCTACTGTATAGCACAGGGAAATCTACTCAATTCTCTGTAGTAACTTATATGGGAAAAGAATCTGAAAAAGAATAGATATATGTATATGTGTAACTAAATCACTCTGCTGTACACCTGAAACTAACACAACACTGTAAATCAACTATACTCCGATATAAAATAAAAAATGTTTTAAATGTTTTTCCAAGAAACCTTTTCTGAATTTCCTACAACTTACCTAATAAAATGGACTTTGGGAAAGCCCAATGTTTATATACTGGGGGCAAACTGTCTATAACACAACAGCTTATCATCTGTGGTGAATAAAATTCATAAAATAGGGGGGAAATATTCCCCAAATTTCGTATTTCACATCCTCTGTCATTTGATAGTTTATTGGGTACTTGCAAGAAGCTGTAGATTCAGAAATGCATGAGACATGGTCCCAGCTCTTAAAGAGTTCATACTCTTAAGAAGCAATTACCATACGGTACATGCAGGACTGTCATAGAAGAGCAAACAAGATGCTTTCCTGAGAAGGGGGCTCCTGGGGAAACACAGCCACAAACTGTTAGGAGGAAGTGGCTTCAGACTTGTACCTTTTTTTTTTTTTTTTTTTTTGCGGTACGCGGGCCTCTCACTGTTGTGGTCTCTCCCGTTGCGGAGCACAGGCTCCGGACGCGCAGGCTCAGTGGCCATGGCTCACGGGCCCAGCCGCTCCGCGGCACGTGGGATCTTTCCGGACCGGGGCACGAACCCGTGTCCCCTGCATCGGCAGGCGGACTCTCAACCACTGCGCCACCAGGGAAGCCCCAGACTTGTATCTTGAACGACAAGTACATTCAATTTCTCCTGAGGAGCATCCTCGCGTAATACTCTCTTAGAGGGTGTGGCCTGAGTCTATTATATTGTGACTATTTAAAGCAACTATTAAGTGCTGCTATAATCTGAAAACCCCCTGGACGACACCATCTAGCTACCTCCCATGCTCCCTGGGAACACCATCTGGTCTCCCTCTCATGCTACCATATCCAGTGGAGCATTTGATTTATTTTTTGGACTTGCCTGGGATTTATCTCTCCAAAGGTAACCAAGTAGAAATATTCCTACCAAATTCCTGGGTACTCTGAAAACAGTGGATCTATGGTTTAGAGACATCTGGTAGTAATGAAACCTTGACATACTTTGTGACAGACTCCTCCTCTCCCTCAACTGAGCTGCTAGAATTCACAGAGGAACAATCAATGGAATTTAGCATTTTGTTGAATATTTAAATACATTCATTAATTTAAGGGATAGTTCAAATATTATATAGGCACAGAATTTTGTCAGTTGTTACACGTGTGGTTCATCAATATCGGTAATGCAGATCAGCACTTCTCTACTGGCAGGTAGCAGTGCAATGCTGGGCCATGGATAGGCCATCGGCTGCTGAGATACCACTTTCCTTGGCCTTATGGCAGTCATGTGGGGCCTGGAGTCACCCAAGTTCCTGGACCAGTGGGCTTGGGCCAAGAGCATCTTTATCCACTTATCCAAATGCCATAAAACATTATCATTTTCTAATTTTGCATGATTGGGGAAAAAACTGGGAAGCCTCAGTTTGTACTCTAAGCTAGCTAACTAATGGCCTTGACCTCCACTGTGCTGGACCTTGGCCTTTATCCCAGCTGACTCCCATGCCCCCCGATAGCTCTCAGAAACAATCATCTGAGCATTGTGGTCGTTCATTCCAACCATGTGCAAACAGTGCTTACAAATTGTGCTTGGTGATGATGATGGTGAAGACAAACAGGTAATTGTCTTGGTGATGGTGGCTCCACCTGCCTCACTCACTCACGCATCTGAGTCAGAGGATCAGAGGATCAGGTACAGTCCACTCTGTACTCCTCCATCTGCCTCAACACCACTCCCACCCCAACTCACTCCTTTTCCCACAGAAACAATTGAAAGAAAAAAGTTCCTACCATCAGTAGACAACTTTGATTTGTTCTGACTCATGAGCAATTAAATAAAAGATTTAGGGGGCTTCCCTAGTGGCGCAGTGGTTGAGTCCGCCTGCCGATGCAGGGACATGGGTTTGTGCCCCGGTCCGGGAGGATCCCACACGCCGTGTAGCGGCTGGGCCCGTGAGCCATGGCCGCTGAGCCTGTGCGTCCGGAGCCTGTGCTCCGCAACGGGAGAGACCACAGCAGTGAGAGGCCCGCGTACCGCAAAGAAAAGAAAAAAAAAAAAAAGATTTAGAAAAGTATACAGTGACATATAAAAGGATAGTGTTCATATAAACCTGGGGCCAATGGACTATCAAAGCTTAGGCCTAGTCATCCAATTAAGGGTGAAAACCCATCATCCAAATTCTCCCAGGGATGATAGTAAATGAGGGAAAGAAATGTAGATGCATGTTACTGGTGGTGATGAAGGCTCTGTGGCAGCCTTTGGGACACTTGTCGTGACAGAAAATAGAAGACCCCCTGAGCAGTGGAACCTGAAAGACCACACTGCTGACATGTCACCTTTGTTACCCCTCCCGCACACTGGAACTCTGGACAGTGGACATTTGCTTGCTACAGAGTCCAGAAGTGTGAGGGGCAGTGGGAGGGCAGGCCCACGGAAGGCACCTCATCTCAGCCATTTGATGCCAATCTTACCTACACGTGTCCTTCATTTCAGACTGAGGAGTTGCACCCAGCCAAACAGCTCAGAGCTGGCCACTGCCCTCCTCAGCGTGTTTGAGAACCAGCTGTGCCTCTGCAATGAGAGGCCGCTGGCTCAGGATGAAGCGGCCACCACAGCAGGCCTAAGACCTGGAAGGCTGGCTCAGCAGCCTGGTGGCATCTTGCCTGGAGACAGATGTTGTAATAACAAGTGGATGAACCTATGCTTTTGAGAAGATAGAGATGTATACATCTAGACTGATGGGGAGTGTATTTTCCGAGGTCTTTAAAGGCAAAAGCACATAGGAATTTTCCTGGGGTCAAAGCCTAGATGGTCCAAGTTGTGAGATGACAGTAGACACTTAAAAGCAATTTCTCAGGAAAGACTCATGAATATTTGTTCTGAGTGATACTGGTGTACATTTTGCAACAGGGTGGAAAGAGAATTACTATGTTAGATGAGAGATGTAGAAGGCATGTGAGACAAATCAGAGGTTTAAGAATAACAATTTGCTTCACACTGATCCTGTTGGGAATACATAAAGAGTGTATATACATATATAGAATATATATATCTTCTACATATATATCATATGTAATCTACATATGCACATATCCTATATGCATATATACATATACATGGGGGGGGTGTGCACGCCAATGTGTATACGTGTATTATAGTATCTTTATCCATGGTGGTTCATTCATCTCTCAAACATGAGAAGGAATTTCTTTTCCTTCTGGAAAAAGACAAACCTATAAACTGACAAGAAAAAAATGAAAAAGAGAAAAAAAAAGAAATTCAATTGCATCAATACTTCAAAGAAATGTTAAAATAGGAATTTACTAAAACTGAAGGAAAATCAATTCAGTCAATTACAAATGTTAGTTGTTACTTGACTTCTCAAAGACAAGAATTGTTTTAAAATTAGTTTGCATAGACTACTAGACAATTAGGTACAAGGTTTGCCCAGATCTCTTTTACATGTGCTGTTCTTGAAAACAAGCAGAGAATTAAGTTACATCAACTAAACGCCAGAAGTAAAAAAACTCAACAGTTCTAAACTCTTCTCACCCAATTTACACTACCCACAGGAGGCAGCATCCTGTGGAGAACAGAGCATAGGCTGGAGAATCAGATAGAATGGACCGAAATTATGGTTTCATTATTTACTAGCTGGATATGTTATTTAAGTATTTAAGGCTCAACTGGTCTATATAAGTCACAGGCTATTACAGAGTTATTGGGAAGAGTAGAGGAGATAGCATATGACATTCTATATGTGTGTTTAAGTGTATATGTATATGTACTAGATGCTTTTCCCACTACAATAACCTATAATACAATTTAATACTTGCTCCAGTCCTGTATGTCTCCGTATCCCATTTTATAGATGAGTAAGCTGAAGTTCTGAAGGCTAAGTCACTGTAATCACAGAGTTTTCTTCCATATATCAAGCTCCACTGACTCTCTGTTGAAGAGAAAGTCCTATGGCAGCATTTGCTCCAACAGTTGCAGGAGGCATCTGCAGTCAGGCTGGAGTATCATGTAAAGAGCCCTCCCCAGGCTCTGCCCAGCCTAAGCACTCCTTTGGCATCCATTCAAAGACATTCACTGAGACTTCCTATATGCCAGGCATTATCGTAAATACCGAAAAACTCTACTGAAGATACTTAGATAACCCAGTCTCTTGGGACTTAAATTTTTAATTTTCTCATATCTCCTACTGTCCTCCCAGGCTTTGCTGATAACCATGTGATCTTCCCATGATCAAGCACGGCCACACACCCTGTGACTCTAATGTTTCCTTGAACTTCTGCGGATGCCATGTGCTAGCCCTGGCTTATTCCAGATCCATTCTGAGAACTATGTCAGACTCCTGAAAAGAGGGTACCTCTTCTACAGTCAGGTAAGTTCTGAGTGAAAACTGTTTGGATAACGGGCTTCATGGAAGTGGTCAGCTCAACATGTAAGTGTCTCTCCCTCCTACAAGTGTAGCATCTAGTGCATGGAGGACACAGGAAACGAATAGACACCAAACAGCAGTGCACCTTATTTTTGACTATCAAGCTGAGACCCCAACAGTTTGACAGAGAATCTCAGTCAGCAACTACCAGAGGTGCTCCTCAGAGCAGAAAACATCAACAAAAGTACCATGCAAGGTATCGTCCTTCAGAGTAAATGTTAACATCAGTCAAGGGGCACTTCTGACACTCCCCTGAAATTCCAGGATGCTCTTAGTGTCATTGGGCAGTGAGGTTGTCAGGGTTAAAATGATTACAGAATTTACAGTGACCCAGAGCTACCCCGGGAGGCATTTTCCAGCTTGAAGGCATTTTGGCCCAATGGAACACCCTCAATCCCTCTTTTCTCTCTGCATGAGAACTGCAGCAGTATCCTAAGGTTCTTGGACTTCTTATGGTTCCCTCAAACCACACTACCTCAAAGAAGCCCTCTTCTCTCCTGCTGATGGAAATGACTTCCACAGGTGACTACTCAGTCTTGGTCAACCCCGTCAGGCTTTGTAGGGTAAATGTCTGTCCGGTTGCCCAACATGCTCACCAGCCCAGAAGTGAGTGTTGCCAGCACGAAGAGCACCTGTGATAAAGAGAGTCACCACAATCCCCTCAAAACATTTGGCGAGCAGGGTTCTTTCATCGCTGGCTGAGAAGCACACCTCATCAGTTATCTCATCATCATCTTTACTCCATGAACTCTTCAAGTGTTGACCCCTTTGTTCCAAATTCTATTCCTGAAAGCCCTCCGACATGGCACATAAGTTCTTCCATTTGTTGGATTAGTGTGGCTCCCATAAACCCACATATGCAAGTGTGGGAAATGAACAGGAAAATGATGTCACAAAGCAAAGGAAGTAAGGCTGCAGCAAACCACAAGTCAATACAGAAGCATCAGCTAACCATTTATGACCAATCATTAGTTTTTGTCTCCAGGTGGAACAGATAAGATGTGGAAGAGACAGAGAGAGTTCTCTTCCTGTCTGTGAATCAACTTACCTTGTCAACATCACTTTTAGAAGAGGAAAAAATACTCTTAAAAAATAAGCAACAGCCTCTCTTTCTGTTTAATTTTCTCCAGGTAGTTTTTCTGGGACTCTTTATAGAATCAAAAATAATGTTTACCCTGAGGCCATGAAGTTGCTGATACAAGTGACAAAGGGAGTTCTCTCAAATACTTGAGGGCCATTTAGAAAGGTCTCTGATGTAGGGAAAATGTGCTGTACTGATTCTGCATCTGTTCCCTGGAGCTGATGAAGGAGAGGGGGTGTGGAATAAGATACATGAGTCAGTGGCACCTTTATACCCACACACACACACTCCCGTCAGTCACCAGATGTGTAGTCAGGAAGCTTCCAGGGTCTTCTGAGCAGTTTCACACCCAGGACACGAATAAAAGGATCTTTTGGGACAAAGAAGAGGTCAATAGAGCAATATTTTCCCATATACAAACATATGTCTTTCTCACAATGTGACTATAGTGGCCCTGAAATTCATTGTAGGTGCTACCGTTGCAAATATTTTATTTAAAAACAACAATGCAGCACACATAACATGTTGACAAAGAAAGAACTGCTTAGTCTCTAATCAGCAATTTGAGTCACAAGTCATTATTCAGAGATAATCCCCAGGGGACTGGAGAACAACCTAAAGGGCAAGTCCAGTACCAAGAGCTGAGCAGCCTAAGGCGGCCGCAGATGTACTGGGGAACTGTAGCTTCTTCAGGGGATTCATCACTCTGTCCCTCAAAAACTGCCTAGGGGCAGTTGCCTTAGCTGTAGGCCCCTCTGGCTATCTTGCCTAAGCCAGATAAGGCTCTCAGATATTCAGGGGTCTTGCCAACATGTTCCATCAATTCTCTCCAACTTCTTCCCTTTGATGACTCCTTGATCTGATCTGAGGGCAAAACCTCAGTGAAAATCTGTTCCCAATGTTCATAGCTTTATCTCCAACCCCTTCATCCCCAGACTAGCTAAGGATCCCAAGGCTTTCTAGATTTATGGACCCTCCTCAAAAGTCAGGACAACAAATACAAAAAACAAAGGCCTAAAATTGTCCCCCGTACAGAAAGTTCAAGACTTGGTTCTTGTCAAAGCATTGAGAGAAAGATTGATTAAAAACGTGCACAGAAGGGCATGCCTCAGGGGCAGGCTCACTGCTGGAAGGATGGGGTGTGGCTTTACCTCATAATAGAGCTCTCAGGAGCTCTCAGGTTAAAATCCGTGTTGTTTTCTTTTTTAGCTAGGCAACCTTGGGTAAATTACTCAACAGCTCTGAGCTTTGGTTCCCTTATTCACAAAATGGGGATAAGGAAATCTATACTCTTGGATTGTTGTATGAATTAAATAATAACTGGAAGGTAGTTTGTGTAGCACTGTAACAGGGAAGAGCAAAATCTGACTCCATGTTTGATCTGTTTATTTTACTTTAACTTTTGCTTTTCATTGCTTTTGTTATTATAATCATACATAATGGCCTGCCTCAGGGAACCCTGACCCTCTGGCTGAATGTTAAACTAAAGTGCCTTTGTTCAAGCTCACAGGCAGACATTCTGAGCCTGCCCACCTGTGCATGGCTGCAGAAAAGAAGAAATTAACACATCCCCTTCCCAGATGCTGGCCAAGCCCGGAGATACTTTGCAAAGCTAATGGCCTTTTTACTTTACTTCCTCACCTCCTTCCCCTCTCTGTTCTATAAAAGAAACTGGCTTCCAGACCCCGATAAGATGTTTTTGGGGGACACTTCTCCGCCATCTTCTTGGTCTGCCGGCTTTCCAAATAAAGTCTGTATTCCTTGCCTCAACAGCTCGTCTCCCGATTTATTGGCCTGTCGTGCAGTGAGCAGTGAGCTGGGACTCAGTAACAGCAGCTGCCATATAACGGGTACTCAACAGATGATAACCCCTTAAAAAATAGTATCTTTGGTGTTTCTTACCATGCCGATTAAAAAACCCTAATAATGACATTCCATCATTTTAATTCTCACAGATGTAGAGTTATAATAATAGTTAACACTTTCATAGTGTTTTCTATATGCCAGGTACTATTCAGCACTTTTACTACAAGGAGCCATTCTTACCCTCATCCCCATTTAAATATGAATAAAGGAAGTCAAAGGAGAGTTTAAGCAACTCGTCCAAGGTCCGCTAGTTAGTATACAGCGGAAACCAGGTAGAAACTCAAATAGTTTGACTCAAAAGTCCATGCTTTTATGCACTTCACTTTACTGCCTCTCAGAGCACCCAATAGTTTCAAATAAAACACAGTTTATTGTTTTCAGCTCTATGTATTACAGCTACCCACAGGTTTCTCTGGCTCTAATTCTGATCCTTGGATTTATAAATGTATTCCTACTCCACTCTCCTTATTTCATCTTATACACAAATATATACAAATAGTGCACTTTCTTAGGTGTAACTCATAGCCAGTTCTCCCTGCTGACTTTAAAAAGGCAACACTTAGCTTCACCACTACCGTAAAGCTCATTTTTAAAATAGTCCTACCCAGTGGTGCGACCTATTTTCTGATAGTGATGGAAATCCTAAATTTGTTCTCTCTCTCTCTCTCCTCTGTTTCCCAATCTCTCTGTCTTTTTTCCCCCTCTTTCTCCTGTGTGTTCTCTGTCATCTTCGTTCCTATGTGAACAAATTTAAACATTAGAAAATAAGAAAGATCTGGAAGCAAAACATTTCCCTAGAACTCTCCAGAAAACAGTCAATTCTTAAATCCAAAAAAAAGAATGACTCCAAGGTAAGGTGATTGCTGTTTTTAATAACCTCAACAGAACTTCAGCATTCAGAATTAGCTTTTGCCTGAATCTTCCTGGAAAACAGACCCTGCTACAATCCCAGCTAGGAGACAGAGTGCCCTAGGATAGGCACAGAAAGTTCTCCAGTGTCCATGGAGGACTCCTGTAGATTAAAATCCTCAGTTTGATCAATGGTTAAGATGCTGTCTGTTACCTTTCTTTCTACCTTGTGTTAATTCCTGTGGTAGATTTGTACTGTGCCAATTTAGCAAATCTAGCACTATGTTTTTTTAGAATTCCCATCACTGCATAGTTCTGGATTAACATTAGCTACACGAGACATTTTGCATGAGATCTGGCAGGCAGAAATGGAGCAATAGCAATTCTTTTTTAATTTTTTTTTTCATGCCTGAAAAGTTGATGCAGACCATGAAGCACTGTTGATTTCAGACATGCCGCCACTTACCTACTGAGTCATCTGCTTAGTATCAGGCAGCCGCCAGACCCACAGCCCCTTTGCTTTGCCATATCACCTCCTTTAGTTTCTATGATTCCCACGACAACTGCATGGTTAGCTCCATGGCAAAGGAGCCCAGTTGCTCCTTCAGGTCTCTCCATCATCAAGGTTGCTGTCCTAGAGGTGGTGAGAGACCAGCAAGTTCCAAAGCATCCTTGGGACCTCTAATACTTCTTTGCAGGTTCTACTTTGTCCTTGCCTTCTCTGCTTCATAGGATCACTTTTCCCCTAGTTTCCAACAGCAAGTTCTTCATTTTCCTCTGAGATCTCACCCAGAGCTGCCTTTAATGTTCATATTTTTACTAACAGTCCCTTCAAGGCAATCCTGACATTCTCTAGGATGCACCTCAAAACTCTAGCAGACTCTACCCACTACCCAGTTCCAATGCCACTTCCACATTTTCGGGCATTTGTTATAGCAGCATGCCACTTCTTGGTACCAAAATCTATATTAGTCAGCTCAGGTTTCCATAACAAAATATCACAGATTGGGTGGTTTGAAAAACAGAAATTAATTTTTTCATAGTTCTGGAGGCTAGAAGTCCAAGATCGTGGTCTCACTTAACCTTAATTACTTCCTTAAAGGCCCTATCTCCAAATACAATCACATTGGAGGTAAAGCTTCAATTTATGAATTTGGGGGGGAGGGACATCACCTAGTCCATAACTAGATAGAGAATATATCTATATCATCTGTTTATATCTCCTAGTGATTCTGCTTTTCTGATCAAACACAGATTGACATGTTTCTTTATTGGGAGTTAAATTCCCCCACTATATTGTAGAGAAGGGCATTTATTCCTTTTATCCCTTTATTCTCAAACCACAACCTTTTATCCACTGAGCCATCCCTACCTACAGGAGTCATCCCTGACTGTTCTGAGCCAAACAGTGATTTCCCAATCCCTCCCAGCAGTAACTGACTTAGGGCCGTGCCCATTAGCCTAGTTGATCTAGTCAGAGGAAGCCCAGGTCTTTCATTAGGTAATATATATGAATGAGAGAGCATATGGCCCTGGGAGCTCCTGGCAGCCATCATACTAGCATGTGTGAAGACCGAGGACAAAGCAGACATGAAAAGGAGGGCAGAACCAAGCGCGCAGAGCTGGAACTACAGCTTTAATGACACTGTGGACCTCTGGATCCTGAACCCCCTCTTGGCTTTCACTTTAGATGATCTGTTCCCTTTATTAAGAAAAGAGAAAAAAAGTTGAATATTCTGTAATAGGGATCCTTAATGATACACTCATTCCATGTGGGAGTCATGAATATATAACATCAGTGCCTGATGCAATGATGGATCTTGGTCCTGACCATGGCCAGTTAGAGTGCATGGGTGGTGGGGAAGAGCCCAAGACTCAGGCAGAGGAAAAACGATGTTGTCTCTTTTTATGACAGTCTAGCTATGCCCACCATGTAAGCCTAGATATTTTCTTTTGCAACTTTGTGGAGAGAACTTACAAAGGGTAAAACCAACACATTTTTTTTTTTTTTTGCGGTACGCGGGCCTCTCACTGCTGTGGCCTCTCCCGTTGTGGAGCACAGGCTCCGGACGCGCAGGCTCAGCGGCCATGGCTCACGGGCCCAGCCGCTCCGTGGCACGTGGGATCTTCCCGGACCGGGGCACGAACCCGTGTCCCCTGCATCGGCAGGCGGACTCTCAACCACTGCGCCACCAGGGAAGCCCAAAAATCAACACCTTTTAACAAAGACTTGAGAGGTGGAAAGAGACAATTCCTATCGACGTCCTCTGAGCATCTGCATCTAGTCCTATTTCAGATCACACCTGTGCATTTGCAAGATTCATAAACAAAAGTTTTCATTTTTGATGTAGTTAATTTGCTTGGGTTTCTGTCCATTCCAACCTAAAGAGTTCTGATGAATGTATTATTTTCAGGGTGCCTCTGCTTAAATGCAAATATATCCTGTTAGATGACTAACAGGAGTCCATTGCCACAATGAGTTTGTCACAGTAGTTGCCTAACTGTGCCCTATTGGGTTGACTCCAGTTGAAGGCCAAATGATTATGGCTGCAGGTCCTTCCCCCTTCAAGCTAAGCAGTTCTACTTCTATCTGTTTTACGTACTGCCCTTCTGCATGAAATGGTATTTGAAGAAAGGATTCCATTCTTAGAAGTATTTAAACATCGTTGGCTTTTCAGATTTAGTAGAAGGGAGTGAGACAAGAAGGCAATGGGATGCAAAGCCATCTGTTTTCCAAGGCTTTCTGCAGACTTTCTGCCTAGAAGAGACTGAGTAGTACCAGCAGCGACAGCCAGAGGGCGGTCTAGAGACACAGGAGGCCTGGGCCCCAGTTATCAAAAAGGTAAGCTGGAGGCCGTTGAGAAAAGGACTGGCTCAGACTGCCTGCTACAGTACTTTTTTTTTTCAATGTTATTATTATTTATTAGTCCTCCCCATGGTGAATGTATGAATTCAACTATAGTGAGAACAGATTTCAGAGCATTTTCCACTGCCTTTGCTGTTAATCCTTATACTTCTTGACATACATTGGCCAACTGTCAATTCATGTGCATTTTTGTTGGTTTGTTTTCTGTTTTACTCAAATGATCCTCCTGACAGAAGGGCAAACACCTCTGTACCTGTATGTTGTTCTTTCCAAACTTTTCCCCGTGTTTCATGTGTGTGTGCCTAAGTCCATTTCCCACCATGACCCATACTGGAAAATTAACCACCCTGGCCTCTTCTAATAATGGGGACCACAAAATCGATCTCTCAGCTGTTCTAACCTAAGATCCAAACACTCAGGCTGAAGCCAAGGTTTTTAGACTTCCTATAAATCCAGGCAAATTTTCCCTAGATGTTCTTCACAGTCTTGGAAACGCAAATTCAGCTGGAATGGTTTCCACATAAGTGAATAAAAGTCTGTGCTGGGAACACTAATCTCCCAGTCACCTGGCTCCCTCTGTGTCACAAGGTCTTCTAGCAGAACAAACATTCTTGGTCTAACTACTGACAGAAGTATGATGCTCTCTCTCCCTTGGCTCCCAAATCTCCATTAGTCATTTCCTCATGGAGACCATTTGCTAAAATTCTCCATAGCTTCAAAGTTGAATCTATTCTTGCTGCTTAATAGGCCATCTTATGATCTGGTTTTCTTTTCAAAAGCTTTTTATGTTCCCTCTTCTCAAAATCATTTCCACTTTGCCAAATGATACTATTTTGAATAACAGTAAGAGCATTCTAGAAGTAAATTATGATTCTAAAACTGGCTTCATCAAAATAGGAGCAGATGAAGAAAAGAAACTTTTAATGGGCCTAATTCAAAGGACCTGAGCCAAGGAGGAGAGGCAGAAATCAACTGAACTTCTAGAACTACATTTCTCAAAGAGGACCACCTGTTTTAGAATCACTTGGACTGCTGGTTAGAAATGCAAAGTTCTGGCCCCAATGTATAACTTTTAAAATCAGAATCTCTGGGAGAAGGGCCTAGACATCTGCATTTTGAACACCCTCCCCAGGGGCGGTGACGCAGGTGACACTGAGAACCTCTGCCCTAACAGCTGGGTGCATGCTCACTGAACCTTCCTTATTGACCTTTCCCTCACCTGGAGAGATCCCCTCACCTAGGAGGCCCAAAACAAGACCCTGGCCCTTGTTAGTCTAATACAGTTCCATGACCTCAGACTATGTGCGAGCTGCTCAGAAATCCTATTTCCAAGGCCACAACAAAGAACAAGCAAGAGGGTATTATGATGCACCAGACTAAATCCATCTCTATTATTGAAAAGACCAGGCCAGAACATCCCCTTCTGTTGATTGATACTTAGGTTGTTTCCATATCTTGGCTATTGTAAGTAGTACTGCTATGAACACTGAGGTGCTCTCAATTTTTATATATTTTTACCAAGTGATCACTCCTTGTAAATTTTTCTGTGCTACCTAGCATCATTCTCAGCCTCTTTCTACATCATATTGTTTCTGCAGACACCTAATTTCAATTCACCTATCTATCACTGCATACAGGAGATGTGCTCCTGAAGAATTTTATGAAAAGGTGCTTTTTGGTTTTGATTTTAGTTTTGCTTTTCAAATCAAATCATCCTCAATTGATTCAAAATGTTATAGGATCTCGAGAAAAAATATATAACAATCATCTATTCTAACTTCTCATGTCACAAACGAGGAGACTTGAGTCCTTCCTGGCTCTAGAATGATGTGATCTAGATGTCATCACTCTTCAATTACAAATTTTATTTCTAGAGACTGAGTCTCTTTAGGAATACGTGGGTTTAGTTTCTTATTTAACTATCACTCGATCTTAAGCTATCTTTTATGACCTGCACCCTTGAGGAGGTCTTTTAAAAGGTCAAATTTGAGACATGGGGGAAAACGCTTAACTCCTGCCTCCCCTGCCCCCATCCCCCCCTAGTATTCCAGTATTAACCTAGAAACTTTACTGTTTTAAGACGTTAGGCTCTATATGTTCTAAAAGTAAAATTTACAGATTATATGGCCCCTTTCTTTCCTGAAAGTTAATTCACTTAATTCCTTTTGTTAGAAGGGCTTCATATTTCAATGTGCATCATTCCTTATTCTAAACTTGATAGTGACATACCTCTGCCTAATCAATTCTTTCTTCTAAATTCCCCTTCCCACTTCAGCCTTGAATCACATTTTATAGTACCCATAATCAAAACACAAAAGCTCCAGAATTCTATTTGCCCTGAGTATGTGAGGTAGGACAAGGGAGAGAGATGGGCTTAATGGTGAGACAGGAGAAGAGAAGTGTGATTAGATGTCTAATGACTTAAGCAGTCACCCTCTGGGGCAGCTTCTAGAATTACAGTACCATCTTCTTACAACTCTGTTCACCTAACACAATTCATTTAACAATACTGCCTAACAGTTTGCCTCTGTGCTAGGCACGTGCAAACACAGAATGAAATAGACAGTAAAGTTCTCAAATGGCTCATTGTCTAGTGAGAAAGACAGACATATGACTAGTAACACAATGTGTCCAGTGATATTACAGTGTTTTGGAAAAAGGAACTTTGAAGCAAAGAGAGAACTCTTTCTTCACCACCCCCCTCAGGAAGAAGCCAGATTTTTCTTTAGATAATGAATAATGTAAAGAAGGGGAAGGAAGGTTTTGAGATTTTTATGTGATGCCTGTTTCAGAGTAGACAGCAGCAATTGATGGATAATTTTAAATCTCAAATATTTAAATGATATTTTAAATATTTAAATATTTAAATGAGAAGGTATGTAAGCAATTGCCACTGTTTATCCAGGAGACCTGAGGAGGGCTAACATCAGGTAAAGGAGGATAATGGGAGTTGCGTACATGAAAATATAAGAGAAAATGAGCTGTAGAGCCAATGGAGGGATTCTGTCACGCATAAAAAGATCTAGATTTTAAATGTAGAAACAATAAATGCTGGAGAGGGTGTGGAGAAAAGGGAACACTCTTGCACTGCTGGTGGGAATGTGAATTGGTACAGCCACTATGGAGAACAGTATGGAGGTTCCTTAAAAAACTAAAAAAGTAACTACCATATAACCCAGCAATCCCACTACTGGGCATGTACCCTGAGAAAACCATCATTCAAAAAGAGTCATGTACCACAATGTTCATTGCAGCTCTATTTACAATAGCCAGGACGTGGAAGCAACCTAAGTGTCCATCATCAGATGAATGGATAAAGAAGATGTGGCACATGTATACAATGGAATATTACTCAACCATAAAAAGAAATGAAATTGAGCTATTTGTAATGAGGTGGATGGACCTAGAGTCTGTCATACAGAGTGAAGTAAGTCAGAAAGAGAAAGACAAATACCGTATGCTAACACATATATATGGAATTTAAGAAAAAAAATGTCATGAAGAACCTAGGGGTAAGACAGGAATAAAGACACAGGCCTACTAGAGAATGGACTTGAGGATATGGAGAGGGGGAAGGGTAAGCTGTGACAAAGTGAGAGAGTGGCATGGACATATATACACTACCAAACTTAAAATAGATAGCTAGTGGGAAGCAGCCGCATAGCACAGGGAGATCAGCTTGGTGCTTTGTGACCACCTAGAGGGATGGGATAGGGAGGGTGGGAGGGAGGGACATGCAAGAGGGAAGAGATGTGGGAACATATGTATATGTATAACTGATTCACTTTGTTATAAAGCAGAAACTAACACACCATTATAAAGCAATTATACTCCAATAAAGATGTAAAAAAAAAAAAAGATCTAGATTTTATGAAAAAACTGCATGTATTATAGCCTTCTATTTCTCAGAACCTTGCACCAAATACATTTTATAGCAGACTCCATCTGCCATTAAGAAGTCAGAACCTTGATAATAAATGCTGATTTTTTAACAAATAGATTCTGCTATTCAGGGACTATTAGTTAGTCAGCAGGGGAAGTTGGCCTTCATAAAATGCAATATAATAATTTGTAAATGACTGACCAACTTAAAGGTTTCTTATAAACAAATGACCAAAGGAACTCTAGAGCAGCTTCGGTTTTGGCAATGTCTGGAGACATTTTTATTGTCGTGACTGAGCAGGACGGGACAGAGGAGATGCTATCCGTATTTAGTGGGTAGAGGCCAAGGATGCTGCTAAACACCCTGCAATGCACTGGGCAGTCCCCACCACAAAGAATGATCCAGCCCCAGATGTCCATAGTGCAGAGGTCAAAAACCCTGCTCTAGAGTTTAGCCAAAGTCCTTGGCATGCATATATTAAATCTGTCGAATATGCATGTTTATAAAGAAAACAAAAGTTATCACTTTTTGGTGGTGAGCAAGCTGTACTGTATACCAAAATAGAGATATAATGTTGCACACATGAAACTTATGTAATGTTATAAACCAACGCTACTTCAATAAAAGATAAATTAAAAAGAAAAGTTATGACTAGCAGATAACCTGCATGGAACATAGAAAAAGGGGCTGCATCAGAATTTTATCAAGAGTGTATTCAGAATTACCCAAGTGAGAATACTGTTGGTCATGGGACTATAAGTGCCTTATCCCATGAGCAAGGTTATCCCTCTCTCAGCTGAAGGTCTCTTTATGAGATTATCTGAATTCCGTTTTACTTTTTATCTATTTTTTTATTTTTGGCTGCGTTGGGTCTTGGTTGCTGCGCACGGGCTTTCTCTAGTTGCAGTGAGCGGGGGCTACTCTTTGCTGCAGTGCGTGGGCTTCTCAGTGCAGTGGCTTCTCTTGTTGCGGAGCACGGGCTCTAGGCAGGCGGGCTCAGTAGTTGTGTCTCACGGGCTTAGTTGCTCCGCGGCATGTGGGGTCTTCCTGGACCAGGGATCAAACCCGTGTCCCCTGCATTGGCAGGCGGATTCTTAACCACCGTGCCACAAGGGAAGTCCCTGAATTCCTTTTAAAATCGCTCTCTATATTCACATATTCACCAAAGAAACATTCTGATGATGATCTTGCTTCTTACATAACCGAGCATCATTGAGAAAACGCTGAGAGTTTGTCTTCTGCATTCTGGAGAAACCTTTTACTCCATTTTTAACCAATGACATTTCAGTCTCCCTTTGATTCAGAAATCCCTCTATGGCTTCTTTAATAAGAGTACATGTAGCAGTAACTAAAAATTTCTGGGGTACCATTTCATTTTTTTTTTTTTTTTCCTGAGAGTCTGCTCTGACTCATCAATGGGTGTGAAACAGAGCTGTGGAGAAAAAGAGATAACAGCTCTGATCAAACATCAAGCATCACATTTTCCTGAAATTCACAGAAGATGCATAATGAGGTATCACCTTACATATTCTTCACAGCCTGTGTTTACCCAGAAGTACCAAAATGCAAAGCAGCACCAAAGAACTCCTTCCTCCTTACAGGTGCCACAGACGCAGAAACCAAATAACTTGTGAGAATTTGAGCTACAATGGAAACCTCTCGTGTGCATTTTTATTTATCTAAATTAAGATTTGCCACTGAGTTCAAGTATCTGTTTAAAGGTCAAACACTTGGGCTTCCCTGGTGGCGCAACGGTTGAGAGTCCGCCTGCTGATGCAGGGGATGCGGGCTCGTGCCCCAGTCCGGGAAGACCCCACATGCCGCAGAGCGGCTGGGCCCGTGAGCCATGGCCGCTGAGCCTGCGCGTCCGGAGCATGTGCTCCGCAACGGGAGAGGAGGCCACAGTAGTGAGAGGCCCGCGTACCACAAAAAAGTTCAAAAACTTATGATTAATATCTAAATTGCTGATGAGATATTTTTCTGATCCTGATCATCGCTGAGCAAATGGCATGATGTTAAACACTGGAACAGCAAGATTTATTTTCCAAAGGACTGAACTCACAGAACATGAGAGGGAGGCAGGAAGAAAAGAGGTGGAAGAGTCTGAGCAGCTTAATGATAAGCAAAGATTCTTCTCTTCGCACCATGGAATCAAAGGCATCTCAGCTCATTTCCCACACCTGAGATGTTGTCACTAAGCCACTTCCTTCTCTCTGAAGTGGTTTTAGACAGTCATTTTGCTGTTCTGAAATTTACATCCTATTCTTTTCCCAAACCACATCCATCCATGCTTTTCTCAGCTCATCCTCCCCAGAAACACCTACTCCCATGCAGGGTTTGAATATGCAAGTTTAGAGCCTAACACAACAAATAGAAAACAAATTAACTGGGGTAAGAATTCTTTTTTTCCAAGGGAATTGTAAAACCTTTTGAAATGTAGCCTATTTTGCCAGATTCCTGATCTTTGCCAGCATGAAGGCCAACCAAAGCAAATTATGTTGTGATAAATGTTGTCAATCCCACTGAGTTTTCTTTAAGCTTTCAGTATGTTGATGGAAGCTGACAATTTAACCTTGTTTCACTGCTTACCTAAAACTCACCTCACACATTCCAATTTCTGAAGCACTTGACAAGTTTTGACTTGTTCATAGCTCTCTCCTGAGTTTTGGAAGAGTAGAAACCTGGTATTTAACTTTGTGGTTGGCTAGGTTTTAAATTTCTCTTGCTATTGCAGCTGTCTTAGTATTGCTAATCCCAAAGCAAAGAGTGATGCAAAAAATTCATGCTCATTTTGAAAGTGTTAGAGATTTTTTTTAAAAACGTTGACTCCTTGAATTCTCCAGGAAATGATGTCATCCAGTGCAAGCAACCACTACTTTCCACAGAGTTGCTAGTCAAAGGCACATGCTGTTTATCTTCTTGGAACTCCCCAGGTTGGTGTTATGAGAGGTGGGCAGGGCCATTAATAAATAATAGCAAGGAGGGAGTTCTAAGGAATTTTAGTCTTGAGTGATTACCTAATTCATTCCCTTCATTTCAAACGGTTCTCTTGATAAACCATCTCTGACCAGCGCCTTTCTATGTGTTTTCAAATATTTTTAGTGAACACTTCCAGGTTAGATAAAATGGGTAAACGGTCAACCATTAGATGAGCACTAAATGAGAATTAACATATCGACTTTCATGACTCTGAGCAAATTCTAGATTTAACTAAATCTCTTCACATTCAAGCATATGTAAACAAATCTTTAGAGAAATGACACTGATTTATAAGAGAATATAAACATAGTTCCAAAGACTCAGTGAAAAGGCTTACCTTTGAAAACTAACTTCAAGTAAGAAAGAAAAAATAATTATAAATGGTATTTTCTTAATGTCATTAAAAGGAGTCAGACTACATGGCAACTATGAAAAAGGAGTAGGAAATTACCAAGAAAATTCATTAAGATGAAGACAGATAAAAAAGAAAGCACTCTGAAATAAAAAAAGTCTTCTAATGCAGAACCAAAATTAATATCTGAATTGGAGGCATTAATGAATAGACTTGACAACGCACAAAATAAATTGATCTGTGAACTATCAACTTAAGTGTCTCCCACAGTTTCAACTAAAACATGAATGAGTTTAAAATATTGAGAGTGAAGATGATTTATGATCAACATAAAGGTCCAGGGAAAGAGAGTAATAAAATTATAAATGTTCTAGAAAAAGATATGTGGCTAACAGGAATAAAACAGAAATAAAAGATTTAATAAAATGCAATAAATACCGAGAAAGATCAAAAAGGGGAAGCATAAGGCAAAATAACAGAGGAAAAAACAAGTAAATTTGTTTAGACAATAAAAATAGTAAAGGGGAAAACATCCCTTTCTAAAGGACAAACAGAAGAAACATAAAACTACCTAGGCTGCTAGGCTCCTAATATATAAATCAAAATGACAAAGGAATGTTCAATATAAAAGAATAAAACTTATTAGGCAAATATTAAACATAAAAGAGATCACAGTTATGGTATTTCCATCCAAAGTAAACTTATAATTACAATGAGGAAGGGAATCTTTTCATAAATTGGTAAAAGTTATAATCAATTACAAAACAAAAGCAATCAAGGACATTTACATGTCCCAAACATAGCATCAAAATACAGAAGGCAAATATTTTAGACAATCAAAGAATTATTAACAAAAACCAAATACAAGTTTCAGCTACTGGTATATTGGGGAAATAACCATCTATTGACTTCTGCACTTTAAAACAGTTTCCCAACTAATAAGCACTCTTGTGTCCTAGGACCTACTAAGCCTTCAATCATTCATGGAGCTTGAGGCTGCTGGAAATTTCAGATCGGTCACCTCCAACCTTGAGCAGCAATTTTTTTTTTAATATTATTTATTTATTTATTTATTTGGCCGTGCTGGGTCATAGTTGCAGCATGCAGGATCTTCGTTTCAATATGCGGGATCCTTTAGTTGCGGCATGTGGGCTCTAGTTCCCTGACCAGGGATCGAACCCGGGGCCCCTGCATTGGGAGCTTTTTCTGGGACTGCTCAGGGAATAGCCTGAACAGAGTCTGACAACATGAGTCTGGCAACAACGAATGCAATAGCAACATCTTTTCTCTGTACCACAGTACACAGAGCCTGGTCAAAGAAACGCTCTATCACTTAGGAATTGGATTCAGCATCCACCTGGAGAGTGATCTGCTGCCTGTCATAGACAAAAGGCCTTGCAGCTGCTAGGGGGTTCATGTAGTGATGCCCAAGGAGCAGGTTGTGCAGCTAAGATTGAGGCTGAATGTTAGGGAACAAGAGCAGGAACATGCCCAGGCAGCAGCCCTAAGTCTCTATTACCACATATTTTGGGTATTCCCATGCTTTTGTGTTTAATGTGCCTTTCAAGCCAGCAGCAGAATGGTTGTTCTAGTGATGCAGCACAAACCTCAAATTAGAGCTTTTGTTATTTTTAAATATTGATATACAAACTTTAATTACATATAAACCCATTTGCTTTATCACAATTTATTTCAAGAGTGCATTTGTCAGGGAAATAAAAGGAAGAGCTCTTAGTTTTTTTAAAATATCATTTTAACGTTGTAAAATTTGGGGTGGCTATTTTTTAAAATGTAAATTTGTTATCATCTATTTGGGTAAACAAAGTTTATTGTCAGTGTTAATGATAAATTATCTAAAGAAATTATCCTTAAAAAGTTGTGGCTAGGAATTGTGGATACATTTAACCAGAGAATAAAAACTAATGTTCATAGAAGTAAGTTCAAGTGCTCATTAAAAATATTTGGGGAATATTTTAATTTTAAAAGTATTTTACGGGCTTCCCTGGTGGCGCAGTGGTTGGGGGTCCGCCTGCCGATGTGGCGGGGCGCGAGTTCGTGCCCCGGTCCAGGAGGATCCCACATGCCGCGGAGCGGCTAGGACCATGGGCCATAGCCGCTGAGCCTGTGCTCCGCAACGGGAGAGGCCACAGCAGTGAGAGGCCCGCGTATCGCAAAAAAAAAAAAAGTATTTTACCATAACAGCATTTATTTTATTTTATAATCTTGGCATTCTATTTTGCTTAACAAAACTGTATGTGTGTATATATATGTAAATATATATAATCACTCCCATATTCCCTCAAGTTTACCCCACTATGTCATAGAAATAGTTCCCTTTCTAGTGTGTTATTCTATGTAAAAATTGTAAAGTACTGCCCTGGAGAATAATCCTTCTTTTGCAAACGTATGTTTCTTCATGACAATTATAAATATCTAAAATTATATATGTTATTAACTTAGTTATTGATTATTGCACTTCTACCTCTGTGAGAACAGAAAATCTGTCGTTGCAGGGACCCTCCCTGTATGGTTCACTATTGTACGCCCAGAGCCTGCAATACTGACACACATGTGGTAAGTGAAAAGCTCTATTTGATTTGTGGACTCAAGTTCTTTTTCTATGCACTCTCTCTTGTACTTTTAATTATTGCTTTTATTCCACTCATCTACCTTTCTTCCTTTACAACAAACAGAATTCTAATTATGGACCACTATTCTCTTTCCTCTGTGATTATAATCTCCTCTCACTATTCTCAACATCATTGACCACCTGGAAATGTTTCAAACTGATCCTCTAAATTACATTCCCGTCTTAGTCTGCTCAGGCTGCCATAACAAAATACTACAGACTGGGTGGCTTATAAACAACAGAAATGTATTGCTTACAGTTCTGGAGGCTAACAGTCTGAGATCAGGGTGCAGCATGGTTGAGAGTGAAGGCCCTTTTCCAGGTTGCAGAGTTCTTGTTGTATCCTCACATGGCAGAAGGGGTGAGGGATTTCTCTTTAATAGGCATTAATCCCATTCATGAGGGTTCTGCTGTAATAACCTTATTACCTCCCAAAGGCCTCATCTCCTAATACCATGACTTTGTGGGTTAGGATTCAACCTATGAATTTTCAGGAGACACGTTCAGACCATAGCAATTATTGATTCCTTTTGCTATGTTCCCAATTTTTATCTTTACTTCTTCAAATGCATAAACTTTGGTTTTGCCACTGCATTTGGAGCTTCCTTGCATTCCTTATTTTATCTGAGTCTCCTTTACTTGCACATTTGCCTTGATCTCATCTTTTATTTTAACTCATTTTCTCTTTGTTGCTCCTTGCTTTTCCATCATAATTGCCATGTATTCTTGCTTCTTTTTGAAGACACAAATGCATATCACTTCAATACAATATTTCTAATAAGACATGCAGACTAACATGGGATTTTATTTTTTTAACATCTTTACTGGAGTATAATTGCTTTACAATGGTGTGTCAGTTTCTGCTTTATAACAAAGTGAATCAGTTATACATATACATATGTTCCCATATCTCTTCCCTCTAACATGGGATTTTAAATCAAATATGCTTATCTTGTGTCTTGTCTCTGTATTTATACAAACAACTCAAAAAATTCAAAATTTATTTTAAAATTCTGGTAATAAACTAGCAGCTTGTATCAGACCAACATTCCCACAGAAAAAAAAATTATATGCTCTGGATAAAACATTTTTAAAAAAATGATTGAAGGTGCCATAGAACAAATCAAATCAGACAGAAACTGGGAGAAAGTTGAACTGTGAAGGAAAGGAATTGTACTAGGTGAGATTTGTCCTTATATGGCTTTTCACCTGAGGAGACCTTTCAGTCTACGCAGTACAGGGATATCAGGAATTGGAGCAGAAAGCCTTGATTTTACTGGTTTAAAGGTCAAAGTGCAGGGTTCAGGGATGCCAAAGCAGCTGAAAAATGTGAAGATAATTCCAGAAAGACAAAAACTACAGGAGAGAGAACAGCAAAATCTGAGCACAAACATCATTCAATTTCATGCCTGAACATTTACTTATGCAGGTGTAAGGTAGACTTCATGTGTAAGGTAGACTTCAAGGATTTCAGCAAAAAGCAACAGCTGGAAGATAAAACAACAACAAGCTGAGAGAAGATCTCAGCTGTTGCTCCCTTCAAGAGAGAGTATGGATTTGTTTCTAGCCAAGATTATTGCTTTTTAAAACAAACAAACAAAAATTGACATTTTTTTTAGAATTAGATATAACAGAATCAACAGTTCTAAGATGTATTTTTCATGATATCCATTGTTATGGGATGAATTGTGTTCCCCCAAATTCATATGTACCTCAGAATGTGATTGTATTAAGACAGGACTTTTTTTTTTTTTTTTTTGCCATATGCGGGCCTCTCACTGTTGTGGCCTCTCCTGTTGCGGAGCACAGGCTCTGGACGCGCAGGCTCAGCAGCCATGGCTCATGGGCCCAGCCGCTCCGCGGCATGTGGGATCTTCCCGGACCGGGGCACGAACCCGCATCCCCTGGATGGGCAGGCGGACTCTCAACCACTGCGCCACCAGGAAAGCCCTGGAGACAGAACTTTTAAAGAGGCAGTTAACTTAAAAAGTGTTCATTACGGTGGGCCCTAATCCAGTATGAGTGGTGCCACTATAAGAAGAAGAGATTAAGACACTGAAGAAAATGAATTTCTCTTGTTTAAGCCACCAAGTTTGTCGTGTTTTGTTGTGGCAGTCCTAGAAAACTAATACAAAAATTATTCAATAAAAATTACTAGACATGTAAAGACCTGAAAATGTGACTCTTAGGAGAGAGGAAAAAGCAGTCAATAAAACAAACTCTGAGATAACGGATATTTTGCCAAAAGCAGATGAGAACCTTAAGGGAGCAATTACAAATACATTCAAAGACCTTAGTGTATCACAAATATATTCGAGACAAAAATATATTCAAAGACCTTAGTGTATTACAAATATATTCGAGACAAAAATATATTCAAAGACCTTAGTGTATTACAAATATATTCGAGACAAAAATATATTCAAAGACCTTAGTGTATTACAAATATATTCGACACAAATTGGGCCATAATAAATGAACTTACAGAGCATTTATCAATAAAGCTAAAGATATAAAACACACAGTGGAAGTTCTGGAACTAGAAAATATAATACCTAAATGAATATTTGACTAGATAGGCTTAACAGCAGAGTAGAGATGGTAGAAGAAAGAGTAAGTCAACTTGAAGATAGAACAATAAAAATTATTCATTCTTAAGAAAAGAGAATAAAGGATCATGAACAATAGCAACAAAAGTGTACAGAGCCTCTTGAGTGTGGGGCAATATAAAAACTCTAATTTACAAGTAATTAGAGTCCTACAAGGAGAGAATAAAAAGGAGACAATGGAGGAAACTTTAAAGAAATATTTACCAAAACTTTTCTAAATTTGGTCAAAAAAATTGACTGAGAGACCAAACAAGCTCAGTGAATACCAAGCAAGATAACTTAAACACAAACACACACACACACACACACACACACACACACACACACACACACCCCTACCTTGGCCCATCATAGTCAAACTACTGAAAATAAAAGCTAAAAAAAACTTTGAAGGAAGTCAGAAAAAAAAATGGCACATTGCATACAAGGAACCAAGATATGAATCCTGGTTTCCATCTCAAGAGCCATAATGGAGGACAGAAGACAATTAAATGTCCTCTTCAAAATGCCTAAAGAAAATAAAAAGACTATTAACCCAGAATTCTACATTCAAAGAAAATATTCTTCAAAAATGAATGCAAACTAAAGACTGTTGCACGTAATACAGAAGTAAGAGAATTCATTGCCATCAGAGCTTACTTACAAGAAATGAAAAAAGGAAGTTCTTTAAGCTGAAGGGAAATGACATCTGATGGAAACTTCATCTACATGAAAGAATGAAAAGCCTTGGAAATGGCAAATATGTGGGTAAATATAAAAGACTAATTTTTTTCTTATTTTCTTTAAAAGTTATATGACTGTTTACAGCAAAAATTGTAATGCCATATTGTGAGGCACATAATGTATGTGGACATAATGTATGTGAAAAACTCACACAAATAATGGGGGTAAAATAAGCTACACTATTACAAGGTTCTTATATTTCATATGAAATATCAGCTGTATATGTTTTAGGGATGCACATTATGATCTTTACAACAGCCTATATATACATACATAAGTAGTGCAAAGAAGTACACTAAAAACCAATAGAGAAAATAAGGTAGAATTCCACAAAATACAATAATTATTCCAAGAAAAAAAGGCAAGAAAAGAGGCAGAATGAAAGAAAAGATGCCACACAGATTTATTATCTTACAGTTCTTGAGGTCAAATGTCTACACTGGGTGTCAAAGGGCTAAAATCAAGGTATCACCAATGCTGTTTTCCTTCCCAGAGGCTCCAGGGAAGAATTGATGTCCTTGCCTTTTCCAATTTCTAGAGGCTACCCGCTTTCTTTGGCTTAAGGTTTCCTTTCTCCATCTTGAAAGTCAGAAATGGCAGGTCGAACCGCATCACACTGCATCACACGGACATGTTCTTCTGCCTCCCTCCTCCTCATTTAAAGATCCTTGTGATTACATTGAGCCCACCTAGATAATCCAAGATAATCTCCCTATGTTAAAGTCAAATGATTAGAAACATTAATTCCAACTGCAGCCTTCATTCCCTTTCGCCTTGTAACCTAACATAGTTACAGATTCCCGTGATTTAAGAGGTGGGCATCTTTTGGAGATCACTACTACAGTGAGCTTAACAGACATAAAGAAAGCCAGGGTGGCTGGACTTCAAAGAGTATGGGGAAGGCTGACAAAAGACCACGATGAAGAGGCAAACACTGGGACTCTACTGCCACTAAGGCTACAAGAAGAGGTATAGATCCCTACTTTCCCAAACCTAATTCCCATCCTGTCTTTCACAAAAGTACTTGGAAAAAGAACGATATCTTATCTAAAAACTAATAGGAAATTTCAAAATTTTAGTTGAATGGTTAGGTATGCAAAAGCAAGGAAGGCTGGAAACACCTGAAATGGGAGGATCAAGTTTTCTCCTTAGAGAGAGAGAGAGTAGAAGAGTCAAAAGGAGATGGTAGGGTGGCAAGAAGAGAGGAAATATGATCAAGAAACACAGGAGATTAGCTGTAGGATCTTTAATAACAAAGATGTTTACATCTTCGTTTATTGTAAAAAAAAATTAGTCTATGTAAATTTTTTCTGCTCCTAAAAAAAAAAAAGTCTCTAACTTTCAGCAAAGTTTTCAGTGCATGAGCAGGACTTTGTGAATAGATTTGTCATAGGAATCAAGAATAGTGACCTCATGCATCTCTAGAAACCATCTATGGTAGAGAGAAATGAAATTGTAGATGCAAAGTCAAAAATAATAAATCAGTAGAGGCAAAAGTCCAAATCAGAGGTCATCATGAGATGGTACAAATACCCTCCCCAAAATTCATAGAAATCTTGGGAGGTCATTCAAAGCAAACTTAACCAGATCTTAAGAGTCCTGAAAACCGTAGGTTGATGTATGGACTACAGGTCTACCCTCTTCCCCTAAAAACATATTTTTAAAGATTCTTGTTTTCAGTAGCGTTTCAAATTCTCTCATTCCTTTTGCAGCTTCTTTGTCTTGCCAAGATCACTTTTCCATTATTTTACTCCAAAATAGCTCTTTGAGTAAATAGGTGTGGAAAAAATCAAGGAAGAAGAGAGCATGTTTGCAAGTACAAGTCAGAACTGAAATGGGAAATAGAGTTTGGATCTTCTGAAATAATCTCACAGGGCTGCATGTGAAGGGCAGCATGTGAAGGACAGCCTAAAGGGTAACAAGCATTGAGTTTGGCCAATTTAAGGACTTTCCAATTACTTTTAAAGCCATCAGTTGAATTTTCTATTCTAAAATAGTTGTACAGTGTTCAGTTACTCTGTTCAGGACAGAGACTTTTACAAAGCAATCAGTAGTTTAGTTTCTTGAACTGTTAGCCAAATTGAAATCACTTCGGTGTCTGACACCTCGTTTTTCATGAAGTTCGGAAATGAGATGTAGTGAGAGATTAGTCTCCAAGTTAGAGAGAGTTCACAGCTCTAGAGGGAATGAAGAGAAGCCAACTGCCCCCACCCCAAAAAGGAAATGCTTCCCAACACCTACATATTTTTAAAAGATAAGTTGCATTTTGCATGTTATTTTATTTTAAATAAAAACAGCTTGAAAAACTCTGTAGTGTAATGTACTACAGCGCCTTTCCCTACATTTCCTTTTCTGATTTCCCAGGATTTAATTTCTCCCCCCGTCTTCAACTCTGTATTTATCTTGAATCAGAGCAGTTACTCCCCTTAGAAGTATTTGCACTTCAGGCACTTCAAGGGCCTCCAACAAAGTGGTCAGAGGAATAGTCTAGGCTTCGTACTTTGCTTTGATTTCAGTAGACTTTATAATGAACCCCCAAGTACCCATCCCACAGCCCAGGAGTTGAAATATTACATATGCTCCTGTTGAAAACCACCTTTTAAAATTACATAGAAACATGAAAAAAAGAATCATACTGTGAGGTGAGTATTGACATAATGATCTGGTTCATCCATAAATGAACCTGCGTTTTTAAAATGAGGAGAAGTGATTAATTTTGTTCCCATCAAATAATTTTTTAAAACAGGATTTATATACAGCTTTTAACATCTCATATCTGTCATGTACAAAATTCCTATGACAAGACAGAACTCTCATTGAAAAGAAGATTTGGTCTAGACCACTTGAGAAACCAATGGTTGTCTCTGAGCTATTTGTTTACACTAAGAGGTCTTTGGCTGCTCCCAAGTTTTACTCTCTGTCTCAGAAATCAACATATTTGCACAGAAACAAAGTTACCTTGGGGTTACAGTTATTATTTTAAGAGCTTGATTTTTTAAAAATTCACTAGTCTCCCCGGTCCTTTCAAAAGACCTGCCGCGTTGCTTTGTAAAATTTTTTTTTTTTTTTTTTTTTTGCGGAATGCTGGTCTCTCACTGTTGTGGACTCTCCCGTTGCGGAGCACAGGCTCCGGACGCGCATGGACGGCTGGGCCCGTGAGCGTCCATGGCTCACGGGCCCAGCCACTCCGCGGCACGTGGAATCTTCGCGGACCGGGGCACGAACCCGTGTCCCCTGAATTGGCAGGCGGACTCCCAACCACTGCGCCACCAGGGAAGCCCTGTAAATTTTTTTTTAAATGGAGGAAGTGAACAATTTCATTTAAGATAGTCAATAATGTCCCCTGGTATTGAAACCAGGATTGAAGTTTCTGCTTCTGTCTAACCTATGCTATTTTTTTTCTGATTCTTTGCTATATATTATAAGCATATAGATTGAAGTTTAGAAATGACTCTGCCCTAACTCCTCCCTCCCCACCCCCCAAATTTCTTTCCTCCTATCAGAAAAATTTTGATTTAAAGAACGGCAACAGATGACCCACCGAGCTTGGGACTTTTAGGATGACTGTTAGGATGAGGAGGAAACCAGCATTCAGATAAAATAAAAATGAGATGAGACTGAATTAAAAACTTGGAAAAGCTTTTTTAAAAAATTAATCAATTAATTTATTTTTTACTGGCCGCGTTGGGTCTTTGTTGCTGCACGCAAGCTTTCTCTTGTTGTGGCGAGCAGGAGCTACTCTTCATTGTGGTGCACGGGCTTCTCATTGCGGTGGCTTCTCCTGTTGCAGAGCACAGGCTCTAGGTGCGTGGGCTTCAGTAGTTGTGGCTCGTGGGCTCTAGAGCACAGGTTCAGTAGTTGTGGCTCACAGGATTAGCTGCTCTGCAGCATGTGGGATCCTCCCAGACCAGGGCTCAAACCTGTGTCCCCTGCATTGGCAGGTGGATTCTTAACCTCTGTGCCACCAGGGAAGTCCCGTTATTATAATTGCTTTTTTTTTTTTTTTGGCCGCTCCCGTGGCTTGTGGGATCTTAGCTCCCCTACCAGGGATTGAACCCCGGGCCACAGCAGTGAAAGTGCGGAGTCCTAAATTCTGGACCACCAGGGAAGTCCCCAAACTTGGAAATGCTTTTGTAAATCAGGCAGATGATTGCCAGCTGAGGGGGATAACTCTTTATAAGGGAAAAGAAGGAAAATGAATACACTTAAGAGTCTACAAT
The DNA here is from genome assembly GCF_059928025.1 of Delphinapterus leucas. Classification (NCBI taxonomy): domain Eukaryota; kingdom Metazoa; phylum Chordata; class Mammalia; order Artiodactyla; family Monodontidae; genus Delphinapterus; species Delphinapterus leucas. The sequence continues at coordinate 74,653,151 of NC_143140.1, forward strand.
GTTCTCTCATTTAATTTTCAAAATGGTATATCCATTTTTATGAATAAGAAAGCAGGTCTTAGAGAGTTTAGGTTATTGTCCAAAGTGAAACTACAAATATGAGTGACGGAGTCACTGTTAAATCCACAGCCATCTGACTCCAGCATCTCTTCTTTTTCATTAAAAAGCATAGAGAAGTGACATCTTTATGCATTCACAGGGGGAAAGGAGGAAGAATTTAACATAGAGAATGGTGAATGAAAGGGAAGAGAAGAGGTCAAAATGCAACATCTCAAAAATAAAAGAGAAACGTGGTTAGGAACTTCTGAGCACAGAGGCCAAGAAAAATGCTAAGGTGGATTTCAGTGGTCCATGAGGAAAAATGATATGGACTTACTTGTTCATGTTTGTTTCTTTGAAATTTAAGGGCCACCCCACCACTGTGATCTCATTTGAAATGTTTCCTGCTTTGCAGGCCTCTATCTCCCTATCTCTTTATTCTCTTTTCTCTTCCATAACTTCATCCTCTCTATCTTAACGGACATCTTTACATCATCATTTAAATACCTTCGTATCTCTTTCAAAAACAAACATCTTTTTCTCTGCCCTATATTTCTCTCCAGCTATGGTTCTATTTCTTTTCTTCTTCTTTGCAAGCAAACTTGTGGAATTCATTGTTTTTATCCCATCATTCCCCATTTACTCCTCAATCTAGTTTCCTGCCCCACCCAAATCCACTACCAGCGTGTCATTAACTCCAATGAACATTTTCAGACCCCCACCTTGCTTGCACTTTCAGCACTTTGGTTTCCCTGGCATCCCTCTCTCCTGGTTCTCTTCCTTTCTGTGTCCATGCTTCAATGTCCTTTGTAGAGTCACCTACTTCTTTCCCCCCTTCAGGTACTGGTGATCCTCAGAGTGCTACCACGGGCCCAAGGCCTTTCCTACTCTAATCACTGTCCCAAGGCATCCTTATCCATGCCCATGGCTTTGATTAACAGTCATATGCAGATTACTCTCAATATCTCCCTCCTACTTCTCCCTCAAGAGTTCCACAACCTTATTTCTGACTGTCTACTGAACATGGACACTTGGATATCTCATGGACACTTGGATATCTCATGGACACCTGGATATCTCATGGACACTTGGATATCATCTCATGGACACTTGGAACCAAGCAGCTGCAAATCTGAACATGTTATATTATCTCCCAAACTAGCTATTTCTAGAGCAAATCACTCCACTCACTTTTTAGTCATGCAGGGTGATCACCTGGAACTCGACTCTTGAGTTGTTCCCCCCCTCACCAACCCATTCCCACTGCCGCGCATCAATTACCCAATCACTTTTACCTCCCAAATACTCAAATCTCTCTATCTCGCTCCATTCTCACTACCACTATGCTAACCAAGTCAACGTCATTTCTCCCCCTCACAATAGCCATCCATCCTAACTGGCTTCTCTGCTTCCAGCCTTGGACCCTTTAACCCATTCTCCACACTGTTCTCTCAGTCCATCATGTCACTCTTCTTAAAATATTTTAATGGGCTCCAAGTACGTTTTAGATGAACTTTAAAATAGCTGACAAGGCTCTGTACAATCTGATCTCCTCCTCTCTCCTACCTCATGTCCTGACACACTCTCCTCTGACTCTTATGTTCTAGTGACACAACTCTCTAGAATGCTGTTCCTTCCACCACATCCCTCTTCCTTTTCATCAGGCTGACTGCTACTCAACCTCCAGGCCTCAGCCAAAACATCACTTTTTTAGAAGGGCCTCCCTGGCTCTCAGTTTGGATTAGGTTTTGCATTCCATGGTCCCCAGCATTTTCCTTATCATAAAACTCATCATACATTATGGGAACTACTGACTGGATTGTCTTCCCCACTGGGCTGTGAGCTCTAAGAGCACAGGTGCTTGGGAACATGCTCACCACTATATTTGCATAGTGGTATGTCTGACACATAGTCGGTCATTAGTAAACACTTGTTGAATAAATGAATGCAAGCTCAAAAGACAGTCGTATAAAACTAGAAGGTCACCATGAAGTCTAAGGTGGCTGTACATCAAGGAGTACCTTTCAATGCCATTAATTTGACCCCATTGTTTGTTTTTTGTCCACACCAATGTCAAGGATGGTGGGTACATAGTACACAATGTGATCAGAAGCTCATGGAATAAAGTGATTCATAACAGAATTTTAAAAGCCTAAAAAAACTTAATCATGAAATGTCTGGAAAAAACCTCTCACCATCATCTCACAGACTTACTAAGAAATAAACTAATAGTCTCTTGTCCAGCTCATAATGAATACTATTGAATCCAAAAATAGATTTAACAGAAATAATAAAATATAAATAGCTAGACTGGCCTATAAATTTTGTTATTGTCCAAGTATTTATAGAAAAATGAGACATCTTAGTAAAAGTTATAGCAGTAATTTGATCTCAGAAAATCAGACGTGGAGAAATAATAACCATAAAAGAGAAAATTCTAAAAGGAAGAACTTATACAGCATAAAACAATGTGGATTTCAAAAGTGATCAAATCAAATGTGTAGTAAAATTAATTGATCCCACTGGAAATAATTTTAGTAAGATAAAAATGGAAAAAGAGAATTCAAAATGGTTTGACAGCTCTTTAGAGGGAAATCAACGATAAACTAAGTTAGCTTAATGAATTTTTATCTGAAAAATAATATTTGGTAAAAATTATCATTAAATATGTGTATATACACACAAATATATATCATTATACTATGTATGTATGTATATATCTGTGTGTATATGTATATATATATATATATCATCAACCGTATACGTACATACAGTTGATGATAAACATATATAATTAAGATAAAAATATATAACAGTGAATATATATATTTCCTTAGAGCAAAGGGCAAAATCAGCAGGGTCAAAACAGTTGGATCAAAAATGTCTGAGACCTAATAGGTATCATCTCTTAGGGTCAATCTCATAAGCTCACAGGAATGTCACGTGAGAACTGAAGTATTGCTTGGTGAGCACAGAATCCAAACAAAAAGAATTAACTCAGATTAAAGTATTAGATGGGAAAAGCCTAAGACAGGCTGATGTGTCCACCTTCATAGCCATGACTGGACAGCCCAAATATTTCGGCCTCATAATTATGTTTTCAAAATGTTTCTGTGGGGTTTTTTGGTTTGTTTTTGCCAAATTTGGGAAACACATTTTCACCCCCTTACTCCTCAACATAAACCCTTAGTTTCCAATGGACTGGTTTTCTCATTTACTCACAAATAATGTTAGATGCAATCCCATCTTTGCAGTTTTGCTCCTTACCTGGAATCTACTTTTCCTATCCTCTTGTTCATGTCTGATCTGTGCTTTCCACTTCATAAGGTCTACTCTGATCAACACAGCCTCATATTTATCTTCTACAGCCCCCTTTGAATTCTTAGAAATTGTTAGAGCTTATAGAAATACTTCTTTGGTGATTACATTTGTCATGTTTTGGAGGAATGGTACTTTATAAGAAAGGACGTATAATGTCTGTTTCTCCAAGCTAAATAATTACTTCCTTGAGGAAAGCGAAAGAGAAAGATGATGACTTAGACGGCTTTGTATCTCCCACATTGTTTTGCATATAGCAGGCAACTGATGCAAGTTTTACTGCCTTTTAGATTCTCAAGGAACTGGAAGATATTTAGAGAAGAGTCTGTCATAACATTGTTCTGAAAGATGTATTTCTCCACGAACACTTAAGAGACAGTGATAATATCCTGTATGATTATTTCATTTAAAAATGCCAAACCTGGCTTCCCTGGTGGCGCAGTGGTTGAGAGTCCGCCTGCTGATGCAGGGGACACGGGTTCATGCCCCGGTCCGGGAAGATCCCACATGCCGCGGAGCAGCTGGGCCCGTGAGCCATGGCCGCTGAGCCTGTGCGTCCGGAGCCTGTGCTCCGCAACGGGAGAGGCCACAACAGTGAGAGGCCCGCGTACCGCAAAAAAAAAAAAAAAAAAAAAGCCAAACATGGGGGATGGATAGACCAGAGATTACAAACTAATAGCCTTTGGTCACAGGCATATTTTGTTTAGCACTTAAATATTGTTGTTGTTTTCAAGTTAATTCATTGTCAATCTGTGAAATCAGAAAAATTCACATTAAAATCTGGATTTATATTTTCTCTTGAAAAATCAGAAGTGTTGACAAAATTGGGTCCATATGGTTCAGCATGACAATAATGTCCAAAGCCAGGCATGGCTGCCCCTTTAGGTGCATATAGGGATTTGGGGTTGCTGCCTTGACCCTTTGTGTCATTCTGAAGCAATGACAATATCTGTGGTTAGTTTTAGAATAACTTATTTTGTTAGAAGCAAACCTCTTTCTCATCAGAAATATGCCTCTGCTTTTCTGCCTTCAAACAGGTCAAATAAATCATGACTCAGATCTCATTCTGCTGATGTCTGAGGCAATCCAAATAAAAGGTAACATTCCAAGTATTCAAGGAAAGAAACCAAGCTACTATTTATGTGATGAAATCATAGGATGGCTCAAGAAAAAAGGGAATATATCATTAGTCAGCCAGACAGAATGTAGGATCTGCAGGAACCGGCAGAAAGTTCACCGAAATCATAGCAGAGAGGAGTACATGCTTGCTCAAAGAGATGCGCAGAAATTTCAGCCCAGCAAAGACAGAATTCCAGCCCAGCTCTGTGAACAACTGTTTTTGTTCTCACACTCAGGGTACCTAATTTTAAATGCTGTAATGAGCCTCAATTGTCACATAACTTCTTAGAAACACTGTACAGCACAATCCACACCAAATGACACCAAGATTTCAGCGGTTTTAAAAAGTTGGTTGGCTGATCATAAGAATATATTAGGGGTGGGATCCAGAAAGGCAGAAAGAAGAACTAAGTTCAATCAAGAGGAAATGGAGAAGAAATATATATGTGTGCGTTTTTATATGGAAAAGAATAAGAGGATATTTAGGGGTTTTGGCAAATATCAAATCCAAGAGGCGCATGTCTGTTTCTCACTGAGGATATTGTAAAGATTTGAAGAATATATCACTAAAAGGAGCAGTCTCTATACTCTAACTTCTGCCCCCAAACTATCAGACCATGGGGTTTTTAACAAGTTGTTTAGTGAAAAGACACAGCCTGAAAAGACTTGGGAGATTTTAATTCTCTTGTTTTACAAGTGAAGAAACTGCAATCCAGACACTGCTAAGGTCATGCATTCAGGAATTATTTATTGAATACCTCTTTCTGATATGCAAAAACTAATTATCCAAAGTAATTGCACACAGAGAACTTACAGTCTAAGGGCAAAAGGGCAAGAACCCGAAACAGTATATGCTAATGAAATAATAAAGATAATAATAATCAGTTACTATGGGCGGGCATGTGTCAGATGTGGTTCCATGATGTGTTTCTGTCACCTCATTTATTCTCCCAATCTCTTACAAGTACGTATAATGGTTTAACCATTAAAGATGCAGTGATTGAGGTTCAGGAATTAAATTCATTCATTCATTCATTCAACAAATAATTCTAATTCAAGATACTTGAAACAGAGCAGTCATCAAAAAGAAAAATATATATCTTTTAATCTTTATATATCTTTATATATATATATATTTATTTATTTTATTTTATTATTTATTTATTTTTTGTGGTACGCGGGCCTCTCGCTCTTGTGGCCTCTCCCGTTGCGGAGCACAGGCTCCAGACGCGCAGGCTCAGTGGTCATGGCTCACGAGTCCAGCCGCTCCGCGGCATGTGGGATCTTCCCGGACCGGGGCACGAACCCTGCATCGGCAGGTGGACTCTCAACCACTGCGCCACCAGGGAAGCCCCTATATTTTTATATGTCTTACCTAGGGATAAGTCTTATGAAGAAAAATAAGACAAGAGGACAAAAGGACAACAAGGGGGAGAAGTTTTCTTTGTGAGGTGATACTTAAGAAGAGACTTAAAGTAAGTGAGCAGAAGAACCATAAAGATACTGGGGGAAGAATATTTGAAGCACAAGGGATAGAAAGTGCAAAAGCCCTGGTACAGGTGTTTATGTGAGAAATATTAGTTCCCCCTTTCTTATTTCTTAGGGGATAACAAGATAAACCAGACTTGAAGCCTGCCCTCAAGAAATTTATAATTTACTAGAAGGGTAAAACATGTGATAGAGTAATGAAAGAGATAAAAATAAAATTAACGGTGGAAAAAGGTAGAGATTTTGTTCAATTAGGAAAGAGGGAAATAACTGCAGATTTGAGAAGACTGGAAACCTCCCCAAAGTGGCTTTTGAACTCTAACTTTAAGAACACGTCATTTGACCACTGGGAAGTTAGAAATGGGTAAGTTCTCCAGAGTAAGGAACAGTTTCTAACCAGTGGGAACAATTTGATCAAAGTAGAGCATTACAGAAAAAGTAGTTCAATTTGGCCAGAATATAGCAGGAAGGAGAGCAAAAGGAGACACTGAAAGAGGGCATATTTAGTCCAAGCTGTGGTACTTGCTCATCAGTAATGACAGGAGTTGATGACTTTTTGAACATAGGGTTTGAGGGGGAAGGATGAATTGACACTGACGTTTTGCACCTTGATGACAAGTAGAAAGGCTAATAGAAATAAGGAAGTCAAAAAGGGGAGCTGGTGGTGACTTTGAAGACAATCTACATGTTTAGTATGTTAACTATGGTTCCTCATACTGAGCAGTGGTCCTCAAGCAGGAGCATACATTGAAATAACAGGGAATGTTGTTAAAACCCTGATTGCTGCGCTCCACCTGCTGAGTTTTTGAATCACTAACGAGTTATAATTTGCATTTCTAGCAAACTTCCAAATAATTCTATTACTGCTGAAGTAAAGGCCACAGTTTGAGAAAGAACTGAAAGAATATTTAAGTTGAAACAGACAGAGGAAAATTCGGACGACAAAAAGATTACCTGCAGAGAGTGGCAGAAAAGCCAATCAGAGCCTGTGGAAAAGCGGCAAAGTTTTACAAAAGTCACTGTGATCGTCTTCCTAGAGAACTGAGATTACAACTCAAATCATCTTTTTAGGTTTCGCTCCATTTTCATTTTCACACATTTTCTGATCTTTAAATGCCAATGACATAGAGATGGTTCTCGGATTAAGAGCAGATGTTTACAAATTAATTTGAAAGTGTTCTGGGAAGCGCTAATAGAAACATAATGTAAGCCACATATGTGATTTTTAATTTCCTAGTGCACTCATTTAAAACAATTTTTTTAAAGTAAGGAGAAACATGAAATCATGTGTAAAATATATTTATTTCAAAGTGTAATAAATGTAAGAGATTATTAAGGAGATATTTTACTTTTTTGTAGTAAATCTTTGAAGTCTACTGTGTAGTTTACTCTTATAGGCCACCTCAATTTGGATTAGCCACACTGTAGGTACTCAGTAGTCCATGTGAGAAGTGGCTGTCATATCGAGCACTGCAGTGCCAGAGACTTACAGTGGAAATGCCCAATAATTATAAGACAGAATTAAGTATACCTGGGACTTAAGAGCAGCAGTCAGAGATGGGACCAAACTAATTTAAATGTTACTGATACTAACTTCTTTACACTAAGGTAAAACCCAGGAAAGGTTCATGAGACAGGGGAAAAGATGAGATTAAATAAAATTAAATTGACTTCTCTTCCAGCCAAGATGGAGTAACAGGAACCAGATTTACCTTCATAACTGAAAAATCAAAAAAAAAAAACCCAAACAAACAAAAAACCAAAATCCCCCCCAAAAGACCCCCAAATATATGAAACAATGGTTTTCATATATTAGGTATCAGTCAGTGTAGAATGTAATTTCTGAGAGAGAAGAAATAAACAAGGTGAACCTTACAAATGCCTCAGCTTATCGTTGGGAGAATTTCTGGGGCATAGTAGACTTCTGTCTGAACTAGAACTATTAAAATAGGCCAATATCCACATTCTTTTGGCTCTAAGGATGGCGAAGTTGGTTGGTTCAGATGGATGAGGTAAATCTTATCCAGTTAAGGAAACTAATTTTAGAGTTCTTCTATATAATTTGCTTTTGTCAACCACTAACTTTACAAAGTAAAACTGCAATAATTCAATTTAAAATTTAAAGTTAACAAAATGGGAAGAACATACAAATATTTACTGAGAATTGCTTAGATCCACAAATCTGATCCTGTGGATTACAAACTGCATTCCTCTTTTTTCTGTAACTCATCACTGCATTTGTTTTGTAGCTGTGCATACTCTACCCACCTTGTTCATCTTCATTGTAAGTTTAAAATAGGGTATTTCCAAGGAAAACTTCAGTGATAGTAGTTTCTTAGCAACTCCTGTTCCTATACTCTTACTTTAAAATATGGTCATTTTTTCCCATGTATTTGATTTTCTAAGTTTCAGATTTAATATCTGTTATTTCCTAATATGTTAGTTACCAGAATCTTAGAATTTGTCTAATTGTGTGTGGTGGGTATTAGAGAAGTTCTGGTTAAACTATAATTTAAGGGTTTTTAAAAGTGAATAAGTGGGAGGGGAGTCCCAATGGAGCAATGAAGACTATATCTCTGCAGCTTAGTTATATTATTTGAAGAATATGCTTTTTCTCAATGCTTATGGAAGAATAAAGGAAATTATCTACAAACTCTATTTTCTCTCTCCCATATTGATTCTTACCACAATTGAAGAAGGTGTCTGCAACTCAAACTCTATAATAAAAGATTAGTTGAGAAGAAATGTTTATACTGGTTAGAAGTCTGACAACTTTTTATAAAGGTTAGCTCCCACCAGTCACTTTGAATCAGATAAGCATTGCAGAGCCCTTTCTTTAAAAGAAGAATTCGCAGGCTTCCCTGGTAGCACAGTGCTTGAGAGTTCACCTGCCGATGCAGGGGACGCGGGTTCGTGCCCCGGTCCGGGAAGATCCCACGTGCCTCGGAGCGGCTGGGCCCGTGAGCCATGGCCGCTGAGCCTGCACGTCCAGAGCCTGTGCTCCGCAATGGGAGAGGCCACAACAGTGAGAGGCCCGCGTACCGCAAAAAAAAAAAAAAAGAAAAGAAAGAAAGAAAAGAAGAATTCAACTACTTTATCTCCCTTAAAGTTGGCTAATGCTGGTAGCTAGTCAAGGCTTTTCTGACTCCCTGCTCCCATTCCTAAAAGCAAAAACAAATGTACCAACAAGTAGGGAAAATGAGAATGTCATATGCTAAGCTTTCCCCAGAGCTCTGCATACAATTTCTCAACTTTTTCATATTTCAACTTTACCATAATCAAGACGGTAACTCTCAAAGTATCTTGCAGGAAAATTAATTACTGAGTTCTTTCTGCCACACCATAGTATAGAATTATAAATTTTTATGTCTAGGAGGATCTTCATTTTCAAGATGGAGAAACTGAGGCTGAGGAGAGTGAGGTCAGCTCTCTGTGGTGTTAATAGGTTTTTGATGGTGGTTTCTCCCTTGGAGGCATGTGTTAGCAATGGAAAGGACACAACTTGGAAGTTAAATGGACCAAGATTTGAATTCTATCTTTTTAAACTATATTACATAGACAATTTACTTAACTCATTGAGCCTAACTTTTATTAACTGTAAAATGGAAATGCTAGCTATTTATTGTTGTAATAGAAATTAATGAATACATGCATGTGGCAGTGTCCAAATTTACACATTAATATTTGAATTGCTTAAATATAACTTTATTATTTATTTCTTATATCAAAATTCAACTTTTTTCTAAAGCTCCCAATCTCCACAGAGTGAAAAATTATTATTTTATCCAATTTTAATAAATCTAGAGCAATCCATTGATCTTTTATTAATAAATTGAAATCTCATCTCAGTTACTTTCTAATACTTAGACACTTTGGGGTACATATATTCAGTTTTTGGAGGTTTCTTCCCTTTCCTTTTCTTTATTATTAAGCCCAAATTTGACCTGAGTTCCCAAGGAGGTTCCTATGTTGCACTTTCTTGGCACCAAGAAAAAGTTAAACAATGCCCCTGGGGCATTGGTTGGAAATATCTCATGCCCATAATCTCTGGCCATGAGCCCGCCATATCACCAGGCATCCTCAGCCAATACCCACTAAAGTTGGTCTTTTGGGCACTGTGCCAAAATCCATCACAAAAGACAATGAAATTAGTCACTGCCTCCGGATGAGAGTTCCCTGCCTTCTTCAGCTTCTTTGTCTCAAACTCAAACTTCAGTCAGCCACTTACCTCTGTACTTCCCCTCATCCTCCTTAGGTGCTCAGAAACTATAAGCTGCTTTCTGTGGATCTTCTCTTGAGCCCAGTTGCCTGGAAATCTCCCTGGATTATGGCTACCTGATCATGCCCACTTTATACTGGCTTCCAGAGCCTTTGTATTCCAAAAAAGAAAGTGGAGCACAGCCTTCTATGCTTTCGGATTCTCACCTCACGTTGTCTGAGGTTTGTTTTGCCTCACCTCTCTCCATCCTGGGCAGGCCCAGGGAATGAAGGATGCTAGTCCCAAGAGACCTCAGGTAGCATCTCCACCTTTAGTCTAGCCTCCTTAAGTCTCTCCTCAAATGCTTCCCCCAAATCCAGAGGGTCTTTTGCTTCCTGCCCCGTGAAGTGGGAGAGGAGACTTCCTTCATGCTAGGCTTCATTTCTTTCCTGCTCTACGACTTATACCATCGCCAAAGATTTTTGCTTTCTTTAAATCCTCTCACATGTATAGAGACAAGAAGTCCGATATCAGTATCACTGGGCTGAAATTAAGGTGTTGACAGGGTCACTCTCACAACTGTGTATGTGGGAATACATTCCTTACCTCTTCCATATTCTGGAACTACATTCCTTGTCTCAGTCCCTTCCTCCACTTGCCAAGCCAGCTTCAACCTCTCTCTGTTTTTGCCTTCTGACCGTGTCCAACCTTCCTCTGCCTCTCTCTCTCCCTCTTTTTCTTTTTTTAAATATTTATTTATTTATTTATTTATTTATTTGGCTGTGTCAGGTCTTAGTTGATGCATGCGGGATCTTCAGTGTGGCATGCAGGATCTTTTGCTGCAGCCCATGGGCTTCTCTCTCTAGTTGTGTCGCGTGGGCTCAGTAGTTGTTGTTCACGTGCTCTGTAGTTGCGGCACGCAGGCTTAGTTGCCCCGCGACATGTGGGATCCTAGTTCCCCAACCAGGGATCAAACCCGAGTCCCCTGCATTGGAAGGAGGATTCTTAACCACTGGACCACCAGGGAAGTCCCCCTCTGCCTCTCTCTTAGCAGGACACTTAGGACACTCAGGGTCCACCCAGATAATGCAGGATAATCTCCTCATCTCAAGAGCCTTAACTTAATCACATCTGTAAAAACAACTTTACCATAGGATAATGTGCACAGGTTCTGTGGATTAGAACTTGATATTGTTGCGGGGGGGGGGGTCACCATTCAGCCTATGACAGATGTCAGTGTAATTTAATGAGAAACAAAGCTCTTTTCAACAAAATTGTACTGGAACAACTGGATATCTATATGGAAAAAGATCGCATCTCATCCCTATTTCACACTATATGCAAAAATTAATTTAAAATGGATCACAGTCTTAAATGTAAAAGTGAAAACTGTAAATCTTCTAGGATAGCTATTTTCCTGAATTTGATAGTCTTCAAAGCATCTAGTATATTGTCTAATATAGTTACATTAAAGTTGATCTGCCTAAGTATCTCATTCATTCATAACCCTTAATGGAAATTTTAAACAATGATGTTTTATATCCCTCCTTGTTATAATGGCAATGCACATTAATTTATAAAATGCATACACTAGAATAGGGCAACATTATAATAACCAAATAAGCAAGAATGTTAAGAAAAAAAAGTGTTTGGGGAAAATTAAATTAAGTAAGGAAATAGGTTAGTAAATAAACTGCATGTTGAGAGTCCAGTCCAAGAGGCTCAAAATTTGACCTTTTTATCTATCAGCACAAAGAAGACAAAATACAGACAGAGTCCATAAAATAAAAGAGTATTTGTTACCCAAAGATATCATGATTTTTCTGATACTGAGAGATGGGAAAAAATCCTGCCTGAGTTTTCATGAAGAGAAAACTGGACAGTCGTGAAGATAAACAGCAGCCTTTCAATTAGTTTAATAAGGAGCTTCCCAGACAACATCCCAGCATGCTACTCAGTGTGGGCAGATGGAAGAAAGCCAAAGGGCTGTTCAGCCAAGCATATTCCACAGAGGTCCCATAGGTTGTCATGATTGGGTTTGACCTGAGGTGAACAGGTGCTATGCAAAAGAAAAGAAAGAGGGATCATATCTTAGTTTGAGAGACACTGGATTAAAAATATGAAAGACATTTCATTGCTATAGGACTTTTCAGAGGTTTTAATTTATTAATACATACTGTGAATTTCCAAAAAAAAATGACATTATTTCCTGTAGTATCAAATTATTTTGCCAGGAATTAACTTCCCCACTGTGTTTCCCAAGTTAACTTTGTGGCGAGTACTTTACTTCGGAGTATCTGTAGGGTGTAGGGGTGAGCGTTTTATCTAAGACATTTTGATTAAAGGTGGTCCAAAGAAATAATATATCTATGTAAGTGCTGAGGCTCATGTCAAACTGAGGATTCTGCATTGTGAAGGAACTGTGGTGGTGGAAATATGAGAGAGGGCAGAGCAACCTCATTTCCTGCACTCGCACGATAGGAAGGCTACTTTGCATGGGCTCCACACCAGAGGGCATTTTTTCTCGTGCGTGGGCCAGAGTTGAGTATCATCCTTGGAAACTTGTCACCAGTAGATGTGTTTATATGAAGAAGCATTGGTGGGGTGTTTGGCCAAATGTCCATAAATCTGAAGCATTATTTTCCCCAGTGGCATAGAAAAAGTTGAAGAAACAAATATTTTTACTTGGTTAGGAATAAAAACAATTTAAAATCAGTACCTAAAAACAATAACTGAAAAAAAAGAGGCTTAAAAAAAGACAAAATCTTCAAAACAAACACACTATGATAGAATAAAAAATTAATTCTTGTGAAAGTAAAAGCAATTCTGAATATGCAAAATATACTCACAGATTTCCAAAGCCTGAAGCTTTTTGCTTAGAGAACAAAATACTTCTCACTCCCCTAACCCAGCTGTCTCTTAAGACATGGATGAGAGCTGCTAACTCTAGGATCCTGAGTGCCTTCTGGGGGGTCCCAGGCATCGTTCCAAAGTCAGTCTCACTCGATAGCATAGTCTCCTTGCTCCCATAACTGCGGAGAGTTCCCACTGCTGGACATGTTTCCCAAGCGTTCCAAGAAAGGTCAGCAAGATTAAACAGCAGTTTTCAAGGAAGAGAAATTGCCCATGAACATCCTTATCAGACCTTCTGAGCTACTGTGTTGAGTAAGGAATATTATCTGCCAGACTTATTCTTTGTCTAGGCTAGTCTGGTCTTGCTATGAAATAGCCGAGGGAGAGGCAGCGATGGCTTTCTTCCTTACCCTTAGAGTTCTAGCTATTATGATTTGAGGACACAAGGAAAGATCTTTCTGCCTTAAAAAATTTATCCCACTTGTTTAAGTGGTGTCTTTGTTGCCGTATTTTAGAAAAATTAGGTAAAAATAAGATGAGATATAATATTCTAAGTGTGGACTCATTTCTTAGATCTTTCCAACTAAGACTGAAAAGAGCAGATACTTTTGGAAATGGATCCCTGAGAGATGTTAAATAAGGTCTTGAAAGGCAACTAAATGGAATAGACTCAAAGAAAAGAGAGCCTGATGTCTAGCTAAACCAAAAGAGTTTGACAGACATTGACATCCTGTAAGGGGAGGGAATCACAGCTGTGAGGTCACCTACTGTAGGGAAGGGAACAAAAATACGATAGTTCAGAGAGAAGAGTTAAGGCCAAAATATAAGTGGGGAAAGTAGATAAGTAGTTTCTAAACAGAGATTAGGTTCAACACCTAAGAGTTAGGAGAAGGACTAAAGATGTCCTAGATTCTAAGAGCACAGGCCAGTTGGCATATTCCAAGATCAGCATAGTCTGGGGAGAATAGACCAGGACTGACAGGAAGGATGGGCTAGCTGGGAGCAGTCAGTTCGGAGCCCAGCACAAATGGGCATATTCCTATAAGAGGTTCCTTGAGAATATGAGGACTGAGCCTAAGACAGCCTCTCTTACACCTTGCTCTTCGGCATCCTGCTTAAGATGACTTGAGATGCACTGGAGGCAGAGAAATGTGTCTCCACCGGCCACTTTAATCCCTCAGCTATGGGACAGCAGAGAATCACAAGGAGAGTTCAAATAAATCTTACAACTGACTTTGCTCATTCCATTTCATCAAACAATGCATAGCAACATTGGCCCTTCATCCATTTTCTGAACTCTTCTACTTTAAAATATTTAATTCTGAGGCCATGACTTTCTAATCCTACTCCTCAATCCACTCATCTTTCTCATCAAATCTTCTCTTTGATAGTGTCACACTTCAGTCCCCAAGTCCTTCCATGATGGCTCTCCTGGTTTGCCTAACTCCCTATCCAGCAGGGACAAACATTTCCCTCTGCATTCTTAACCAAACCCTCATGTGCCTCAACCCACCAAACCTAGACAATCCTCTCTCTCAGGTCAACTGAGCCATCTGTTTGTTTCTTGTATCTACTCCCTAGGTGCTGAGACAATCAAATTGCATTACTCAGCTGGTTGGTTATACTATAGAATAATGGTTTCTGGTCTTAGTTTGTCTCTCAGAGACACACTTTTTTTTTGAGTTCATTTAACAAATGATCATTGCTCACTACTTTCCCAATACATGCAAAATATGCTAAGTGCTGAAATATATGGCAAGAGTACTAAATATTTATGCAAGTTTGAAAACTGAAGGGCTCTTATGAGATGCTTGAAATGATTAAGACGCATTAATTAGCTTTTTACCTTTTCTTTTACTGTAAGAACCATGGCATCTTAGAATCTCTAAGGACACCTTAAAATAAATCTGAACAAGAGCAGAAGCTAGTTGTCGGCATCCGTGGAGAGCGACACCATAGATCCCCACACCTGTCAGAGACCAAACTTCAAGGGAGAAGCATTGAGGTCCAGTGCCTTTTTCTCCCTCCTCCCCCATAAGAGCCCTGTGGTCCCCAGCATTCTTTGTACTTCCTGTAATTCTGGTTGTGTTACATAGCCTTTCCTCTTTAATCTGAGCTAGAAATCCATCCTCCATCCTACTCCAATTTGTTTGAGAAGGCACACATTGGATATCTACTGTATGCCAGACCCTGTACTGAGGATACAAACATGAATATCACACCTTCGAAAAGTCACTGAATCTCCTTTTGAACTTCCATTCAACTGACACTTTATGATTGTTTTATCATCTTAGTTTAAGAAAGGATCATAGGCTTATATGCAATTTTTAATAAGGTCTGGCCTTGGAATTGGGTAAGTACATTTCTTCTTTAGAAAAATGTAGGAAAGTCAGAAGGATGGGTAACCCTCTAAATAAGTCCTAACATGCATATGAGGGAAGCGTAAAAGTTTGTCTACTGGCAGCCTGCAATGTAAGGGGATCTGTGGTGAACAGTAAGCGTGATGGGGACATGGATGAAGTTGGGAACTTTAATGAGAAAAAGGTCTGGGATAGTTGTTGCTGATATGGGAAGAAAAAAGATAATATGAGCACATTTTTAAAAGCCTAATCTACTAACTTAATAGGTTATTTAACCTATTCTTTCTCAAAACCTGAATGCTAGTTTACTCAAAGGTCCATGCTTACTTGGACCTTTTAAAATTAAAATACAGACCCCTGGGTAATAGTTATTGAATGATTTACTTATCTTTTAAACCATTTTCTGGTTTCCGTAATGTCTGAGAAAAGAGATTAGAAAAGTGAATGAGACTTACCATCTAGAGGAATACAGACACGGGAGGAAGTCTGATGCATTGATTAAAAGCACGGGTTCTTGGTTTGCAGGGCAGAAATTGAGAAATATGAGAATGTCGATCATGGAAAGCAGTAGAAGTTTCTCATGGATTTATAAATTTACAGATGATATGACCAAGATTTTACCTCAACTGAATCAAAGTTGTTTATATTTCAGAAAGGGACATCAAATCCTAAATCAGGGATCAGCTGAAAGAAGAATTTTGCTTCTTTAGGCCATACATAATGGTTTCTCTCTTGGCCCTTTTCTCAGCCTTTCTCTCTTCACTCTCTTCCTGGTAATCTCATTTAATGCCATGACTATTCCCTACCCACAAAGTCAAACTAAATTGAAAAATAGAATTATGACTTCATTCTTCAGTTTAGAATAGATGTCCAAAAGTGGGTTTGGTGAAGAGTCTGCCCTACCATACAAAGTCTATAAAAAGGCTTAGGCAACAAACGGTAGGATGGAAAAGAGGTCATCAATCTCGGTCACAACCGGTCACAAACACACGTCTGCATAATGATTGTCTCTAAGTCAAATGAATTTCTGACAGCAGGGGAAAGTTAAACAATCCACATCTAGTAAACTTGGCTGTGCACTGCAGGAATCAACCTTCTTTATTAAAAGCATGTGAGCTGTGGGTAAAAGTGGTCAGGGATGACAGTGGGCCATGAACTAAGCATATGAAAATATCCCCTTCCTCCATCATGTAATATCCCTTTCCTTCATTTTTATGATCCAGACTACAGAGAAAAAAAATCAGGAAGTAAGAAGTTGAAAATAGTATGTAAGAAACATAGCCCTCATTCATTAGTTTTATTAGTTTAGTCAGCAAAAATTCAAAAATTCCTGAATGTCCACCATGTTTCGGGCATTGTCAGATACCTAAACCACGGCACATGGTAGGGGTGGTATTTAGCTATCCATCAATTCTACTGTCTTCTGGAGAGCATGCCTCTCTAACATTTTCACATCTTTCTGACTCCTTTCAAATATCCCCTCTCACACACACAAAGTCACCAGTGGCTAAAACCTTGTTCTATGACAAAGGAAAAAAGTGTAACTGTGACTGCTGATTCCACAAAGATCTCATTTTTCCCATTCTTATTATCAATGATTGTCCCTGGCATACATGTCTGGAACTACTGATGCGGTGGGGTGAAGGGACATGTCCTTCTGCTCAGACAACTGATGTCTTGGGGTGCAGGGGACACATCCTTCTGCTGGTCTCCCTCACCTTGATGTCAACCTCTGAGTCCTCTACGGCTCAGCGTCCACTGAAGAATTGAATATTAAGCAGGATCCAGATGGAGACTGGACACAGAAGACTTTCGTTCCTTGTCTGACCATGTTTAATATTTGCAGAGATGTCAGGTTTTTATGGGTTGAATTGTGTCCCCCCCCACAAAATTCATAGATTGAGGTCCTAACCCATAGTATCTCAGAAGTGACCTTACTGGGAGTTAGGATCTTTACAGAGGTAATCGAATTAAAATAAGGTTGTGAGAGTTGGTCCTATCCCAATATGACTGGTGCCCTTATTAAAAAGGAAAGTTTGGAGACAGATACACACACAGGTAGAACACTAAATGAAGATGAAGGCATATATCAGAATGATGTTTCTTTCTACATGTGATGGAATGCCAAAGCATTGCCAGCAAGCCACCAGAAGCTCGAGAAGAGGCATAGACCTGATTCTTCCTCATAGCCCTTAAAAGGAACCAACTCTGATGACATCTTGATCTTAGACTTCTAGCCTCTGGAACTGAGACAACAAATTGCTGTTGTTTAAGCCATTCCGTTTGTGATATTATATCACGGCAGCAAACTAAGACACAGGGCTAATGCCTTACACTGTTCAAGGTACTGAATTGTCTCTAGGTTCATATGCAGCCTCTTAAGAGATATAAATGCCTCTCGAAATCTTTTCAAGTTTGTATGTTAAGAGCTTTGAAAATGAAAAGAAGAAAGAGAAAATATTATTTCTTCAGAATGATTCTACAAAAATGATGACAATGTGCTATTTGAAAAGACCCTCTCTTTGGAAAAGGGCACCTTACATTCTCATCATTTATTTCCAACTGAGACAAAGAACTGCTCTTTTATTTCCATGTCAGATAATCACATTTTCAATGATCTAACTAAAAGAAGTGGTAATTTACATAAATTGTTGTATGTGCTGCTTGTCATTTTACACTACCTTATTTTGTCTCATGAGCAGGGCACTAATGAATTAAAAGCCCAGAACAGACCAAAGATGGGCAAGTTTGGATGCATTAATATTTAACCAGGAAATCTTGGTTATGATCACTCTTATGTAAACTGAAAACTATTTAAACAAGTCTTCCTTGTTTCTTTGCTTCTAGGCTTATAATCATCACCATTAAAATCTGGAACACCAAACCAGAGCATAGTGAGGTATAGTGACTTAGAAGTTAGGAGAAAGGATTCTAACCTAGGTGTAGCAGGGCTAGCGACACAATTTTCAGGGCCCGGTGCAAGAATAAAATGCAGGGACCCTTGGCAAAAAGCAGGAAAAAAAGAGTAATTGAAGGTAATAAAATATAAGCTATTTCCTTTCTTCTGCATCATGGTGTTTTTATTTCTATTTAATATTGTGCTAAGTAAAGAAAAATTAACATTCTAAATGACTGGCATGAATTTTGCCGTTTACCATTATATTGTGCATGGGAAGTTTTAATTTGTCCTTATGCAAATATAAGGGCATATAAGTCATATGCAAAATCACTGAAATCACACAATTCATATTTAATACTTTTTACATGCATATGTATTTCATTCTTACCAGACAGTGGAAACTCTGCAAAGAACTAACTCAACTGTTTCGTTTTGTTTTTTTAACTCAACTGTTTTTATTTCAATTCTTGATACACCCATGCCCTACCAATACTCTCTACCTTAGAGGTAAGGAAAGATCAAAAAGAAGAGGAACTCTGGGTTACACTATCTTTACCTTTCCTTCTGTGTGATCATGTCCAGCATAAGTGGTTAACTAATACAAGGAACTCACATGACTAAGAAAAGATATGATAGGGTTCTTTGGTTGTTTGTGTCTTCTTAGAATGCCAGAGCCTTCCTGTGTTCAAAGCCAGTTCTCATTGGAATGGAATGGGTAGTCTCTCAGGGCTGTCAGGATCCCCACCACCACCACCACCCACAGTTACTCAGTCGTAGAGCTAACATGCGTATCTTGCACTTGCTTTGAGTCTTGTTGAACTCCATGCATCATGGGTCTACCAGAAGTCTGTGATCAGGGATACAACATGCTATGTGCAAATGAAGTAACAAAGAACAACACACACTCCATGCATTTCTCTTACAAATCACAAGTTCAAAGATAAAATGATTAAGACTTTCTGAATAGTGACAACAGAGCATCAAACCAAGCATGGGGTCCTGTGTAATGGCACAGTTTGCACGCTTACAAAGACAGCCCCGGGCTCTCACCTGGATTCTCCCAGTAACTTGCTACATCTTGAGTAATTCATTTACCTCTATGGGAGTCATTTCCTTGTCTGTGAGATAAGAAGGAAGAAACTCTGACACCACTCAAAAATTCTATGGATCTTTGCTCTTCATGTCATTTCTTTCCAATCTTTACTTTTTTTTTTTTTTTTAGCAGTCTTACCACTCCTACTCACAAGAATATAAATTTTATGAAGGTAGGAACTTTGTTTAGTTCACAACTGTATACCAAATGAGTAAAACTGGGGCTTAAGATATAGTATGTTCTCTATAAATGTAAAATAAATGAAGGAATAATAAACACACACATCCCATGCTGCTTGATTTACCTCACTCTATCTATATAGAAAGACCTAGAATCAAGCATTTTATTTTATTTTTTTTAGTTTTTCTTTTAGTTTGTTTTTTTTTTGAAGTAAAATTGCTTTACAATGTTGTGTTAATTGCTGCTGTACAGTGAAGTGAATCAGCTATATGTATACATATATCCCCTCCCTCTTGGAGCTCCCTCCCTCCTCCCCATCTCACCCATCTAGGTCATCACAGAGCACCGAGCTGAGCTTCCTGTCCCCAACAACAGATGAATAGATAAAGAAGATGTGGTACATATATACAATGGAATATTACTCAGCCATAAAAAGGAACAAAACTGGGTCATTTGTAGAGATGTGGATGGACCTAGAGTCTGTCATACAGAGTGAAGTAAGTCAGAAAGAGAAAAACAAATATCGTATATTAGCGCATATATGTGGAATCTACAAAAATGGTACAGATGAACCTACAAACCTATTTACAGGCCAGGAGTAGAGATGCAGACATAGATAAGGGGCATATGGACATAGTGGGGGAAGGGAAGGGTGGGACGAACTGGCAGATTAGGATTCACATATAAAGCACAGGAATCAAGCATTTTAGAGACAAGGTACTTTGAAGCCAAAGGCCAATGCTAGCCTCATAATGTTGTTCTGATGATCTGATTTTATTATGCAATTAATAAAAATATAGAGCAAAGATCTTACATTGGGAAGATTTCACATCGTAAAACAGAATTCCACCTTTATTTTTTTAACCTAAGGAAATAGAACTACACATCCGAAGTACTCTCAAGTTTGTCACTGCCTTATAAGGCTCGCTTTGCTTATGAATGTCACCTGCTGAGTCTCCCCTAAATACTTGACTTAGTAGTGGTCCCTGCCTTAGACCATCCAGAGAGAAATAAAATAGATGATCTTGGTGATTTGAAGTCACCTCATGGCTACATGGCTTATTGAGAATTTTTTGGCTTTTCTTTCAGGGCCAGAGTTCTGCCCAATGGCATGAATAAGTGTGAGTCTTCTCACACCAAAGTCCATTCTGTATATCTTTGACCATGTCTTTTTGCATCCACAAGTCATCCAGTACAACATAAAAACTCTGATAAAGAAATAACCCATAGCAGCATCATAATAAGCCAATGAGCTACTCCTTCTCTAAAGCAACTTCATTTTTAAAAACTCTGGCCAACTATGGAGCACAGTATGGAGGTTCCTTACAAAACTAAAAATAGAACTACCATATGACCCAGGAATCTCACAAATGGGCATATACCCTGAGAAAACCATAATTCAAAAAGATACATGTACTACAATATTCATTGCAGCACTATTTACAATAGCCAGGACATGGAAGCAACCTAAGTGTCCATTGACAGATGAATGGATAAAGAAGATGTGGCACATATATACAATGGAATATTCCTCAGCCATAAAAAGGAACGAAATTGAGTTATTTGTAATGAGGTGGATGGACCTAGAGTCTGTCATACAGAGCGAAGTAAGTCAGAAAGAGAAAAACAAATACCCTATGCTAACACATATATATGGAATCTTAAAAAACGATACTGGTGAAGCTAGTGGCCGAGAGAGAATGGACTTGTGGACACGGGGAGGGGTAAGGGGAAGCTGGGACGAAGTGAGAGAGTAGCATTGACATATACACACTACCAAATGTAAAATGGATGGCTAGTGGGAAGCTGTTGCATGGCACAGGGAGATCAGCTCCGTGCTTTGTGACCACCTAGAGGGGTGGGATAGGGAGGGTGGGAGGGAAGCTAAAGAGGGAGGGTATATGGGGATATATGTATACGTATAGTTGATTCTCTTTGTTGCACAGCAGAAACTAACACAACATTGTAAAGCAATTATACTCCAATAAAAATGGAAAAAAAAAAAAGAAAAACTCTGGCTAGAGGCTTGTAATGCTCTACGCATAGTCAGGTAATGCTCTATCTGAGCGTAAGATAGATAGACAGATAGATAGATAGATGATAGACAGAATAAGAAAAAGAGAATAGGTCGTATTTATGACTGGGTATTAATTTTTCAGAATATATATTGGAATCAGAAAGATTATTGTAAATAAAAAGTGCAGTTTTCTTTTGACAGTGACAGTCTATATATTCTTGCAGCTCAAGACCCTACATTATTCTCTAATAAGATATTAAAAATCAGACCAAACAAGACAAACTGTTTCAAAACAGTTTGCCAGTGGACAAGAAAAGCAGTAGCAGCCCTAAGAATATGCTTACCCCAAACCCTCGTCTTGAAGATTTTACCATCTCTTTGGAATTCACTTTAAAATTCAGTCTTTTCCAGACGGTACCAGTAAAACATGGAAAATGTCTCTCCATATAAAATTAAATTTACATGGAAAAATTAATTTGAAATCTAACATGACGTCTGATCTTTACAAATATTATTCCAAAACTCCTGCCAAATGGGCGCTTGTACAATCTCATGCTTCACACTTAATTTCTTCTTAAATAAAATAATTGAAAAATTCATTGTTTTTTCTTGACTATTAGCTTAAAAGTTCTTATCTGATGAGACCATCTATTGGTGTCATTTCATTTATTCTAGGGCTGCCACTGAGGTTAAATCTCTATCACAAGTTTCAACATTTGCTATGGTCCAGACAAAATTTTTATTTGTCAGCTTGTTTGTTTGAATAGATGCAGTATTCTGGTGCCCTTGGGACAGTAACTCTTTTAACTTTCCTCCAAAATCTTGGGACCCTTTGCCCCAGGGCTATAAAGACAAATGTTCTAGAGAGCATATTCAAGCTCTGCCTGCCTCCTTGCTTGGAGGTGATCTTGGGGATGAGGGGGAGTACTTTAAGCTTTTTCTCCTCCAGTTTGTCCTAATATAGAGTGTGCTATAACTGAAGTGGGTTAGGCTCTGAAAAGTCCCTATCACTCCAAGTCAGATACATAAATACCAGACTTTTAAGATTATAAATCACCTGCAATAATCTCTCCAGTGATCTGGGTAAGAAATCCTTTCCACATCACCTATTCATGTAGGGTTTTATTACTGGGTTATTTTAAAATCTAAGCCTATCGCTTGTTTTCTTTTCTTATAATTAATTTTTATTGGAGTATAGTTGATTTACAATGTTGCATTAGTTTCTGCCTTCCAGCAAAGTGTATCAGTTGTACATATATGTATATTCACTCTTTTTTAGATTCTATTCCCATATAGGTCATTACAGAGAATTGAGTAGAGTTCCCTGTGCTATACAGTAGGTCATTATTAGTTAACTATTTTAGTAGTATGTATTTGTCAATCCCAATCTCCCAATTTTTCCCTCTCACTCCCCCCCTTGTAACTGTAAGTTTGTTTTCTACATCTGTGACTCTATTTCTGTTCATTTGTATCATTTTTTTACATGCCACACATAAGTGATATATGATATTTACTTTTCTCTGTCTGACTTACTTCACTCAGTATGACAATCTCTATGTCCATCCATGTCACTTGTTTTCTTTATTTCCTTGATTGTCCCTTTGACTCTGCCATCCAGAGAGCTAGAGAGGGACACAGTGATGTATAGAACCATGAGCTTTACTTTGCTGGGCTTTCTGGCTGTATGACTAGGGCAAAGGAATCTCTGAGCATCAGTTTCCTCAAGTGGACAGGTGTAAGGATTAAATGTGACACAAAAGAGGTGTCACAAAAGTGATTGCTATTCATTATTAGTATTATTACTTTTTATTCACTTTACTATCAAAACATTATATTACATTTATACATTGTATAAAATTTCTGGAAGAATTTGAAACTATCGCCTAGCTAACGTGGGTAGGGGAGAGATAGATAGATAGATATTGATAATCTTATTTGATCTTTCTATTAACCCCATGAAATAGGTAAAGCAGATAATATTCTGCCCGTTACATAAATGAAGAAACCATGGTTAGGTAATTTAAGAAACCACCTTCCATGATTACAAAGCTACAAATTCCAGAAGTTTGACCCAGGCCTTCTGATTAAAACTCTATGCTATGTTACCACACATCCTAGTTTATTTAATTCCTATTTCTCAAATGACTTATGAGCATGTGTCAGGTAAATGAAATGTTTGTAAAAGGAGGTCATTATCATTAGTAATAGGAGTACATTTCCTCATTTCCAAGGTAAATGACATAGGTTAAGAAATAGGCCCCTCTAATTGGATGCACAACCATGCTTTGCTTACAACATTGTATAAGAAAAGGGTGGAAGGGGAAGAAGTGATCAGTGGAAAAAGTGAGAGGGTGGCATGGGCATGTATACACTACCAAATGTAAAATAGATAGCTAGTGGGAAGCAGCCGCATAGCACAGGGAGATCAGCTCGGGTAGAGGGGTGGGATAGGGAGGGTGGGAGGGGGCCACAAGAGGGAGGAGATACGGGGATATATGTATATGTATAACTGATTCACTTTGTTATAAATCAGAAACTAACACACCACTGTAAGGCAATTATACTCCAATAAAGGTGTTAAAGTTAAAAAAAAAAAAGTGAACAGTGGAGAACAAGTTTTATCCCTTTTAGTTGGTTAAGCAATTTGAAATTCTGAGCAAATCCCATTTCAACAATTAGAAGTCTTCACTGTTTTCCTCACAATGTCCAAAGAATTACAGAATTTTTTTAAAAGCTGGAAGACCTTAGAGACTGAGGTCAAGGAAAGTGCAAGATGTTCCAAAGAATGCTGTCTGGGCAAAGCCATTTCAGAATATTAAATGGGTTATTGTCTTTTCAAAACAACACTATTGGGAGCTGTATAATTATATTTTATATATGGCATGTCTCATTTTATTGATATCTCCTGGGAGTTCTGAAGTGCTTTGTGACCGAGTGGTTCCCTGCCCCCTCACCTCTGAGTAATGACAGAAGACCTGGTCGTTCTGACTTGTGCATCTAAACTGCTTGCATATATGCCTTTAATGTACCTACAGCAAATTGGAAAGAATGTGCTAGATGCTGCACAGTACATATTACAGTTCTTCTTCATAGTCTGGGGTTAGAATACAGTCCTCTCTAGGTCTCCCTTCGGGACTGGTTCCAGGATCCCTCACAGTTACCAAAATCTGTAGATGCTCAAGTCCCTTATATAAAAGGGCGTAGTCCAGTCGGCCCTGCCTATCCATGGTTGCCCAAAGATCTTCAAACCGTGGTTGATTGAATCATGGATGCCGAACCCACAGGTACAGAGGGCCGACTCTGTACAGAAACAGTTTGACTTTGAAATATAAAGAACGCTGGCCCTACGATACTGTGAAATATTCATTTACCAACTAAAGCATCAATTTCACGCTTGATTTTTAGGTAGTTTCCCAGGAAATGACCCTACCATAAAAGGCCTCTGTACTTGTTTGGTGAGAGAGAAAGCACAGCCTAAGAGGGGCGAAGCACTGGGCTGGAAGAAGCCTTCAAAGCTCTGCATTCAACATTCACAATGATTTATTTAACAAGCATGTATCAAGCACCTACTGAATGCTCAAAGCTGATAACAAAGTATTTTCCATACAAAGAAGACTCCCACCCAAAGTAGGAGTGAAATTCACAATCAGTTCCAGATTTTCCTGGACACATGACTTCCTTTCATAGCCGTAACTTGTGAATAATAAATTTGGTCACATTGCTAGGAAACTCCCCTGTGGTATTCAAGAATTAGACTTTAAAAATGCCTGGAAAAGATGTGCCACCAGAACATTTGTGTCCTGGGGTATCTGCAGTTCTTTGGGTATCTCTATCTCTTCTGGTCCCTTGATCACTATAATATACTTCCTATTTTTTTTTAAAGTATACTGGGTTTTGCCTTAAAAGTTGTAAAAATGCTGATAGGATTTATTTCATTTTTTCATCTGTCCCCTGGGAAGGCTGGACTGAGAGACAAATATATACCAGTAAATTTTCATTATGTGTATGTACAGTTGATCTGAGCATGAAATGAAACTCACCGTTATGGTTGAACTATTTACAGAAATCCACAGATGTGCCTTACAAAGCTGTGTATCAGGGACCTTTGATGATATATATTAGGGAAAAGGTTGTAAAAACGTGAAAATTATCACAATCCTACTGAGAACCTAGAAAATAAAAACTGAGCCGGACATACTGATATGTGCTTTTTTTCATTTACAAACATAAAGCTTTAGTCAAAGTAGTTTTATTCCAATCCATCCATACCCAGTCTCATTTTGATCATTGGTATCTATTTATAATTAATTTATAACAAAACTACTGGACTAATTCTAGTCACAGTGGAATAACTGGAATCAGGCTTTCCTTCTGGCTGTAAACAATTAGATGATGGAGGCAGAAACCAAGAAAGTAAACAGTGCTCCTGCTTAATAAAAAGAAAAATTCAGGGCTTCCCTGGTGGCGCAGTGGTTGAGAGTCCGCCTGCCGATGCAGGGGACGCGGGTTCGTGCCCCGGTCCGGGAAGATCCCACGTGCCGCGGAGCGGCTGGGCCCGTGAGCCATGGCCGCTGAGCCTGCGCGTCCGGAGCCTGCGCTCCGCAACGGGAGAGGCCACAACAGTGAGAGGCCCGCGTACCGCAAAAAAAAAAAAAAAAGAAAAGAAAAGAAAAATTCAGATAATCTATACAATCTTACTTTTCTTGAAGCCATCACAGAGGTCACATAATTACCAGTTAACCTAAAATCTAAGGAAAGATAAGCACCGTAAGTAGAGGTGGATGCAAGCACTTGCTTCCTTTGGACAGAGCACAGAGGAAGAGATACCCGAAACCACACAAACTGCTAAAAGAATTTAGATATAGTTTTTTAAGTATTGTTAAAAGCCAATTCTGTTCAAACTCTTCCAGAAAGTAGAAGAACAGGAGAGCTTCCCAACTCATTTTATGATGCTAGCATTATTCACATACCAAAACCAGACCAACACATTACAATAAAAGTAAACTACAGGCCAAAATCCTAGTGAATATAAATCCACAAATACTCCACAAAATGTTAGCTAATCAAGTCCAAAAATGTATTTTAAAATATATCACAATCATGTGGGAATGTTAGGCTGGTTCAACATTCAAAAATCAATGTAATTTACCATATCAACATGCTGAAAATAATAGACTATTTGCTTGTTTCAATAAAGCAGAAAATGCATTTGTCAAAATTGAGCATATATTCCTGATCAAAAACAAATTCTCATCAAAGTAAGAATAGAAGGGAATTTCCTCAACTTGAAAAAAGCCATCTATGAAAAAACTATAGCTACCATCATACTTGATGAGATACTGGTTTTTTTACCCTCAAGATCAGAAAGAAGACATAGCAGTATACTGTTACTGCTTCAATTTAATCTTATTTTGGGGGTGATAGCCAGTGCAATAAGCCAAGATTCAGAAATAAAAATTATAGAGATTGAAAATAAAATGTATCTAGTCACCAGAAAAGAAATCATCTACATAAAATATTCCAAAGAATCTACAAAAATTCCTAGGCCTAATAAGTGAGTTTAGCAAGGCCTCAGGGTATAAGACCAATATTCACAAATCAAATGTATTTCTAGATACTAGCAATGAACACTTAGAAGTCAAACTTTAAAGTACCATATATGACAGCAATTAAAACCATGAAATGCATAAATATAAAGCTTAAAAATTATTGGGTTTCCCTGGTGGTGCAGTGGTTGAGAGTCCGCCTGCCGATGCAGGGGACACGGGTTCGTGCCCCGCTCCGGGAAGATCCCACATGCCGCGGAGCGGCTGGGCCCGTGAGCCATGGCCGCTGAGCCTGCGCGCCCGGAGCCTGTGCTCCGCAACGGGAGAGGCCACAACAGTGAGAGACCCGCGTACCACAGAAAAAAAAAAAAAATTATGTACAAGAGCTGTATGTTGGTAACTGCAAACACTGATTATAGAAATCAAAGACCTAAATAATGGAGAAATATATCATTCTCATGCATCAAATGATTTGATATTGAGATGTCAGTTCCCTCCACATTCTTACATAGATTCAACACAGTATCAATCAAAATCCCAGTGGTTTTTTGGTATAAAGTGTCAAGCTGATTTGAAAATTTATATGGAATTGCAAATGACCTTGATATAAAAAGCAATTTTGAAAAAATAAGATTTATATTAGAGAGTGTACATTACTAGATTTTAAGAATCACTAAAATGTTACCTGAGTCATGATAATATATCATAAGAATAAACATATAGTTCAAAGGAAGTCCAAAAATTGACCCACACAAATGTCAAATGATTTTTGACACAGGTGCCAAGGAAATTCAATAGATGGAAAGATTACATTTTCAACAAATAGTGCTGAAATTTAGAAAGCAAAAATTAACCTTTACTCTCATACCATTTATAAATTTTATTGCTAAATGTGGTAAAGACCACATTTAAACTGTAAAACGACTCAATGAAAATATAGGTGAATTCTTTTCAACATTGGTTAGGCAAACATTTCTTAGACAAGACACAAAAAGCAGTAAACCTGAAGAAAAAAAGTAAAACATTTGAATTCATCTAATTGAAAACTTTTGCTCTTTGAAAGATATCATTCAGAAAATGCACAAGCAAATCACAAACTAGGATGCAATGTTTATAATACATATAAAAATGCAAAGGACCCATATCCTAAATATATAAAGAATTCTTAAAACGCAGTAGTAAGAAGAAATACAACCTAATTTTTTAAATTTGGCAACATAGTTGAACAGACACCTCATGAAAAAAGATAAATGAATGGCCTTAAGCAAGTGAAAAAATAATCTGCATCATTAATCGTCAGCTCACTAAATTAAAACCACAATGAGATACCAGTTTATATATACTAGAAGGCCTAAAATTTTTAAAGAGTGAGCACCAAATGTTGCTGAGAATACAGAACAATTGGAATTCTCATGCAATTATTGTGGAAGTAAAAAAAAAAAAATTTGTAAATCACTTAGAAAAACTGGCAGTTTCTTAAATGTGCACAAAAATTTTACGAAAAACCTTGTACAAGAATGTTCATAGAAGCTTTATTTTTAAGAGCCAAAAATGGAAATAAACTAAAAGTATATCAACAAGAGTATAGTTAGAAATTTGTGACGTATTCATACAATGGAATTATTACTCAAATAAAAAGGAATAGACTAATAATACATGAGAATGTGGATGAATCTCAAAAGCATGCTGAATAAAGAAGACAGACACGAGAGAGTATATTCTGTATGATTTCATTCATATGCAGCTCTAGAACAGAAAAACAATAATCTATTCTTGCAGAAAGGAGGCAGATGGTTTCCTGGAGGTAGGGAGGCAGAAGGACCCTCAGAGCAGCAGGAGGGAGGGCAGTGGTATGCCAAGGGCAGGCAGTGGGCATGATCTACCCTGGTTACTGGCCATAAAGTGGGTATATTGTCTGCAGAGATTTTAAAACAAGAATAACACGTACCAAAAAAAGTCGGATTTTTAAAATCATTATATCTAAAGAATGTCTGTGACAAATTTCTCTTTACCACCAAGCTTTTCTCACCAACCTCCTCCTCCCTTGCTAAACCAGTGGGTGATGGAAATGTTGACTGGGGGATGAATGTATACATTTACCAAAACTCATCGCACTGTACACTTACAATTGATGTATTTTGTTCTAGATAAATTAAACCTGAAGACAGTTGATTTTAAATTTAAACAAATAAAATCAGTGAGCATCTCATATGCAATGTACCGTTCCAGGAATCATGTAGAGATGAATAAAACATGTTTCTAGTCTCAGGGACGTTACTCTTTATTGGAGGATGGATGATGTACTCAGGGGACTATCAGAATGTGATAAATAGTAGAGAAGAGGTATTAATAAAATGCTTGGTGAGAAACAGCAGGGATTCTCATCTGGGAATATCTAAAGCAGTTGCACAGAGAAGGCAGAAGGCTGTGTCCACAGTGTAAAGTAAAACTAACTGGCCTCCGCAGTGGTCACATCTCTCCCCAGGAGCTCAGTGAGGAATGGTTTCACATACAGAGCACTCGATGGCACTTTTAATTTGTCTTCCTTAAAGTGAGAGCAGAGGCAGTGAGCAACCATAGACAAAAAGAGTACAATCCCCGTGTGCCAAGATGGGTCTTTAAATGTGGCTAAAATTTGTGATGTAGGTCTATGTACGATCTGCTAACATGAATATAAAGCAAGTTTATAAACTGCTTCACAATGCTGTGATCCATAAAAAGTAGGGCTGTGAAAATTCTGAAGAAGGAGAGATTGTCTTCTGAGAAGGGACTCAGAATGTATTCTGAAGGGGGTGCTATTCAAACTATAACAAATGGGTGCTACATGAAATGGGTAGATTTTCTAGAAATCACAGTAACACAGAGTGGGTGAGGGTGGAATAGAGTGAGGCATCCCAGGAAGCAGGATGGCATTACTAAAGATGCAAAGGGAAGAAAGGATTGGGTGGGTTTTAGGAATTTAGGGAAGTATCTTGACCTTAGCCTATTTATCTGAATCACTTGAGGCTTCTATATGCTGTGATAAGACAAAGAAATACTAAACTATGAAAAGAGTAAAGTTTTGCTGGAACATAAGGAATGCAACGTTTAAGAGAGAGGAGAAAGATAGGGTTGAAAAAGGAATTTGTAGCCTAATTATTAAGAATGGTGAATATCAGGTTCACAAAGCTACACAACCACATGTATCATACAACTGCAAGTGAGTTATCAGAGGTGAATCCATAGGCACAGAAGCCCTGGAGCTGCTCTCCACTGGTTATCATGCTCTAGCTCCACCGTATACCTCTGTGTGACCCTGTCACTTAATCCCACTGTGCTTTGCTTTCCTCTCTGAAAAATAGCTATAATAATATCTTTGCCACAGCATATGTTGATGACTAATTGAGTTAATACAACCAAAGTGTTATAGAAATGTTAGCTATAATAATTGTGTATATGTATGTGTGTATATATACACACTGACTTATATGTGACATTATTCTGTGTTTGTCTTTCTGTTATACATTCTGTGGGAAGTCACTGCTCCCTGTGGTACAGAACAAAATCATCAAGTGTCTAGCATACACCATGCATACAATTTCCTTCCATCTGGGTCCAGGAAGTCAGTCTGATAACCATCACAGTTTTCCTCCATTCATCCAACTTTAAATGGAACCATCTGGGTATTATAAAAGCTCAACCTTGAACTGCCTTCTAGCACAACCAGGGGCCCAGGTTTATTTAAGCTTTCGAACTTCAGTTTTCCCTATGTGTGAGATGGGAGTATTTCTCCATCCGTATTTAAAAGAGAATACCAAATGACCTTGAGTATAGTTAAATAGTTTTCTGTATCAGCTCATCTCTTTTGGTTTGGCTCCAATGACGTTTAAGGAAGTGATTTGATTATAGAAGGAGCTGAGATTCTACTGACTGCACATTTCTAATCTTAGTGGAGGCATTTACTCATTTCATTAAATGTTCACCTAATGTCTAACGCTCTTGGAAGAGTTTTATCATGGATGGGTACCTGCCAGGGTTCAACCAGAGAAGCAGAAGGGTTAGGAGATTTACACATGTAAGTATGTTTTAGGGGATTTCACAATTGTTGGAACTGGTTAAGCGGTTTTTGCAAGGTTATTGTCTTCATGTCTGATGTGGTTGCTCAAAGTCCAGAGTGCAGGCAGTCAGGAAAGATAAACAGTCATAAAGTCAGAGAGAGCAAGAGCCAGCTGGAGCTCAGGCACACAGAACTGGGTCTGGAACGCAGAAGGATGGACTGAAATGTGTTGGTTCCTATTGCTTCTGGCATTAATGGTATGGATATCCTGCAGAAGCCATGAAGATAAACACCTATACCTGGCCCAGGAGTCAGAGAAGGTGGAGAAGAATCTTGGGAAAGGTAAAGCAGGTACAGACCCAGATGCTTCTTTAAGCCAAAAGGCTAAGTCAGCGCATCAGTGAGTCAGAAGTACAAAATGGTTGCTGCTTCCTTTCTGCTCTCTAAATCTTCCAAGATTATCCCTTGGGGCTCAACAGCAGAAAACCTACAAGAAAAGGAATTCTGGGAAATGTAGTTCAGCCTAGCCAAGTTGATGCATTACAAAGCCACCACAACTCATTTTAAACCTTTCTTTTAAATGAATAACATAGTCTTGAATATTAAAATTTCTAAATCCCTTTGCCTTTAATTTTCCCCTTATGTAAAGTCTCTGCTATTTTCTTATGATGAAAAGATCTGCGAAAACAACAGTTCTTAACACTCACTATTGTAGAGCATGATACTTCTCCTTTTAACTGACTCGCTACAGAAAACTATTGTTTATTATTTGTGTTGTAAATCAGCGGTCCCCAACCTTTTTTGGCACCAGGGACCAGTTTCGTGGAAGACAATTTTTCCACGGACTGGGGGAGGGAGATGGTTTCAGGATGATTCAAGCGCGTTACACTTACTGTGCACTTTATTTCTATTATTATTACATTGTAATGTATAATGAAGTAATTATACAACTTACCATAATGCAGAATCAGTGGGAGCCCTGAGCTTCTTTTCACTTGCCACTCACTGATAGGGTTTTGATATGAGTCTGCAAGCAATTGATTTATTATGGTCTCTGTGCAGTCAAACCTCTCTGCTA
Organism: Delphinapterus leucas; assembly: GCF_059928025.1. Taxonomy (NCBI): domain Eukaryota; kingdom Metazoa; phylum Chordata; class Mammalia; order Artiodactyla; family Monodontidae; genus Delphinapterus; species Delphinapterus leucas. The sequence continues at coordinate 74,685,375 of NC_143140.1, forward strand.
ATGATAATCCGTATTTGCAGCCGCTCCCCAGCGCTAGCATCACCGCCTCAGCTCCACCTCGGATCATCAGGCATTAGATTCTCATAAGGAGCTCACAACCTAGATCCCTCGCATGCACAGTTCCCGGTAGTGTTCTTGCTCCTGTGAGAATCTAATGCCTCCGCTGATCTGACAGGAGGTGGAGCTCAGGCGGTAATGCGAGTGATGGGAGAGGCTGTAAATACAGATGAAGCTTCACTCACTCACCTCCTGCTGTGCGGCCTGGTTCCTAACAGGCCACGGACTGGTACTGGTCCATGGCCCGGAGGTTGGGGCCCTGTTGTAAACTACCATATAAACTATGGAATCATGAGGCTAGTAGGAATTGCAAGGGTCGTTTATTCCAGTCTTCAGTCTCTGGGTGGGCTTTGTCTAAATCCTTGCAGACCAAAATTCAGCCAGCTCTCTGTGTGAAGTGTCCTCACATAGACTTTTTAACCATTCTTTGCATTATTTAACATAGATTGGACTCGGTTTATGTATCCATCAATTGGAAAATTGAAATAATGTAAAGAAGTCAGGCCAGTATATCTACTATTTAACTAACATTTCTTGAAAATTTAAACAAAATGGGATTTGGGGGAATGGTGAGAAAATAGTTATAATTCTGTACTTAGCATTGACAGGGGCTATCTCTACATTTGTCCAGTGGTCATTTTGACTGGCTACTCCAGACCATCATGGCAGCTCTGGCTCAGCAGGCCAGAGGACTGTGCTGAGGCCATAACAAACCCTAAGACCAAGACTCTTTTTTTTTTTTTCGGTACGCGGGCCTCTCACTGTTGTGGCCTCTCCCGTTGCGGAGCACAGGCTCCGGACGCACAGGCTCAGCGGCCATGGCTCACGGGCCCAGCTGCTCCACGGCATGTGGGATCTTCCCGGACCGGGGCACGAACCTACGTCCCCTGCATCGGCAGGCGGCCTCTCAACCACTGCGCCACCAGGGAAACCCCCAAGACTCTTTTTGGAGACTCAGATGACCATGCCTCTATCTTGTGAGTAGATATTGCCACTTCTAGTGAGATCATTTCTCTTTGTTTCTAATCTAAATCTCTTCAACTTCAAAAATTCCAGTTTCATTATTCAGGTAGAATAAGAAACAGACTGTCCATCACCTTGCTAAAAATAGGCCTTTGGATAAATAAAGACATTTTATTGCTGCACGAATTTTCTTAGCTGATTCTGATTTCTCTAACTGTTCCTCTTCTTTATTTTCCAGCCCTTTGGTCTTTTTTTTCCCCTCCATCTCCTAAGATCTTGGAAAATTCTCTTCATATTCCCTAGGCTCTAAAACTAAAAGTTGGATAGAGGACATTGTATGAACACAGAAATTTGAGGATTCGCAAAGGCCATTTTTGCTGCGTAACTTGCTTATTTTATTCAGTGTGGATGGCTTATAAACAGAATTCTGGAAAGAAAGTTATCAGTCCTTCCGCTTCTCAGCTCTGCAAGTCACCTGATCATTTTGTCTTCGCAGAGTCCTCGTATAGCTGTACAAGGACTTTAAAGATTGTTTATATCATTACTTAAGCTACAGTTCTGATATAAACAATCTTTAAAGAGCCCTTGAAAAGCAAATTGAATTTTCTTTTCTCACAGTCACCAAAAGGACAGCTCATCTTCTCGAGGTAGTTATGTTTTGCTTGCCAAGCATTCTGAAATAAGAACTGTACAGTAGAATTACACTGAAACACTCTCAACTGTCAATGCCTTGTACAGATCACTTGCATTGACATTACTGAAGTTGAAAAGTGAATGTAGTCTTTCTAGGTACCCTGCATGAGGCAGTGAGCATATGCTTTGCTATCTTGTTACCTCTGGACTATTTAGAGATTCTCTGAAGAATTGCAATGGGTATTGCCTCAGTCTGCTCAGGCTGCTGTAGTAAAATACCACAGACAGGGTGGCTGAAAAAACAGAAATTTTTTTCTCACATTTCTGGAGACTGGAAAGTCCAAGATCAAGGTACCAGCTGAAGTTTTACCAGTTTTGGTGAGGCTCTTTTCCTGGCTTGTAGATGGTGACTTCTCACTGCATCCTCACATGGCAGAGAGAGGGAGAGGGAGAGCAAGTCCTGGTGTCCTTTCTTCTCCTTTACCAAAATCTGTATTAGTCAGGGTTCTCCAGAGAAACACAACCAAGTAAATTACTTACTTATTATAAGGAATGGGCTTATGCAGTTACAGAGGTTGACAAGCCCAGATCTGCAGTCAGCAGGCTGCAGACCTAGGGGAGCAAATGGTTGAGTTTCCATCCAAGCGCTGCCAGAAAGTGCCGACGCTTGCATTCTAGTCCAAAGCAAGGAAGAACTGATGTCCAGCTCAAGACAGTCAGGCAGAAGGAGATCCCCCTTACTTGCCGAAGGGTCAACCTTTTGGTTTTATTCAGGCCCTCAGCTGAGTAGAGGAGCAGCCCACCCCCATTAAGAAGAACAATCCCCTTCACTCAGCCTACTGATTTAGAAGGTAATTTCATCCAGAAATACCCTGAAAGACACACCCAGAGTCATGCTGGACCAAATATCTAGGCTCCTCATGGGCCAGTCAAGTTGACGCATAAAATTAACTAGCACAGGTACCTTCCATTTATGTCCGTAAATTACCCAGATTTGGAGAGAGGATCATTTTTTTTTATTATTATTATCTGTTGGATTCCTCCAACAGGCATTCCTGAGTTACTATTATGTGCAGAGGTGTAGTTTTTCCTATACTCTGCCCACAATTCTGCCCACTCAGAGCAAGCCTTTATTTTTTCCAATTATCACTTTAGAAGAGAAAGGGATAATTCCTTAATCTTTTCCTTTAAGAGAAATAAGAGGTTTTGAAAAATACCGGTCAGTGGACTATCTGTCCTGCTCAGCAGGGTGTTCCAACACTGGCATTACAAAAAAGCGTCTTCTCCTCTCACAAATATTGAGCCTGGCATTCTTGAGACCCAGACCTGGACAAAAATGTACAGTGCAAAATAGTTTTGTTTAAAGAGTCATCTAATCACTTGCAACTGTAGACGTGTACAGATGAGAAGGGAATGAGAGCTGAGATCACCAGCCACTCGAAATTGTCTGAGGGCCCTGCCTCAGCCCTGACCCTCTCCAGGGAAGGGCGGGCTCCCAGAGGCTGTTACGTCTGGGGCCTCTGACTCTGGAGAGGTCAGCTGCACTTGTGTCATTTAAGGAAACAATTTGATGCTAGGATTATTCAAAAGGTCACTGGATAACTCTGATTCTTGACCTTTGCCTGTTTCTGCCAGATTGATGTAGAAACCAACAAACAAAAAATGTTGATCAAACTACTTCCAGAAAAGGTAAAAGATAGTAGCAGTGCAGGTAACCCAGTGACTTCTCAATGCTATTTAGATGTGGCAGAAGAGAACCACAATGAAGAGCTCAGGTGTCTGGTGACTGTGAGGTCGCCAGAGTGACACGCTGGGTTTTCAGGGGCTGTGCCTCAGTCTAAGCTACTTTCTTGATGTCCGTTTTGGAGCCCATTCTGCAGTTACAAACACCAAACTGTTATTTTCTGTTGTAAAGGAATCTATAAAAAATGAGAGAATGATGAAATATTTACTAAAACCTTACCTATAGAGTGAAAAGGAACATAGTTTCCTAACACATCAGAGAGTTCTCTGACAGTAAATCAATTTCTAGGTAAAATAGAACTCAGTAAATATAATCGGAACATCCAAAAACCTTCAAAAAATTTGCTCAATAATGATATAAAGAAAAAAAAAAGTTTGCTCAAAAACCATCATGAAACTTGAGTCACAATATGACTATTCCTGCCATTGCCTGGTGACTAGAAAAGAAGTTGATATATCAAGAACAGAGAAATGCCTTGGGTAGGAATAAATGAGCACCCCAATGGATGAAGGATTTTAAACCACGGGAAAGATCAGTACTCTCACTAATCTTACATAATAAGTAAGTGCCACGGAGAAGTTGGGGAGGGATGCTGACGGCGTTAAACTCTTTGGAAGAGTGAAAACACCAAATTAATGAGGAGTACATGGAGATTTAACTTGGTCCAATGAATGGGGATAAAATGGCAGATGAGTTCATTGTGGGTAAGTGCAAAGTACCACAGCTATGGATATAAACTGATGGGCACTGAGCTACACTCTACAACACAGGAAAATGTTTAGGGAAGTTGTGAAGGGTATTCTGAAAACATGCATAAAGCTCTTTTAGCAACAGGCAGGGAATAAATAAATGGATAAAACGCTAAGTTACTGACAGGTCAAGGTGCTATTTTTAAAGCCCAGAAAAGCATTGAATATCATCAAACTCTCAAACCCCAAAAGCACATCTATTAACATTTATTATGTTTATAGAGTTTCAATTTAATATAGCATGGAGTTTTGTATTAATATGTAATATGGTAAGCTAAGTAATCAGACCAGATGTTCTACTGAAAACATCTAAAAATGCCTGGAAGCATATTTTAAAATATTTCTAGAAGGCACTGAAGAACTAGCAAGATACTTTTGCCCTGAAAATATTTGCCAGTCTCTGAGAATTTGAGTTCTGGTTTTGATGATTCTATGGGGGGGTGGGTAGTAGTCAGAAGGCAAAGCCCAACGATAGCCCGGAGATGGAAACAACCTAAGTGTCCATCATCGGATGAATGGATAAAGAAGATGTGGCACATATATACAATGGAATATTACTCAGCCATAAAAAGAAACGAAATTGAGTTATTTGAAGTGAGGTGGATGGACCTAGAGTCTGCCATACAGAGTGAAGTAAGTCAGAAAGAGAAAGACAAATACCGTATGCTAACACATATATATGGAATCTAAGAAAAAAATATGTCATGAAGAACCTAGGGGCAAGATGGGAATAAAGACACAGACCTACTAGAGAATGGACTTGAGGATATGGGGAGGGGGAAGGGTAAGCTGGGACAAAGTGAGAGAGTGGCATGGACATATATACACTACCAAACTTAAAATAGATAGCTAGTGGGAAGCAGCCGCATAGCACAGGGAGATCAGCTCGGTGCTTTGTCAACACCTAGAGGGGTGGGATAGGGAGGGTGGGAGGGAGGGAGACGCAAGAGGGAAGAGAAATGGAAACATATGTATATGTATAACTTATTCACTTTGTTACAAAGCAGAAACTAACACACCATTGTAAAGCAATTATACTCCAATAAAGATGTAAAAAAAAAAAGAAGTCAAAGCCCAAAACAAGCCTAGGATGGGGAGTCTAAGAGGAGCCTCTCTCTCCACTAGGGCTACAGTCTCAGAGTGAGGGTGACCCAGAGTTGATAAAGCCCATCATCTCCACCTTCAGTAGTTCTATTCACAAGCCTGCTCTCGATTTGCTGCACAGAATCACATCACCTGAGTGGTCCCTGAACCTCAAGCCAAGAATCTAAAGTTTTAGAGGGAGACAATACAATAATTAAGTTTTCCACTAGCTAGATGCTACAGCCAGATTGTCTGTGTTTAAACGCTGAGTCATCACTTGACCTTGGGCCAGCCACTTAAGCTCACTGTGCCATTATTTTCTCAACAATATATTGGGATGATAGTAATGCCTCACAGGGTTGGACAGAAGGATTAAATAAATTAAGGCATTCAGGGCTGTGTCTGGCACATAGTAAGCTCTGTATAAGTGTAAATAAAATTTTAAATTTATTTGAGAATAAAGCAATGAAAGATGGGAGGGAGGGTATGTGATTTAAAAGGGCAGACGGGGGTTTGGGGGGCTTGCAGCATCGTTCTTGACCACAGGGAGGTTATATGGAAGAAGTCATTTAATGGCATTTGTTAAATTATATATCTATATGCTTTGCACTTTTCTGTATGTAGTTGTGTCTCATTTTTAAAATGGAGTAAACGCAGTAAAAGTGGTTCTCAAACATATTGGTCTAAGCTTCCTTTTATACTCTTTAAAATTATTAAGCATTGCAAATAACTTCTGCTTATGGGTTGTATTTATCAATACTAACAGTATTAAAAATGAAAACTGAGAATTTGAAAATATTTATTAATTCATCTTAAAATAATAAGCACATTACATAGTAATATAAGTAATATAGTTTTAGTTTGCCATATTTTCCAAAAGAAAAAATAATGAGAAGAGTGGCGTTTTAAAATATTTTTAGCAAATCACTTTAATATCTGGCTTAATAAAAGCCAGCTAGATTCTCATGTCTTCAGCATTCAGTGTGTTGCAATATGTTGTTTCAGTTAAAGTATGTGAAGAAAATCCAGCCTTATACAAATATGCCTTTGGAAATAGAAGAGTAGTTTAATGGTCTTTTCGATAATTGTGAATATTCTTCTTCGCTACAATAGGCAAAGTTGACAAGTGGCACTTTCTTAAAGGCTGGTTGCAATATAGAGTCAGAAATGATATCAATTAAGTTTCATGATCCATTGCATTAATATTCATAAATCTAACTTCACTTTAAATGGATCTTTCATCTGCAAAAACTCATATTGGTTCCCTGGGTTAGTTAGCACATCTTCTAAACGTTGACATATTTATCAATCAATATTTTAAAAGTCACATTCATTAAAGTCGCCACTGATTTCATCAGGAACTTTCTAAGTATTGAAAAACTGTCATGCTAAGAGTGGCAGATACAAGTTTTTAAAAATTCTAATTTTTGCTTGAAAGCTGTTGTTGTACCATTAGCAACCAAGAGTGATAATTATTTTCCTTGAACTAATTGATTTTATTAATTTTAAAGAAAATGTCTGCCAAATACCCAAATCTGAATAACCGTAACTAGTCTGTCAGTTGTTCTTTCAAGAAAAAAATTGGCATTCCACAAAAGAACTAGCTAGTTGGGCTTGCAACAGAAAGCACCTCACGAGCACTTTCTATACTTTGGTATCTAGCAGAATTACTTTATATACACTTCCCATTTTGTTATATTAGATATTAAAAAGACATGTACTCAAGGATCAGCATTTAATAATAGGATTCCCCAAGGATTGGCTGAATAGAAGCAAGAAGAAACATGTGGGCTTCTTACGTGGACTGCAAGTCTTTTGAATGAGAAAACTATTCCCCTTACATTTAAATCCTCAAAACCTAACAATGTTACCTCAAAGCAAATTCAATAAATGTTATATGATAAAGTGGTTTTTGCTAGTTTTGTGGCAGATGTCTTAGTGATAATGGCGTTGATAGAGATGGCAATAATTATGGCAAAGAAGCCAAAGTCAGAGAAAGGAAAAGAGAAGATCCTACCCACATGAGTGGCTACTGAGCTATGGCCCCGGGTCAAGAGAGCGTTGGGGTAAAATATTTCATTTTGTGGATAAAAGATGAAAGACATAGGAATTACCCATATGCCTCTGTGAATGGGTCAAAATGTGAGCAATATTCAATTAAACCAAGGGGTGGAGGAATTAATGCCTGCTATGTGTCAAATGCTTCTCAAGCACTGCCATATTTAATCCACCAAATTACTCAGTGGTCTAGGTATTCTATGCCAACTTTTCACTTGAAAATGGGATCCAGGGATGTTGGTCTTTTCTGAGGTCATTCTGTAAAAGTCAGCCTGGTCTTCTGTCTCTGAAGAGCTCACTCCACTGTTCCACAGTTGCTGAAACTTGTCCTTCTGGGACACAACCGACAGTTCATTCTGATCAAGGGCGAGTCCTAGCAGTATTTATTTAAGACAGAAATCCAGGTTCCTTTCAAACAGCAATATCACCCATAACCAGTTATTTGCACAGACATCCTCACTACCATCTGGAAATCAGTGTACCTACTTTCTCGGGGCTTTCCTGCCCTTAGCTAATGATGTCTTTCCTTGCCAAGGAAGAGCAGGGCAGCCTGAAGCAATGACTAGTCAGACACAACTCCTGGTTTCTCTGTTCACAAGAGAAGTCATTCGACCATAAGCTGGAGGGACCTCTGGCCTCTGGAAAATGCTGCTCTTTAACCAAACCAGAAAGATTGTTGTCTGTCTTTTTCTTGACACTCTGATAAGGAAACACCCCTGATCCCCTTGGAGATTCAACGTGGTCAATCAGACAGTTTTCTCCCCAGGTGGCACCAGCAGTAAAAATAGAAAGAGTAATTATTAACCTTAACATAGAGACTCCAGATGGCAATCTGGCCTTTCATCTCAATGGAAGGGAAATGTCAGAGACATAATTCAAGAGTTGGAAAATGGAAGAGATATTGCCTGTGGGTGCTTCAGTTAGCATTTTGATGACTTAGAGATGAGTCTCTATCAGGCAAAGTTGAGGTCTCTTTTCAGAAGGTGGACTTCAAACAAAAATTTTTAACTTACAGGATGCTGAGTGCTGCTCCCTGGTCCCTTGAGCACATGTATGGCAAGTGAGGCTTATTCCACAAGAATAAGGCAAATAAAATTGCTTCCAATATTTTTTGGATGAATACTGTGGGAGGCCACTGGGAAACAGAAGCCAGCTTTCACACATATTTAATTTTCAAAAAGAAAACATTTAAATAGTATTAAGCTTTTCCACACATCCATATTGGCTTAAAATTCATAATGTTATGACTCAAGTACTTTTTAAAAACTTAACAATTCTAAATACATGTTTATTAAGGGAAATGTATTCTGCATTGACCTTTTGTCTTTTTCTAACTCTCTTGGTTTTAATAGCTGAAAAGTATTTAATGGACAGAACTTTGCCCAGTAGTCAGGAGATCTGAGATTTCACTACTGGCCATGGAATTAACCAAGTCAAATTTGTCTCTATATTCCCCTTGACTCACCAGTGCTAGCACCTAACTAGAGCCATCCTGATTTCTTAAGGACTTGTGGATACTAGCTGTGGTTTTCCTAATTTGTTAGAGGTCTTTGGAGGTCATAACTGAGGCTTTGGGATCAAACAGAGCCAAAGTCAAACTACTTACGAACTGTATATATTTGAGCAAGTTATTTTTCCTCCCTGAACTTCAGTTTCCTCTTCTGTTAAATAGGAATAATAATAAGTACTTCTGAAGACTGTCATGAAGAGTTTATGAACTCACATATGTAACATAGTAGGCATTCAATAAATGGTAATTTATTTGTATTGCTGTTATTATCCTTTTCCTCTTTTAATTAATTTATTCTGCCAAAAAAACCCCTCTCTAGTTTCTTATATTTTCATCCATTGAAATTGAAACCAAGCAGGACCCTATGGGGCATTCCCAGGGACAGGCCCCCATGTCCCCTGCCTCTTGTCTGTAGAAAAGCTTTAGCCTCCTCGGCTTTTCCCAAGTTCCAAAGAGCAAATTTAATTAGAGAAGCGAGAAAATGCAGAAACATAGGAAAGCAGTCAAGCAAGACAAAATAATAATAGTTTAGCCATAAAACAAAGTCAAAGACCCTTAGTTCCTCCTCAAGGGCTATAGATAATATTCTGAGCTATAGCTTTGAGTTGTTTTGCAGATACTAAAACCCCCGCCAGATGGAAGAAGTTGACACAAGAATGTAGATCATAGACTGGCTGGAACCAGAAGGTTGATAATATTAACTCCCAAAATACCACCCAGTTACCTCACCACTAACCAATCAGAAGAATGTCCACAAGCTGATCAGGCACCCTGCAACACTCACCCCTAATGTCGCTTTTAAAAACCCTTCCCTAAAATCCATCAGAGATTTTTTGAGCACAAGCTGCACATTCTCCTTGATTGGTGCCCTGCAAATAAGTGCTGTGCTTTCCTTCACCACAAGCCAGTGTCAGTAGATTAGCTTTGTTTTGCTTTGGGCAAGCAGACCCAAGTTTGGTTCGGTAACAAAATTTCACCTATTAGCCAATGTCCTTTCTCAAGTATGTGTTCTCCATGGTGCCTTCTCCAATCCCAGAAGCTAGAAGTGAATTTCCATAATCTCCAATCCTGTGCCACTTTTTTTATATACCTCACATAGCACTTGTCACTTATTGCCCTGTACTGTAGTTTTGTTTTGTTTTTTGCCCAAATCTGATCATTCTAATTAAAATGATACTGTCTGGAGGGCAGGAAGCAAAATGTTCTCCCTTAAAATACTTCTTGAATGTGTGTTGAATGAATATGCATGCACTGTAGAATAGTGCCATATGGTTTATACATTAATTTGTTGAATCCAAGGAAAGGAGGTTTTCGTTTTAGTATTTTTTTAATTTTAGCACTTAGATATGTCAATTCAGTAAAAAAATTTTTGTCTTGAAGTTACTAGATAATAGTTGAAGTCAGAATGAAAATTTATTTTGCTGAAAACTCTTATTCTTTTGCTCTGACAGGGCACTGCAGCTGTCAATCTTTGAATCCCTGTAAGTAGACATAATGCCTTCCAAAGCTGGGTAGTAATGCTTCCAAATACAACCATGTAACTTCCAGCAAGCCACTTCACCTTTTTCTGCTTCAGTTTTCTCATTTGTAAAATGGGTGGAAGTATAAGATCAGATGATCCTTTAAGATACTTTCCTTCTCTAAAAATTTCTAGTTGCCATTTTTAACATGAGAGCATTGAACTTGATGACCTTGACCTTTCCTTTCTGTGGTGTGATTCTTTTCTACCTTCTCTTTCTAGACTACGTACGGTCCCCAGAAGAATAACCAAAATTAATTTTTCAAGCGTTGCATCTACTATTCAAAAATTTCCTAGCTACTTCTGAGAGTTCTCCTAAGGTGTTTCATATGTATTCATCGATAAGTTTCTCTCTACTCCCTAAGGATTCCATCACTGTTTTTCTTTATTCTAACCGTATCTTCAGTTGTTCCTACTTCTCATAAAGCTACCTGTGCTATGGTGCTGTTTTTGAAACAGGATTTTTGCCTGGGCTTTCTCATCCTTTAAATTGACTACATTTTATCATGTTTAAAATGAACTGTATCTCCTCCAATGTTTTCATGCAAAGCTGGGGGTGACTGAATCTGACATAAAACATATTTCACATCACCAAGAGAGACTCCCATTTTATAATAATGAGATAATTTAGATGTACTGTAAGGTGTTTGATTATTAAAAATAATGTTAATATAAGAGTTGATCAAAAGTAATTCTTATTAAGAATCCCCAAATACACCCAGGATTGAAGTAAATTTGTCAGTCACCGCTATATGAATGATCCAAAACATTTTGTGAATTACCAGCACTTAGTGTAATTATTGGAAGGATGACACCGACTTGGCTATCTTGGATACTGTATTAACAGTAGCTTGGAGATCCTCTGCCAGTACAGATATGATCTCGAGATCTGGAAAGAGAAGTGCAGAGGCAGAGTTTCTGCGTTTCTTCATTGATTCATGCAAATCATATGTGAGATGTGTATTCCAACCTCCACAAACAAAGAGCTAAAGGTAGAACTTTTGTCCAGCTGCTTAATCTACATTGAGAAAAATTTGGACGAAGGTCAAAGATTTGAAAATTAGGCAAGCTTAACTAGAGATTGGAGCATTCGCAGAAAGGATCAAAGTTACAAAAAATTCTTTTGCTTTGGTGGAATCCCACTTTAGGGAATTTTCCTTTGGATTGTCTCTTTTTCTTACAATAGGAAAATGGTGGTGTCAGTCTCTTGAGAGAAAGTGACCTCTCAACTGCTGAGTGATTAGACCTTGTAAAAGAAGCTTCAGGGGCTTCCCTGGTGGCGCAGTGGTTGAGAGTCCACCTGCCAATGCAGGGGATACGGGTTCGAGCCCTGGTCTGGGAAGATCCCACATGCTGCAGAGCAACTGGGCCTGTGAGCCACAACTACTGAGCCTGCGCATCTGGAGCCTGTGCTCTGCAACAAGAGAGGCCGCGACAGTGAGAGCCCCGCGCACCGCGATGAAGAGTGGCCCCCGCTTGCCACAACTAGAGAAAGCCCTCACACAGAAACGAAGACCCAACACAGCCAAAAGTAAATAAATAAATGAATAAATTTATAAAAAAAAAAAAAAGAAGAAGCTTCAGGAAGAGGTTAAAGGTGGGAAAACTGTCGACAGCTCTGCTCTCCAACGTCTAGTCTGGGTAACAGATACCTCATAGATAATGTGCTGTGCAAATCATTTTCTCAATAGGAAGCTACATAAAAGTTTACAGCCAAAACCTCAGCTAGGAATAGAGTGGTATTTTTCCTGGAGGGTCCCATCTTCTTGCTTCCCTGAGGACCTGCAAAGGTGGTAGGCAGGCAGTGGAAGATTCAGGGTTTTAGGATCCTAGCCATCTCCCTCTCTCTCATTAAAGACGCTACTAACACCTACTATGTGCCTAACACTGGACTCAGCACTAGAAAGATGGGGAACTATCCAGGTAAAATTATTGCTGGGAGTTATCACTTTGCCGTAATTCCCAAAGTCTGGGCTCCATTCAGGACTCCCACATCCAAGCTGCTCGGGGAGCTCAGCTGCAGGAGAAGGTAGATGCTCACCACTTCTGGAATGTGACTCCTACCCTATGAGCCGAGGTAGGAACCCTACTGCTCCACAGAAAACCACTGCACCTTACTCTGCTGTGCTTGCTGCTTCTCTAGGAGAGAAAGAGGCTGCAGTCAACTGAACAACTCTGTAGGTTGCAAAAGAGGACAGTTTTTCTTTAGGGAACTATTTTACTTTGAAGTGTTTTCCTTAGAAAACTGGATCTCTGTCTTCTATTCACCCACTGTTTTTTGATGAACTTATCCACTCCTTTTTTTTTTGCGGTACATGGGCCTCTCACTGCTGTGGCCTCTCCCGTTGCAGAGCACAGGCTCCGGACGCGCAGGCTCAGCGGCCATGGCTCACGGGCCTAGCCGCTCCGCGGCATGTGGGATCTTTCCGGACCGGGGCACGAACCCGTGTCCCCTGCATCGGCAGGCGGACTCTCAACCACTGAGCCACCAGGGAAGCCCTATCCACTCCTTTTTGTGGGGTGATGTTCTGGCTGTCAGAGCACTGTATATTTACATTCTTGCATCTAGATGACTGGTGTAACTAGCAAGCCAGGTTGCTAAGCTATAAAAGAGATGTAAAAGAACACACGGAGAGCTTATTATAAGCAAGATGAAGCACTGAGTGATGGTCAGCATCTCTGAGGAATTCCAGGGAGAAAAATAGTTGGCACTGAGGTGGAAAAATAACCAGGTGGAAGAGAGTATTTCTATCCCTCACCTAACCTCTCACCCCAGCCTTCTTGCTATGAGCAATTCTTGCTGTGCCCGTCTTCCCACTGGAGGGGAAAACACTGAATTAGGTAAAACAGCTGTTCTTTGAGCCTCCAAGGTTGTAGAAGTGCTAATAAATGCTTTGCATCGCTTCCCCTGGGTATTTGTCATTTGGACACTGAGACATTCTGACAGCCATTTGGCACCTGCATTTTGTCAGGTCGTAACGGAGTACATTTCCACTGCCTGCAATATTTTTTTTCATTCCAATTACATGCATTGAATCAAACCCTTGCTATGGTGAAATTCATCTGAAGCCCTCTCCAGAGCCAAGAGCCGCTGGAGAACCCTGCTCTGATAAGTGCCAGCTCTGTACAGTGCCTTCCTCTCAATTTGAAGAGCAGCTAATTTGATTTGTTCTCTTATTTGAGAAGGAACCAGATCATTTGCATTGTAAATAAAACCATTTCTTGTCTTTATTTCCATCATTTTTGATTGCTTTTGGCTGCTTAACTTGGATAATTGAATCATGGGCCATATGAAAGAGAGCAGAGAAAGATTTTAAATAATTTAAGAGTGAGCTCAAAGCAAATCTGTGGCAGTAACAGATGAGTAAAACATCTCTGATTTCAGCCTTTGTGCACGCTATATGGCACCTGAATTACTATCGCTGCTTCTGGAGGTCATAGGGAGACTGGAATAGGGGCCTCTCAAAATATAATCCCCGTGTTAAACTTGGGCTTGGTTCTACATGTGGGGCAGCATTTCAGTGAGTCCCCTGTGTTGTATCAGCTCCCACTCAGAGCTGCCTCTGCTCCACTCAGCCTAAAGCCCCAGACAGCACTGAGTGGGATTTGTTTTCTGCAATGATCCTTAGGGGATAGACAGTGGAAGAAAAACCTCTCCTAAGTCATTGCCTTTTTCCTACAATTTAACAATTTTGAGAAGGCGGCCATTCCCCAGGATAGCTGAAAAGGAAATGAACTTAACATAGACACAAAAATCATTTTAAACCTAAATTATTTCTGTTTCTACTGAGTTGTCATTGATTTGGTATCCCCAAGAGCTACAGTTATTTCTCCAGGGGATGGTACTTGAAGATGAGGCCTTCTAGATTCCCAAGAAGGTCTCAGAGGTGTTTTTTGCAAAGTTTCCAGCAAAGATTTTCAGTCCATCTTTGCTTCTTGGTGATGGCGGTGAGCAACAGTTGCTGGATCACAAGTCCTGCTTACAACGGTGTGGAGATTCTTACCCCACTTACGGATAATGTGGAAAATCTCAAGGACAGCTAGCCTGTCCTTGGAAGATGCAGTCTAACCCAGCCTCAGATGACTCTTTCCAAAAAGGTAGGACTGCACGCACCCCCTGGAGGTTCTCTCTTTCTGGAAAGGGCAGTGTCACCAGGCTGACTATGGACAGGCCTGAGGGCCACCACCTGTGAATCCACCAGGGAAACCCTGGGTGTAACCTTGGCAACTCGTGGCCAGCTGAACCCATCCTGCTCACCTCCCTTGCCCCTTGGGTTCTGATCATCTCTCCTCTTTCAATATTTTATCCTCATATTGCCCTGAGCTGGCTCTTTTCTTACTCAGATTTCTACAATTATCTTCTCTTCCTAACACTTCCTCAGTGCTCCCTGGAACTGGGGGGGCCAATTCTCTTAATCCCATGATTATTCCTTTGGCCTCCTAGCCTTTCCTGAAGACCGGCACTGCCCTGAGGATTGCCTGTTCCCAGAAAGTTTCTCCAGGTAGAACCTTTAAATCCTGTGTCCCAGGTTTGGGAGGATGGATTAGCAAGTTCCTCATTTCCCGCTGGTCCTTCACACCGTTATTTCTCTTCCATCAGGCAAAGCCTCCTCCCCACCTTCAACTGAAGCTCACACCAAGCATCCACATAGCCCTGAATACCACGCCCACTCTAGATGCCAGTGCCTGCTGGGATCACCGTTGCACGTATTATCTCATTGTGAATATGTTGACTGTTGCATACATTTGGGGTTCTATCTTTGGTTTAGAAATAAAATTTTTCACACTTATGTACAGCCACAGTATTTCACTGATCCTGCCACACCAATACACCCTTTGCTTTTGCCATCTCTATGTGTTTATCTATCTCTACCTGACCCCCTCCTGCCCACAAGCCATCCAGTCTCTTTCTTTCCAAGTCATTAAGTTTCTGTTCAAGTCTTGTCTTTCTCATGAAATGTCTCTAGGCATGTCAGCCCAAAGTGATTTCTGATTCTGCATAGCCAGGCTATGTATTACATAGCCATAGCCATGTATTACCTCTGCCAGGTGATCAAAAATGAAACATGTAATAGCTCTGATTCTGTGAAACTTTCCAGTGAATTCCCTGCCCTTTCAAATATCTTGCTGTTACTGTTTGGTACCATACGAGAGGCTCTCATTGTGTTAGTCCTTCCTGCTCATCACCACCATGGGGTACAAGCGTGAACCCTACAAGGGGCTGGCCAACACCTTGTACCCAAACAACAGATTTATAATCACCATCACACATCTGATGATTAGAAACAAAAAAAACTGACATCAGAACTCATTCCCAATAGTAATTTACTCACTTCATTTGCACACTTATGAATTTGTTTCATAATTTAAAAATAGACTGCAAATTAGCTTTTTAAATGCAATTATTGTGACAAAACCTGCCTAGAATCATAACATTTTAGACATGAAGGACCTTTAGTTCCTACATCCCTCATTTTACAAAAAAAATTACTGTATGTTATTTTATCAGTCAGTATCACTTTAAACCAACAAAGTTTACTTTTCACTCATATTTTGTATCCAGCGTGGGTCAGTTGAGGAGTTTGTTCATTGCAGTTTTGCGGAACGTGGGTTAATTGAATCTACATCTCAATACACATTTCTACTTCAGGGCAAAGAAATCAGGGCTCTGGAGGGTCTTTCCCTAGTGACTCCAAGGGCCTAGAATTGACATCTGTTGCTTCCCCCTGAACAAGCCAAAACAATGGGCAAGAATCAATCCATGACCTGCCCAAAGGAGCCAGAAAGTTCAGAAACGAACTAAGAAGTGATGAAATTAATGAGCAGCACTAATAACTACCATAACTATAGCTAATGTTAAGCCACTTGTGTTATATCGATTCCATATCATTATATTATTATGAGAGTAACTGGAAGGCATTAAAATGAGCATGCAGCCTAGGTTTAAAACTCTATTCTGCCACTCATTAGCTGAGCCTTTTGTGGCCTGGGGCAATATGCTTGACCTCTCTGAACCTCAAATATATTAACTGCTAAATGAATATTTAACCTGGCTGCCTTGAGGATTCAATGAGAGAAAATGTTTTTCAAAAAGTCTACAAAGGTTTCTAGCAAATAGGTAATCAATATGTGTTAGTTTCCTCTTTTTCCCCTCTCTCTGTTAACACTTTGTTCACCTTCTTTTGCCTTCTTTTTGTCCTTCCTTGCTTCCCTATGGCTATGGATTTGTTCTTGCCCTGGGTTTGAAAGATTCAACCTATTGCCCTCACCTGCATATGAGCATGTTCACTTCGGTGCTCTAACAAGCTGTGCTTTAATCAATACTTCCACCATATTTATCACTTCCAGGGTTGTACTGTGCTAGGTAATTTTCTCTTTTTGACCTGATCCAGCTGTTGCATCAAGCCTTTAAACAATCTGTGAATCACTCCTCACCCCAACCTCTCTAGAATTTTGTTAATTTTTCAAGACCATATCGTACCTCACCACATCAATCATAAGTCTTTCAGCAATAAGAACCACATTTTAAAACGTTATAGCACTCACAGAGTCAAGCATTTTACTTTCTTTTACCCATAGAATATCAGATGTAAAGTAGTTCATTGATGATATCCACAGTGTATTAGTTTTCTGGGGCTGCCTGAACAATGGCCTACCAGCTGGGTGGGTGAAACAACTGAAATTTATCATCTCACAGTTCTTCAAGCTAGAAGTCCAAGATGAAGGTATTAGCAGAGTTGGTTCCTTCTAAGCGTTGTGAGAGAAACTGTTCCATGACTCCCACCTTGCTTCTCGTGTTTTGCTGGCAACAGTTTGCATTCCTGGGCTTATAGAAGCATCTCCCTGGTCTCCGCCTTCATCTTCACATGATATTCTCCTTGTGTGTGTGCGTCTAAAATTCCCCCCCCCCCTTTTTTTTTTTGTGGTACGCAGGCCTCTCACTGTTGTGGCCTCTCCCGTTGCGGAGCACAGGCTCCGGATGCGCAGGCTCAGTGGCCATGGCTCACGGGCCCAGCCGCTCCGCGGCATGTGGGATCTTCCCGGACCGGGGCACGAACCCGTGTTGCCTGCATCGGCAGGCAGACTCTCAACCACTGCGCCACCAGGGAAGCCTCAAAATTCCCCTTTTTAAAGGACACTGGTCATATTGAATTAGGTCCCACCATAATGATGTCACCTTAACTAATTATATCTGCAATGGCACTATCTGTAAATACATCACATTCTGTGGAAATAAAGGGTTAGGATATCAACATATGAATTTTGAGGGGACAAATTTAACCCACGACATATGGGTTACTATGGTCAAGGTGAATACTTAATAATTTTACAGAGGGAACAGCATGACATCAATATTTGTGCCATGTCCAAGTATAATTTTCAAATGACAAAAAGTTGATACTGATATAGAGTGAATGTTATTCAGAGATTAATTTACTTAATTCATGTGAGAACTAGCTGAATGGTGAAACTTATTCCAAGAGCATTTGAGGAACAGAAGTTTGTATATTCCTCAGCAAAGATAAGCCAAAATCAGTTTGCTAAGTTAGAGACAAAAGTGGAAAATGGTCTATAGACAATAGACTCACAACCTTTGAGATCATCTTTTCTACCAGACATAAATTATTTACATCCATACTGGACAAAAGTCAGAAACTGACAGGTAACTTCACAGAGTCTGTGCTCTAATCAGTAGTAAACAGCAGGTCAAAGTTGTATACTCCTATATAATTAAATATTAATTGGGGTGGAGAAATATGATATTGAAAGGACATTTAACCAACCTTTTCCCTTCTTTCCATGTTTTCGATGTGTTTTCTTAGTAGTCCTCCCTAAATAGTCTCTAAAGATTATTCCTAACACAAAAAGCTGTGTTCATAATGTGTCTACCCAATTACTTTATACAAGTGAAACAAGAGGTGTTATTTAACTATATAAACTTCTGTATGATCATCAGATCCAGAGCTAGTTACTAAAGTCATAAAATTAACTTTTGTCTTGAAATTTCATAAAGAATCCTGGACTCTGAAGAGACTTTGAAAAGCCTCCATTACTTGTTCTTCTATACGGAAGCTAGGAAACAAAGCCCAAGAAATTCTCTCCACTAGGTTTCACTTGCACTATTAATAAATATGGGTGAATTCCTTTCTCTTCGAAGTCTCTAATATTTGATCATACACCTGACCTGCAAAGAAATGACCTTTCTTCCTACCTGTAATGCAAGGATTCTGTTAGTACACAACAGGTGTCAGACCAGTTTCCTGGGAGGACTTTACAGGCATATGTTCCACATGTGATTTAAAACCCTTGATCTTTAGTTATGGTCTTACTATAAGTGTATTAAATAAGATGAATTCTCAAACTTGACACTCCAAGCATGTCTTCGGTTACACAGTCAATTTGTCTAATTATATCCTAGTAAAAAAAGAGGTCAGATTCTTATTGAACCTATGCAAATAATTATATTGCCATGAAAAGTAGAGACTTAGTAAAAAAATATCTTTTTCTGTATTCTGAGAGTTCAAAAAGAAAGAAATAACATTTAAAGAACGTTTCATTTCAAGCTTGCCAGCTTGCCATTTCACTTGTTAGCAAAAGCTTCTCCCAACAGATGCAGCAATGGTGTGGACTCTGCCCCCCACAGTGCTGGCTTCTGCAGGAGCCCTGGAGACAAGCTGGATGGGGAACCCGCCTGCACTCATTAGGCAGCACGTTAGGTCATGCAGAGAGATGGGCTCCCCTGCCTGCTCTCAGGATGCGACACTGCGGCTCAGAGAGATGGAGGGTGTGCTCAGAAGTATTTTCTATTAAGTTGAGGCGTAAACATAGATGAAGAAAAAGGAGAAAAGGCTTTCTGGAATAGCCAGTAAAATACAGAACATTAAAGACAATACCAATAAAATTTCAAGACAAACAACCATAATTCTGCTTCCTTCCTCATCAGTCCTAGTTAATTGTTTCCACTGGTCCCTGGATCACCAGTTGCTTTCATGAAATCATCTCATGCTGGATTGAGAAGAGTTAATAGAAATCCTCACTTACTCCCCAAATACAGTCAGAGTTGTCCAAGTGAAGGCAGTTTGAAAGCCTGTACTATTAATATACCACATTAAATATATTGGTTTGCTAGGGTACCAGAACAAAGTACCACAGACTGGATGGCTTAAACACTAGAAATTTATTTCCTTATGGTTCTGGAGGCCAGAAGTTCAAGATCGATGTATTAGCAGGATTGGTTTCATTCTGAGGCCACTCTCCTTGGCTCACAGACGGCTATCTTCTCTCTTTGTCTTCAAATGGTCTTGCCTCCATGTGTCTGTGTCTTAACCTCATCTTCTTAGAAGGACACCAGTCACATCGGGTTATGGCCCACCTATATGGCCTCAATTTACCTTACTTATCTCTGTAAAGAATCTATCTCCAAATACAGTTACATTTTGAATTACTGGAAGTGAAGATTTCAACATATGAATTTGGGGGAATAAAATTCATCCATAACATTAAGTATACCTGGATTAGTCTTTACCAAGAAATTCTCAGGTTGTCCTTTGTTGACAATCAGATTCATAACTTCAGGCAAACATGAGAGGAAAGTAGAAACAACTTGCTGATGTTAAGACTGAATGACAGTTAATTCATTATAGTAACCAACAATGTCATAAAGGGGAAGAGTAAAATTCTCTATTGAAGTCAATAAGATATATAACTCTTTTTGAAGGATTAGATTCCATGTTTCCAAGAACATAATACAGACTGACAAATCTCCAGGGCCTTCTAACGCATCTTATAAAGTGTACAACCAATAAAACATATTTATATCAATAATTTTTTTGTGTACAAAACATATAAAAGCTTCTTCCTTCATTTAACAACTTTTCTTATGAAACTAATTCAATGATGTTGAGCTAATTAAGAAAAATAGAACATACCAAAAATCCTAATTATTTTTATCATCTCTCTTTTTTTACAAGGTGAAAGACAAAATCTTTGTGATTTTCTAATATTCATCTGGGAAATCTCAAAGACAGTTTCAGGTATAAAAAACATCTTGATATAGTTTTTTTTTTTTTAATATAAGACTTACTTTTGTGAAGAGAAAATGAAATGTGATGTTAGGAGAGAGATCATCACTTCATTAAGGTTGGAGCCCATATACATAAGAATAATGAATGGCTGAGCTAATACTGAGAGAGATTGAGCTAATACTGGGTGAGTTTACACGTAAATTGAAATGATACTATAATATTTTAAAATAAATATGAAGTAAGAATATACAATTGGAAGAAACCATAACAGTTTAGAAATGAGAAACTTTTTTTTTTTTTTTTTTTTTTTTGCAGTACGCAGGCCCCTTACTGCTGTGGCCTCTCCCGTTGCGGAGCATAGGCTCCGGACGCACAGGCTCAGCAGCCATGGCTCACGGGCCCAGCCGCTCCGTGGCATGTGGGATCCTCCCGGACCGGGGCACAAACCTGTGTCCCCTGCATCGGCAGGCGGACTCCCAACCACTGCACCACCAGGGAAGCCCCCGAGAAACTTTTTTATTTGCTTTTTTTTAAACAAATAAAGATATAACAAAGTCATTACAAAGCATAGAAAGTTATTTTACTAATGAGTATAGAATATCATTTTATAAATTCTTGTTGAGAACCAGCTGGGTAATCCATGACTAATTTGTGACTTTAAGAGTGAAAAAAAATTAATTATTATTATTTTTTTTTTTTGGCCACACAGTGTGGCTTATGGGATTGTAGTTCTCCAACCAGGTATCAAACCTGGGCCCCCATCAGTGAAGGCGCCAAGTCCTAACCACTGGAGAACCAGGGAATTCCCAAAACTTTAATCTTTTTTTAACAAAACATTTTTAAGAATAAACACATCAGAATGAGACAAAATCTTCGTCTTCTAACAATGACGTAATAACAGAGACAGGATTTATCACCCCACCCTAAACAACTAGAACACTGAATAAAATTATATGAAGCAATGATTCTTCAGACATGGAACAATAGCAAGCACAGGACCATGATTCCTAAGAGAAGAGAAACAAATGAGGTGAGCTCTATGATTGCCTCAGCTTATTGCTTAGAAGCAGTTGAATTTGTAGTTAAAATTTTCCAGCAACACCCCTCCCAAGTTGATTTAACTGAATTTCCTCATATGTCTAAAAAAAAAGAAATAATATTGATTCTATTATGTATATCTGTCTACAGAAAATTGAAGAGGAAAGAATACTTCCCAAGTCCTTTTACAAAGCCAGTATTACCCTAATAGGGAGACCAGACAAAGACATTACAAGAACAGAATACCAAAATTAATATCCTTCATGGATAGAGAAATGAAAATCCTTAGCAAAATTTCAGAAAATTGAATCAAGCTATTTATAAAAAGGGTAATATCATGACCAAATGATATTATCCCAAGAATGCAAGTTGAATTAAGCATTATAAAATCAACCAATGTATTTCATCATATTAACATACTGAATAAAAGTATGATCTTCTCAACACATATGAAAAAATTTTTGACAAAACTGAATACTCATTCATGACAAAAACTTTGAATAAAGAAGAAAGAGAACTTCTTCAACCTGATTAAGGACAATCTACCACAAACTTACAGCTAACATCATACATAATTAATCATGATATAATGAATATATTCCCTCAAGAAAGGATAATTTGAGAAAAGCTATCTGCTTTCACCACTTCTATTCAATACTGTTTTAGACAATGCAATAAAGCAAGAAAAATAAGGCATATAAATTGGAAAAATGAGGTAAACAGAAGCTTTATTCATGGATGGCATACTTGGCATTGTATAAAATCTTAAGTAATCTACAATAGACTATTCAAGCTAACAAAGGAGTTGATCAAGGGTACAGGATACATGAACACTATACAAAAATTATTTTCATGTCTATATATTAACAATAAGCAACTGGAAATTGAAATTAATAAAAATATCATTTGCCATAACATCAAAATATATGAAATACTTAAATATAAATTTGACAAAGGTCATGCAAGACCAGTATACTGAAAACTACAAAATGTTGCAGAGAGACATTTAAAAGATCTAAATGAATGGAGATACGTAGAGACATGTAAAAGAACTAAATGAGTGGAGATACATAAATCAATCAGAAAAGAGCTCTTTCAATTTTAGGGGTTTTATAATCTAATTTATTAATACCTTCAGAAAGTAGGAAAATATTTCAAACTTACACAGTGAGAGATAAAGACTTTTCTCAATTATAGCCATACGAGCACAAAAAGAGCTTACAGCATCAGTTCTACAACTTTAGCCATAGCTCAAAAAACAAAACAACAACAACAAAAAACCCCCCGCAGAACACAAAATCTTACTAGTCTGGATCTCAAAGGACAATTCTACTTTTCATGGGTCATGAAACATTGTCATAGTTGATTTAAGCTCATTAAAAACAGACAAAAAAAAGACTAACAATTTCCATTTCTCTGTGGTATGTCACTCAACAGAAGATAACTCTCGACTGTTCACCTGAGAGAGATCACAAAGTGATCAGATTATAAAACAAGATTTCCAGTTATCACTGTCTCCAACGGAATAATTTATCAGTTGTGCACAAACTATATTACTATATACAGAGTGATCTCCTGACTGACTACTCAGTTGAGTCCAGCCTAATGGTCTGATAACCACTAGACTCCAGAGCAAGTTGTAGAAAGACACAATACCCAAACAATAAATTTTATATACAGGTTTTTCTATTGTTTATACAATTATAACCAGTTGATCTGATGACTATCAATCCTTGGTCCCAGCCATAGAAAGAAACAGAGTCCTAACCCTAATATAGACAAACATCACAGACCAACTCACCTAGGCAAGATCCAGAAGCAAAAATGCAGAAATAGAAAGAAATAGAAAAACAGGAAGGAAAATAAAAACAAAAGAGAAAAAAGATTCAACAAAGGAAAGGTTCTAGGGCCACTTGGAATTCACTCTGGGAAGCAAAAACTGTGTGCCTGGGTAGGTCCTAATCAAAACAAACAGCAAGTCAAACAAAGATATATGCCTCTAGAAGATTGGGTAAATTTTAGTTAGACATTTCTCTCAATGACAGCCTTCCTTTACTCTAATTTTCATATATTTGACGTTTTTTTCTAACAGTTCCACGAGAAGTATTTGATTTTAGCATCGACTTCAACCAGGAAGTGAAAATAGCAGAATTTCCCCTGCCTTCCCATCACCACATTATGAATTGCAATATAACAAAAAGTTGCAGATGGAAAGAATGTCTCAAGATGCAGGACCATGCAAACTGAAAAAGAATCCATTTTCTAGATCATAGTAAATCTGTGGCAGGGAGTTGGCATGTGCTACAGGGCACTGGTGAACACAAATCTAGGGCTCTCATTAATCAGGAAACCACTTAGGTTAAAATCTGAGAATTTATAGAAGCACAAGCCAAGGGCATTTAATGTTCTTTTGTAAAAACTCTTCAGTCTTTGGATAAATTCTCTATGAGCTAAAGGAGGGAAGCAAAGAAACACAAGAGATACGGAATTCAGGAAATACACTCATTTTAACAGGAAAGTACCAAAATAGAAAGGACACACATACACAGAAAGACCTACAATCACCAAGTGAATAGAGATTTTCCCAGTCTTTTCAGCTTTAATGTGAAAAATCAAAGAATCATTTTAAAAGTATATATTGTACAACTACAATATACAGGTGACATGAGACATTCAAACATGAATAACACACTAACTGGCTATGTGACATCAGTAAATCTAAACCTTTCCAGGATCCAATTTTCTCATGGGTAAAAAAAATCTCTCAGTCTTCTTGAAGTTGTAAAAGACCATAAATCTATGATTTTATAATTCATGTCCTCAAAGAGCTTAGTAAAGTTTTTGGAAGACTTTTACAGATGCACAGGGTGGGAAAGTGGTTCCCAGAACAGAGATACTGTCATTCAGAGTTTTTCAATTTTCTATTTTTTATTTTTACCACAGAATTATTTGTTCAAAAGCACCATAAACTGGAAACATAAAGAAGTAAAGCAAGTCTGTAGAGATGTTCTGATTGAATCAGGTGGAAAGTACCAGGACTCTTGCTCAGCAGCCCCTCCCATCTTGGCCTTTAGACTCCTGTGGTCCCTAAACAGCTCCTCTGAGCCCCCAGAGCTCTCTGGAGCATGTTGAAAAATCATTTATGAAGTCCGCTCTAGTTTAAAGATAAAATAATAGGCAAAAAGAAGTTAAGTTTCCTTAACCGGGAAATGTTCTCCCAGTTCACAGAAATCAGAGACAGAATTTGGATTAGACCACGCAGCTGCTTCCTGTCCAGGCACTCTCTGGTTCTCTATGTCATCTCTCCAAAATATTGATCATTGTCTGTACACTGCCCACTCACTGACCCTGTTTGCATAATAACTCCACAAATGCAAAAGGGACTCATATTTGCTTTTGAATCTACTAAAGGTTGTTATTTTTATAGTCTTGCAAAGGGACTTGCAAATCCAACACCAAGATCAATACATCTGAACATTTCTATATGAGACATCTAGTAAATGAAAAGAACAAAGGAAAGATGGCTTGGAGCTATAACACAGTAGGCTTGGATAATATTTGCCTCCTAAAACATTTAGTAGAATTTTCATTTTTGTTCATGAACATATTGATGGAGGATCTGTGAGTTTTTTTCTAGCGCTTCAGAGGTCATTTTCAAATCTTTCCATTTTCTCTGTCATTTTATATCACTTCGTGCTCCTGGATCATGTTCTGTATTTCCTGCTGTGTCCCTATGTTTCCAGTGAGGCAGAGTCTCGATTTTTGAATGGTTTGTCAATTTAATGAACTGTTTTATGATTTAGACCCAAATAATGGGGATTTTGTGGAGAAAGGCATAGAGGTAGAAGGAGGGAAGGAGAGAGGGGGTGTGAAGCAGAAGAATAAACTCTAGCATATTGGGATTGCCTTTTAAAATCCTATACAGATTTTTTCCCCTCATTCAGATAACTTGCTGACCTTATCCTATGCTACATCTGATTGCAATTACTTCAGTTTGTTAAGCTGACCAATTTTAGAAACTTGGACAATGTACTTCGTTGCAATCAGATCTGCATTAAAACCCAGAAATGAAGGATAAATTGGTTATTGCCATTGAAGTTGTTATGGTGTATTTTTTCCAAAAGAAATACACTCATGTCAGCATCCCTGAACTTTCATTTCTCCAAACTTCTAACATGTCTTCTGCAAATAAGTCTGGTATCTTTTACATAATCTGTAATCTCATGAAACTCAATCACAGGCTGTTACTATAGATTTTCCTTAATTCTTCACTTCTCCTTTGTAAATTTTATAATTCTTGACAAAACATTTTAAGGTACAAAACACACAGAAAGGAAAAAATTTAGGGGAGAGTCATACCATAAATTTTTTAGCATTAGAATATAGATTCTCCCTTTTCAAGGATAGAAAGCCCAGAGATAAACCCACGCACATACGGTCACCTCATCTTTGATAAAGGAGGCAGGAATGTACAGTGGAGAAAGGACAGCCTCTTCAATAAATGGTGCTGGGAAAACTCGACAGGTACATGTAAAAGTATGAGATTAGCTCACTCCCTAACACCATACACAAAAATAAGCTCAAAATGGATTAAAGACCTAAATGTAAGGCCAGAAACTATCAAACTCTTAGAGGAAAACATAGGCAGAACACTCTATGACATAAATCACAGCAAGATCCTTTTTGATCCACCTCCTAGAGAAATGGAAATTTAAAAAAAATAAACAAATGGGACCTAATGAAACTTCAAAGCTTTTGCACAGCAAAGGAAACCATAAACAAGACCAAAAGACAACCCTCAGAATGGGAGAAGATATTTGCAAATGAAACAACTGACAAAGCATTAATCTCCAAAATTTACAAGCAGCTCATGCAGCCCAATAACAAAAAAACAAACAACCCAATCCAAAAATGGGCAGAAGACCTAAATAGACATTTCTCCAAAGAAGATATACAGATTGCCAACAAACACATGAAAGGATGCTCAACATCACTATCATTAGAGAAATGCAAATCAAAACTACAATGGGATATCATCTCACACCAGTCAGAATGGCCATCATCAAAAAATCTATAAGCAATAAATGCTGGAGAGGGTGTGGAGAAAAGGGAACCCTCTTGCACTGTTGGTGGGAATGTGAATTGGTACAGCCACTATGGAGAACAGTATGGAGGTTCCTTAAAATATTACAAATAGCATTACCATATGACCCAGCAATCCCACTACTGGGCATATACCCTGAGAAAACCATAATTCAAAAAGAGTCATGTACCAAAATGTTCATTGCAGCTCTATTTACAATAGCCCGGAGATGGAAACAACCTAAGTGTCCATCATCGGATGAATGGATAAAGAAGATGTGGCACATATATACAATGGAATATTACTCAGCCATAAAAAGAAACGAAATTGAGTTATTTGAAGTGAGGTGGATGGACCTAGAGTCTGCCATACAGAGTGAAGTAAGTCAGAAAGAGAAAGACAAATACCGTATGCTTACACATATATATGGAATTTAAGAAAAAAATGTCATGAAGAACCTACGGGTAAGACAGGAATAAAGACACAGACCTACTAGAGAATGGACTTGAGGATATGGGGAGGGGGAAGGGTAAGCTGTGACAAAGTGAGAGAGTGGCATGGCCATATATACACTACCAAACGTAAGGTAGATAGCTAGTGGGAAGCAGCCGCATAGCACAGGGAGATCAGCTCGGTGCTTTGTGACCACCTAGAAGGATGGGATAGGGAGGGTAGGAGGGAGGGAGACGCAAGAGGGAAGAGATATGGGAACGTATGTATATGTATAACTGATTCACTTTGTTAGAAAGCAGAAACTAACACACCATTGTAAAGCAATTATACTCCAATAAAGATTTTTTTAAAAAAAAGAATATAGATTCTCCCTGTTCACTGATAAATTTCAATTTATCTTTCTATCAGGCTGCCATTCCCATGGGTGGATTTGGCAACTTCTCAACACAATATGATTTGAGGAGTACAAAAGAAGGTATCTCAGAGGAGCTCCCTCGTGGTCTAGTGGTTAGGATTCGGGGCTTTCACTGCCATGGCCTGGGTTCAATCCCAGGTCGGGAAACAAATCCCCCAAGCTGTGCGGTGTGGCCAAAACAAAAAAAAACTAAAGAAGGTATCTCTGATTTTTAAAATTCCCTCCACAAAGTTGCCTTAGCCTCCCAAATCCCAACCCTTTCCCTCTAGAGTAGGGATCTGTGTGCAGAAAGCTCAGTTAAAACGCAGGTGTGTTACCAGACTCTTATTTAGGATCTGCGCTCAATGCTTTGTAATTTCCCAAGCAGACAGCAAAGCCCTGAGGGGATGAGACGGTACTTCAGACAGGTAAAGTGAGTCAAAGAAAGGGGCAAAGGCTTTAGGGCAGCTAGTCCACTCTTGGAATCACGAAGTTCTATATGTTTTTGTTGGCAGGGAAGAGCAGGCCTAGGCGAAGGACCTTGACAGGGCCACCAACGGGTGCGAGATAGTGAGAAAACCAACTATTTGCCAAGCATGCGGGGTCTCAAATACATTATCTTGTCTCACTTAATCCTCAAGGCAAACTTGAGGGCTAGGGGCTACTATGCTAATGGAGAGAAGAGAAAATGAGCCCAAAACGACCCAGATTCACAGCATCTGGATTTGAATTCACGATCACATAACTTCCACTTCATTATCTCAAAGAAAAAGCAGGAAGGATGAAGGCGTGGAACATGGGGAGTGCTGGGGAGATGGAGAAAGCTGAAAGCCATCGTACTTACTCCCCATCACAAGAACGGACGTCTCGTGTGTGAATGTGAAGTGAGCCCTAAGTCTGATGGATTCTGAACAGTATAGAAAAACTGGTGTCCGGATGGGCAAATATTCAGCTTCCAGTTCATTTCCTGAGGTTCCTCTCCCAGCTCTTCCCTGTGTTCACTCAATAGTCTACTCTGCCCCATCTCTGCCTTTGTTCATGCCATTTCCTCCACCAGGAACGTTCTTTTCTTCATCTCTGTTTGTCAGACTCCTATAAAGTGGAGTAACTTCTTGTATTTCTGGTTAGGTCATAGAATCAACACATAGGCATAAAGCAACTTAGTCACAGTCCATCTGTATAACTCCTCAAATCACATTTAAAGTCCAGTATCGGATTTGTCATAGCAAACTTCTACCGGCCAAGAGGACTGAGGCTACCGAGGAAAGGGCAGATTCATAGCTCCCATCTCCCGCTCGCTCCAGGATGCATTCTCATTAAACAGAAGGGCAGATGGAAATGGCCTTGCCCTAATTTAGTTGTTTTGTTTCTTGCCCCCTCCCTTTCAGTTAGAGCATGTATTTCAATTAATTACTCATATGATATAGCTTTGCCATAATTCATTCAAAGTGGATTGATAGGACACTTGCTTCCTCCACAGATATGACATTACTGCCTTTCACCTCTTTTGGCACTTAATTTATTCCCCCTTGTAATGTTATTTTTATTGGGCTTGCCTTCTACATGGATTGTAAGATTTTTGTGGACACAGATTGTGTTTCACTCATATTTCTAGGACCTACCATGCATAACTCATGTGTTAAATTTAATTAACATAAGCAGGTAGTTATACAGAGAGAGTTCTGCTCTGGCTGGCCAGAATCACTTGCTGAAAAGGGCCCAGGTACTTTATGACCTCTCTGAGGGTAACAGTGCCACAGGGACCTTGGGTAAAGTAGGAAACTCCTAGCAGAGCAAGAGCCCCAGCCCTAGCCTGGCAGCCGTTTATAGCCTGGAGGCATCAGCTAGGCAGTCAGTGGTTCCAGGTTAAGGTGGGGAAAGGACCCATCTTCCTGCCGTCTCTCAGGAAGTACCAGAGGTTTCACTGCCATCCACCTGCCAATGAGGGGACGCAGGTTCGAGCCCTGGTCTGGGAGGATCCCACATGCCGCAGAGCAGTTGGGCCCGTGTGCCACAACTGCTGAGCCTGGGCTCTAGAGCCCGCGAGCCACAACTACTGAGCCCATGTGCCACAACTACTGAAGCCCGCGCACCTGGGGCCTGTGCTGTGCAACAAAGAGAGGTCATGACAGTGAGAGGCCTGCGCACTGCAACGGGGAGTGACCCCTGCTCGCCGCAACTAGAGAAAGCCCGCGCACAGCAACAAAGACCCAACACAGCCAAAAATAAAAACAAATAAATAAATAAATTTATTAAAAATAAACAAACAAACAAAAACAACAACAAAAAACAGAAGGGGTATATGGGAATTCCCTGGCGGTCCAGTAGTTAGGACTCGGTGCTCTCACTGCTGGGCCTGGCTGTGCAGTGTGGCCAAAAACAAAAAGGAATCCAAATAACTAAATAAGAAAGAAGGGGTATGCTCTCTGCTCTGCTGGCTTGAAGTGTGGACGTACCACAAGATGGAAGCCACATGGTGAGGATAACCGAACAAGAAGACAGAGTGAGCATAGGTCCCGGATGAATTCTTAGAGCCAGCCACCCACATTTAAACAAACTCAGCAACTTAACTCTTCTCCCTCTTACAACTTATCTTTTTTATAGCCTATATTAGAAACAAGGATATCCGTAGAGAAAATCAGTTTCAGGCCTCCAAGAATTTATGATTTTGAGAGACCCTAAAGTGAAAGAAATGGCTAGCTGGTTTTTCCAGATTCCACTGAAAAGACATTTACAGAGACTGACTCTTTTCCCCTCTTTGCTTCCCTTTTGATTTGAAAAAAACTGAATTCACATCACCTCCCTCTCTTTCTTGCTAATCAGTACAATTTTTAAAAATTGAGACACCTTAGATAAATCATACATTTTTTATTAAAATGCATTCTTTGTAAGAATTTGCCATGACTCATCTGTGATTGTTCCAAAGATTTATATGACCAACTCATGTCAGTTTTTCCACAGCATGATCTTCCCTCTTTTCTGAATATCTGTCAGCACACATCTGTGCTGTGTGTACAAAATTTCATCTCTTGAGAGCCCTACATTTGAAAGAATCAAGTTTGCCTCATTTTTCAAACAGTGCTAATTCGGTTTTAAAATACTTTTCTCATTATGTTATTGCAAGGGTCTTCTTTTATTCTATCTCACGCTTTAGTCTATCCTGGATCTAATACTTATTTAATTAGGATTTTACTGTTGGGAAGGCAGAAGGCTGAATAAAATTTGGCTATCATTTCCCAACCCCTGTCAAATTTCTTGTCATGTATTAAAAGGATGAAGGAAGGTATTGCTTTCTTCAGATAACACAAGACAAACACTAGAAATTCAATCCATTCGGAAAACATCTTCCTCACATCTTTTATCCATAGGGTAATTTCCTTTTTTGTTGTTTTTTTGTTTTATTTTATTTATTTTTCTATACAGCAGGTTCTTATTAGTTACCTATTTTATACATATTAGTGTATATATGTCAATGCCAATCTCCCAATTCATCCCACCACCCCCAACACCCACCCACCACCCACCCCTGCTTTCCCCCCTTGGTGTCCATATGTTTGTTCTCTACATCTGTGTCTCTATTGCTGCCTTGCAAACTGTAGGGTAATTTCCTTTGTAGTGGGTTTCTCAATGCAAATTGGACACAGTTTATTCATATACAAGTCCAGGGAAATGAATTTGTATGTACCCCACAGGAAAGATTCACGGAGACATCTACTCATCGTCACTTTAGAATTATAACAATCTCTGCAATACATCCCTTTCTGTAAAGATCTTAGGGCTACCCAATAGAGTCAGTTTTCATAAGGCAAGATATCTCCATCCCTGCTCTATATGGAAGACAAACTAGAATCATTATTACCACTTTAAATCTCTTCAGCAGGTTAGTGTGTTTTTAGTAGTATAACTCAATCATCCAACATATATTTATTGATTTCCAATTAGAAGAAAGACTCTGCCCTTTATAGGAGATACAAGTAAAGATATTATTTCTGCCCCTAAGGAGTTGCCAATCCAGTTGCAGAAATTTATGAGTCCCTAGCTTTTCAAGATGAACAGAAGCTTTTAAAAGAACAAAGTAATGATACCTCATAAAAGAGCATTCCTAAGAAAGGCTACATTCCACCTTGGGCTGTTCAAATACATTGTTTGTCATCGTATCACCTGAGTTTGAATAGGCTTTTTTTTTTTTTTTTTTTCTTTTTTTGCGATACGCGGGCCTCTCACTGCCGTGGCCTCTCCCGTCGCGGAGCACAGGCTCCAGATGCGCAGGCTCAGCGGCCGTGGCTCACGGGCCCAGCCGCTCTGCGGCATGTGGGATCCTCCCGGACCGGGGCACGAACCCGTGTCCCCTGCATCAGCAGGCGGACTCTCAACCACTGCGCCACCAGGGAAGCCCTGAATAGGCTTTTTAATCTTCAGTGAATTTAGTGCTCAGTAAGGGCTGCATCCTATAAATCCTTGCGGTCCTCAATGTCCGTCTTAGTGCCATAAACACAAAATACATCAATGAATGAATGAGTGAAAGAGTAAGTGAATAAACTTTCAATACAGTGTCAATGGAGTTCACAAAATGATCTAATTCATCTTCAGATTAACAACCAGGACATTATGGCACAATAAAAGGGGACTAAAGGCACCTTGCTTGCACTTGTATCAACCCAAATCTTCAACAAGTACTTACTGAGGGCTCTGTATGTGTCAGGTATTGTTTTAGTTGCTGGGAATACAGTGATGAATAAGCCAAGAATTTGTCCTGAAGAAGCTTACATTCTAGGGAGAAAATAATGCTGAAGAAAGGATTTCTCTATGGTAAAGGAAGCAGCCAGTGAGAAAAGGAAGATTACAACCATGTCAACTTGGGCTTATAGGTGAACAGAACTTGTTCACGCAAGCTTTATAAAATTCAACAGTAAAATGGCTTCAGTCTCTCAAGTGAATAAAGCAAAATGAATTACTCCTTGAAAAGCAGAAATGAAAAGTTATTACAATTCTCTTTTACCTTATTGGTTCACCCATAAGGGAGACATTTTTTAAATAAACTAAAATAAAAATTTTTAATTTTCAGAAAGAAATAGCTGAACTGTGCTTTGAATAAAATTTTATTCTGTGCCTTAAGCCAATGTTTCTTCAATTTATGTGCTATCCTTTCTTAATTCCTTCTGTCTCTTTTAGCAGTCTTTACCAATGCATTAATTTCTTCACTAAAATTCTTATGAGAAAAACACTGATAATTGCCCAATTTTTAAAAAGTACTTATGTCTTATGTAATCTACTGAATAAAATACTGTTAATTAAAAGAAGTTTAACTGTTCTTAGCTTCCTCCCCATGACCATTCAGCCCCCTCCCTTCCCCCCTGTGTAGTGAGCCAGAGATTAGCTATCAATGAAATGAATGTTTCTTTCTTTCTAAAATTTAAATTTCTAAGTTGCTATAATTGAATCACTATCAGGAAGGTACCCTTTATCACCAGTGGTAGGTAAAGATGGAGAGTAGAAATCCATCCTTCACTAACTTGAAAAATTATTTTTAAAGTAGGAAATTTGAACTTAAAATGTTACTGCTTGTTATTCATTATAAATACTGCTAAATATTGAATTAGACTAGATAGAGCTTCCACCATATATAAAAAATTTGGGCTCAATTCATTTTGGAAATATTTCACTTCTATGATGTCAGGCCATGTCAGGAGTTTTGCAGCTTTTCTGTGGAAAATAATATACTGAAGACATATATGTGTCAGCCATACTTTATTCATTTTTACCCTTTTCGTTCTTAATGATTAAAAAGAATTTTTTTAAAGCACTTGTTTCTGAATCTCCTTCCAGACCACCCATCCAACACTGAGTTAGGTTTCCCAGTACAGAAGTGGTACCCAGACCACTTAAGGTACCATCAAGGAGGGGTAGAACATGGAAACCTGTCACCAAAGCAACTAGAACACCATAGATTCTGTGAAGGAAGGAAGGAAGGAAGGAAGGAAGGAAGGAAGGAAGGAAGGAAGGAAGGAAGGAAGGAAGGAAGGAAGGAAGGAAGGAAGGGAAGGACAGGGAAGGAGTCTGGAATCAGTGGTGGAGATGACCACATATTCACAATCTCATTTCTCCTGCTGCGCTCAGAAATACCCCACATTCACCATCTCCCTTGCACTTGAAAGTGACCATTAGACTACGTTCTAGGGGATGGAATGGGGCAGTGGTGTTCACCACCTTCAGGCTTGACCCATGAAACTCCCCAAATAAAACTGCACATTCTCCTTCCCTTTTCTTCCAGGCCAGCCAGCTGCAGAGGATTAGGGAAGCTATCTCAGGAGGCTCCAGGTGATGACGGAACCACTAGTGGGAGTGAGGGCAACAGAGTATCCATATTGGATGTGTGTTGTGAATAAGAAAGACATCTTCTCTGCGGTAACACACTAAGATTTTAAGGTGTCTCTTACAGTAATACAGCACCCTGACCAATACAGCACCTAAAGAAATGAATTGGTAAGGAACTCCATATCTTCTTCTGGTCCTGTGAAGTGGTGGATCCTCATCAACAAGGCTCCGTTAGGTCATCTCTAAGGAGAAAACAAGCAGCTCTAGAAGCTTCTCCACGTCAACTGGGAAAGGGATGTATCTTGTCCATTTATATACCGTAAAACATCAGGGAGAGAATTTCATTACTCAACAGGGGAATTTAATATTCTTTGATGCTGTATTGATGGCAAATGATCTCTTTATTCCTTTGGGGGGGAGGCGAGAATCCTGGGGCAGTAACGATAGATTTCGTTGACATATGAAGCACTTTTGGCAAACCTAGCGAGCCTTTTGGTTGTGATTTATATCTAGTCAGGGAGAAATGACATCTGGGCTGTCTGATTTATTCACTAGCAAAATGCTGGCTGAACCTAAAATAAGAAAATAGAGATTTATGTAACAGATTGCAGCGCCTTAATTTAAGAATGGTTAGGAAACCAGCAGACACTCCACGGCTCGGCTCTGCTTGGAATCACATGCTGCAAGTTAATATTACCTTTCTCAAAGCATTAGTCACATGTTGAGAGTTAGGGCATTGTTTCTTCACCTGAACATTTTCAAAATGACTATTTCATATCCAAATAAGTCCTGGCATTAAATGATCTTTTGACTGCCATGAAAAAGCAAACAGCTCTTGTAGAATTTAGCACACCACTATGGTCTATTGTGCCTCTGCTTGGAAGCCCACAGGTGACTTCGCATTCATCTCCATGCCAGGAGAACTCGGAAAATGCTGGGACTTGATAGTAAGAATTCTGGCCCCTCTATTAAGAAGTCAATGTCATAATTGTTTCCTTTTCAAAACTCCCCAAAATTTTCCTGGAGTGCACTCAATGCTGTAAACACCAAAATGCAATTTCTCCCCGGTCTCAGTGCCTGCACTAGATATTCTTCTCCCAAGGTACCAATTTCTTCTCGTCTTGGGAACACTGAGGCAAGTCACAGAGTTCTGCTTCTTGCTTCCTGCTTTACCTGGTCTGTGAGAAATCTCAGCAACGTTGGGCAATCCCCTCTAGAGAGAGGATCGTGATGTGCTAACCTTATTCTAACCCCTCCCTGCATTTCTCCCATTTCTCATCCATACATTAGTTGATCAAGCAATACATCTATCATATTAACTGGCTGAAATTCCAAATGAGGCTGGGGCATTCACGGAGAGCACGGAAAAAAAAATGGTAGTAGAGAGAAGAATGATGAAATAAGAAAGGAAGAGGAAAGAGGATAGGGAAAGAACAACAGGATAGATAGAGGAAAAGAGGAAGGGACACAGTCCGTATTTCCATCAGTGGTCAGCAGGTGAGAAAGTTGAGTGCCGTATCAAAGGATCACTAAACAGGAGTATTTACCTTTTTCCTTTAAGGAAAACTTTTATTTACCTTTTTTCTTTAAAGGCTCTTGCTATTGCTCCTTTCTGCTTTCAAATTCCCTATACAGTGAAGAGATCGCACTGAAGAATCCCTTCCACCATATGGAATTTTGTCAACTCATCATGCCTTCCTCAAAGCCAAGGTTTGGGAAGAGTCACTGTTGTGACAATTGAGGATGAGATTTTTATCCTTAGCAAGGTGGGAACACTAGATTATAAATACAACTCCTTCCAGGAATATTTGTCCGTTTAACTACAAGAAAAATTTTTCTTCAGCCAAAGAAATGGATCTGTAGTGGATATAAAATTTGGTCCACAAAACTAGAGTGCAAGAAATATCACATTTATTTCTTGTCTTAATCTGCTCCAAGTTCACTTTTCTCTGAGGCTGTGAGAAATTCAATCACTGTCATTACTGGGGTTTTAGTTCCACCTCCCCAGTCATGCAAAGTTCCCTGTAATCTTATGGATTAGACAATGCTAGAAAGCCCTGGTCTTCTGTCCATATGTGGTCATCATTGAGATGCTTGCTTCCCAGCCCCGAGACGTCCCCCAGAGGCAAGGAATCCCTCAGTTGCAAGCCAAGCCTACACTCCCAGGGGCTCAGGTCATATGTCCGCCCACCTCACCCCCATACCCCGGAGAAATCCCCCCCTTCTTGGGCTCTGTGTCTAAGTGTGTGATGGAGAGAAGTATCTGACACTTTCTTGGGCCCCCAGTTTCCTTTCCTCCTTTCCAGCCCAGTCAATTCTTTCTTTTGAACTCCGAGAAGTATAATTCATCTGCCCACTCCTCTTCCAGGAGCATCCAGTGTGACAAGCCCGAGTTTTCACCAATGAACACTAAGCATCGAAGAAGAAGAATTGCCTTCTTTGCCTCGTAACTCCTGCTTTCCTCCCTGTATCACACACCTTTCCAAGATGAGGGAACACAGAGACCTGGCCCCAAGAACAAAATAACAGTCAACAACTCAATAAACAATCCCTCCACAAGTAACCAGACATGGAATGAGAGGCCTCACTGAGGGGATGACGTGGAAGAAACTGCAGGGCAGTGGGGTCTCTGGCTTCACCCTGTGTCCCTCCCCTGAGGAAGAAGCACCCACGCCAGTCACCCAGACACGAGAAGGGAAACCTCCACGGGAAAGGGACTCGATTTAGTCTTGGAAGGAACAAAACTTTTGACTGAGAAAAACTGGGGCTCAAATAGGAATTCTACCATTGAGAAGCTATGTGACACTGTGCAAATTAATCTCTGTCTTGCATCTTAGTGTTCTCTCCGTAAAATGGGTAGTTAACACCTTCTTGCAAAATACTCGTGAGGAGTAAATGGGTCCCCCCTCTCTCTTGACTCCTCTCCCAAATGTACCAAATGACTCTCTAGGATGCAGGGTGGCAGGGCAGGCCAGGGGGAACATCTTAAAAATCCCAGAAGATCTTCCTCTCCAGCCCAATGTCTTAGCAAGGTCCACGTGCCAGACCAAGCAGGTGAAAAGGAAGATACCTGGAACGAGAGGTCACCGTTCCCACCCCCTCTCCTTTCCCTGAGGCCCTGAAGAGCATCCTCAAAAATACATGACATGGTGGTTTAAGCCCTAACTAAGCCCTGGAGTCAATCAGAACCAGGTTTGGATCCCAACTTCATCTCGACAGGCTGAGTGAGCCTACTGAAGTGTGAAACAGGGATAATCCTCTTTACAACAAGAAATATTGTAAAAAAAAAAGGAGGTGTCACTAAAGGTTTAGCCCAGTGTCAGACAATCATAGCAGCACGCCTATTATCGTGGTCATTAACATCTTCTGTCCACTTGCTGAGAAACCTTTCCATAAATACACCAGTTATGGAGACTTTTCCTTTTGGTTTAGTTGGTTTTAGCCTCTTCTTGATTATGTTCAATCATGTGTGAATTCCATTAATTCACTAATTTGGAATCCTAATAATTATCAGCAACTCCAAAGCAGCTCCAAGGTGTCAAAGTTCACAAACAACAGAGAGCAGCTTCCATGGAGCTACAATGAACATCCTGCCCCACGGTGCAAAGCCAAGTGCGCACAAGACATATGCTTGTAAACAGTCTCACCTTCACCCAGGAGACCACCCTTTTATTAGGACGATTACTCTCTTTTTCCTCTTCAAGGCTGACAAGATGCACCAGGTATTTCCTTCTTACTTAGATACCAGAATAAAGCCTCTTCCAAACTTCTGGTTTTTGAGTTCTGATGTCAGGGTGTCGGAGCCAGCCCCTGAGTCATGCAGCCCAAATCCAAGCTGAGGGAAGGTGGTTTTCATTTCAGGAACTCGGCTTGGCTTCCTGAAGACTAAACCCAGCAGCATCAATAAATAGGGGAGAAAAGAGGCAGTAATAAAGGAAGAATTTAAACTTCAGTTTCAGTATTAACCGACAAGCACACAGTAGTTTAACATGGCTATACAATAAATGCATTTCTATGTGGTAGAAGGCAAGGATGAAGATGGCCCGATTTTGCCATTGTACAGCCAACAGGGATGGAAATAGCATTTTCTTAAATGTGCAGCCTTTTTACTAAAATAGCCCAGACGGTCCTAATGGGTATTTGTAAGGACACTTCTTTTTCTTTCACTCGTTCTGTAAGTATTTATAAACACCTCCTATGTACCAGATGTTGAGGATACACCAGGGAACAAGACACTGATGGTCCCTAACTTCATGGAGCTTATATTTCACTGGGAAAGACAGATCATAAGCAAAGATCTGTCCTTAAACCAAGGAATGATGAACAAACTGTGTGACCCAAGGCAAATTGTCTTAACCATCTTATGCCACCATTTCCTCGTCTGCTTAAGGAAGGTATTAAAAGTGCCCACCTCTGAGATTCGGTGTGGGGTAAATGAATTGCTGGGCCAGAGCCAAGGGCAGGGCCTGGCACAGGGAAAGCCTTACCTCAGTGTGGGCTCTTGGTAGCGCTCCACCCCGGAAGGTGAGCCCAGGGATCAGGGGTCTTTTGCCACTTTCCTTTCTGCCTTATTCCCTATGCGTAGAACGTGCCTGAGATAGAATAGGTGCTCACGAGTACTTGTGGAATGACTGCAATAAAATCAAAGCGTAGACTGTGATTCATGTTATTAAAGATGTGAATGGCATCCTCTAAAAGAAGAGTAGGACTTCAGGGAACAAGGATGATACAGCCAGAAGAGTCTCTCTGTAAAGAGCTAGGTGAAGAGTATTCCAGTAAGAGGGAACAGATGCAAATGCACTGAGGCAGGAAATGCTTGCTGTGCTCCAGAATCTTCTAACACAGTAGGCGAGCACAGACATCTGCTTGGATGCTGGTTCTCCAACCTGAATCTTGTTGCGCCTCTGAGGTCCATCTCCTGCCCTTGGTCTATTTTCCCCACACAACGCTACACAACTTCTTTAAATCTGAATCTCTCTCAACTTGAATATTTCCTTTAAGGAATAGTGTTGGATCGTAGAGGGAGCAGGAAGTCTCTGCAGACTCGGGGGAACCTGGTTAGTTGCAGTGTGATCACCCACGAGTTCCCAGACATTTCTCCTTATGTTTCCCTCCGTGTTTCACTCCTCGTTCTGAGATGTTTGACAGCTTGGAATTCCCAAGACTTTTCCTTAAGCTCTTAAGCAAAGAGGTTGCATCTCATAAACTCGCTCCCAGTAAGGAATTTCCACCCTAGGTGTTTCCATCCCTATAAGCTCAAAACTCTTCTAAAAGGTGTTGCTGATGTGTTTTTAGAAATACTCGTATTTGCTCAAAAGAGAAAGTGGTATTTATTTTCTCATAATAAATAAAAGTGGACTTCCCCCTGTTTTATGATGAGAACTCGTATAGTCTAGTAGGATTTACTTCTGATTAGAAAGACAGGCAGGAGGAACTCCAGCTCCTCCTGAGTGCTGATTGATTGGTCAGGCCACGGCTGTGCCCACCTAGACAATGGGACACATGAGCCGCCGCCACCCAGTTCCCTGCACGGCTCCATTCCCTCAGCGCTCTCACCATCAGCCTTCTCAAATTCATTGTTTCCCAGCCATGCTGAGGAAAGAGAAGTAACTGAAGAGATATACACTCTCTCTGGTAGTCAGAGTAAACGAAAAGAGCAAGAGAACTTCTAACTAAGTTCTCTGCTGGCTTCTTTGTCATGGTTGTTTAATATCCAGGATACGTTTATCAAGTTGGGAAATGTCATTCCTTGGAGAGTGGATCAAAATGCTTATATTTCACAGTACCTTCCTACTGGACATCAACATTGATTCCCCTTTCTTTGTTTCAAGACTGTTTGGTGTACTCCCAACTGGGAGCTGAGGCCCAGGGTTCGAGTCCTGGGGGTGAAATTCCGTTCCTCAGGAAGTCCCCTTGGCCTGCGGCATCTTTGCCTATATAAAGAAGGGCATTGGACTTGGGGTCTGTTCCGGCTCTCAAACACTCCGTGGATCTATGTAACAAGCATAAACCTGTAGCTGTCCATCTGGCACACCCAGCGGGGAATCCGCCTTGTTCGGGCACCATTTAGTGAAGTCTGCTGCTTATTGTCTCTGCCAATATCAGTTGGACCCACCTAGTTAGAATATCTTTCTGTAGCTGGTTCAGATAGGATTATTTTTATTTAAATTAGATAGATAGACAGACAGATAGCTAGATCGTGAACTGATGTTATAAACATAAAATGTATAATTTATTAATATTATGCTGAAAAATTCTGAGTTACAACAACTAACATACTGATATAGGGTGGTTTGTTGTATTACCTCCAAAATTTCCTCACTAAAGTATTGATAAAACACTTAGCCGGATACCTGGAAGGCAAGTATTTCTATCATTGCCCTGTCCTTATCTTCCTTTTGTAAGCCTTGTTCAGAACAGGGCAAAAATCCTCCTAATATTCTGTACCAGTCTGTATGTGACCTTCTTTATAGACTGATTTGGAGAATTCTTAGTGTCTTCTATGATTTCACGATATTCACACATTAAAGTTCAGAGTCTGCATCAGTTGTCTTTATATAACTCTAGCTATTTCGATTCCTACTTGTGAATGCATAGACTCATGCAAATTCAAGAACTGTGGAAAGCATGGCTCGTCTCCAGGGCCCACTCTACAGCTTGGGAGGGATTGCTGCCACTTGCCTGCTACAGAATACCTTCTCTTCTTTGTCCCACAGCCATAGAAGGGCTTTGACAGATCACCCTGACTTTTGGAGAGAAAAGAACATCTGAACGAGCTCTGCCTAAAGAATTCTTCCCCACTAAGTGGAAGCCATTACTCCAAGGTACTTCCTGAATCTCACCAGCCAATGGCCCCAGAAAGATAGCAGCTGTGAGTAAAACCATGAACTTTCTGGTCACAAGGATTTTCTGGTTTAATTGCTTTAACCCAGCTTATTCCCCATTATACTCTCTTGGCTGTCAGGGATTTGTCTTCTTTAGTTCATGTCTTCAGAACTCATAGTTATCTGTATGCAGCCAGCATATCGCCGTTTATCAGGAATTACAGAAGAGGAAGCTCAGCTAAGCCTCCTTTCAGAAGCTGGCTCAGAATTATGCAAGTGGGTTGAAATGAGTAGTAGAAACATGATTTTAATTCGTTTCATCTGTTCACTACCTGCGGCACAGATGTATGGTCCGTGAGTACTGCAGTCCGTGTTCCATTTCTCTATCATCACATCCCTTGCCCCCTTCAGTGAACTAGAGGTCCTTAAATTCCCTTCCCAGAAAGTTACATATCATCTCAACATTCCTGAATTTCCATCTTGTGCTTTTCATGTGATCAACAAAAACATATAAATAATTGTAAAACTGTGAAAGGCTACTTCTTTTTTCTGCTGAGAAACGGACCCGTTCTCAGCATTTCCTTACAATGTATCCCCACGTTTGTTCCCTTCAAAATGTGTGACAGTTCTGTTACTTTCACTATAAATATTTGTTCAGTTTCAACCTTAGGAGGCATCTGTTTGTGGTGCATGTAGAGTCCCCCAACCCTACCTGAGGGTTTATCACTTAAGAAGAAATCGGGTTTGTATCATATACTCTATAATCTCCAGGAAACATATATGGTACCTCCATCCCCTACAATAGGTAGTGTTCTTGTTTTGGATTGTCCTATATGAGATATACAAGTGAAAAGCCTATCAAAATGCTAACCGTCTTTAATGCTCAACATAAGCTCCAGCGTGGAGGCTTTCATGATGACTCCCACCTTCATGGACCACCATCTCCCCTGCAGTCCCACAGCACCAATGCCCTGTGTCCCACAGTTAGCGCGTAATCAGATCCTGTGTCAAACTGATACCTGCTGCTCTGGGTGGGGTACTGTGGTCTCACCAGTTACATTAGCATTTCCCAGAAGGCTGTGTGCATGTAGCTAGTTCTTGGAGTCCTCCCTGGTCCTCTGCCTCCTCCCCTTATAAACAATAAAATGAACCCTTTCTGTGATTTCCCCAATCACCTTCTTTTCCCCTCTAGAGTGATAGTCTTCACACTGAATGTAATTTTCTTCTGACATTCCTGGATGTACCAGTAGATTGTGAACTCATTGAAGGCAAACCAGTGTCTTGTTCATCTTTATATCGTCAATGCCAGGTACAGAACAACTTTTCAATAAGTATGTGTTCCATAATGAATAGATAAATGGGTGAATAAATAAACTTTGCCAAGAATTTATTAATTGCTCGTAGCATTTTAATCTAATGTTTCGACAGAGCACTTGTGAAATATTAGAGAATCAATAAATATCACACTTGAACACTTCAATGAGTATTTTTGACCAGCCAGAGTTATTTTCCTAAATGAGTAAAACATTCAGTAATGTGCAAGAGGACTCAGTCATTGCTAAGATGAAAATAAAATGTAGCACCCTGTGCTAAAAGAATGTGACCTGAAAATAGTTGCTAGTTTGTACATCACAGGT
Organism: Delphinapterus leucas; assembly: GCF_059928025.1. Lineage (NCBI taxonomy): Eukaryota > Metazoa > Chordata > Mammalia > Artiodactyla > Monodontidae > Delphinapterus > Delphinapterus leucas. Next base: position 74,727,460 of record NC_143140.1, read on the forward strand.
TCAGAAGAGCGCAGAAATGTTCAGTGATCCTACGTGTCTGATAGCTCCAAGAATGACATCAAAGTATCATTAAAAAAAAATTTCTTGCTAAATGTGAAAACCTGACAGTCTTCCTGTCTCCTGCTGAGGGTCTGCCTCATGCCTGGTATCTGGGAGAAACACTTTCTTTGTGTCATCAAAGTCGGCAGTGGAGATCGAGGCGAACTTTCACCTCACCTGAGACGTCCAATAAAATACCCCTCTACCTCTGCTCTCTAAGCTCTCTGCCAATGAGCTACCCTAAATGTCGCATCAGCCAGTTCAACCCAATGCTTTTTCAAAGTGCACCCACGTGTATGAAAGGAGCCTCTGGTAAGTCTTTCAAGGTGTTAAAACCGTGACTCACTGCCAGACAGAAAAAAAGGCATTCTCTGCCCAGAAACTCAGTAACATTATGGCCAAAATTAAAAATTAAAAACTCCCAAAACAGGCCTACCATGAATTTGTATAAATGATGGCATTACAACATAAATCCGAAAAGAAAACAGCCTAATCTTCCAGTAAGTTCATGGAAAAACATTAGATAATATCAAATAGCAGCAGCAAAACAGAAGAGATGGTCCCTGAAAAATGCTTCTTTAACTGAATGAAGGCACAGAGTTCCGAGAGGGGAAGGACAGTCTGGCTTTTTTGGCAAGACTGTATTTAAACCAAGTTTGGAAGTAATTTCAAAAAGAATTACCATTCCACACAAAGAAGTATATCAGCCATATAATGTTCAACAGCAATTTACTTTGCAAGGACAGAGATTCCTTCTTGTGTCCCCAGCCCATGCCTGAGATTGAGATGGTCACTGATAGTAACCAGAGGCCCTGGGTCGCACTCACTACGTTTTACAGCAAGCCACCCAGTCTTTCTGGGAGTTTACAATCAATGTATCAAAAGCACATCTACATGATAAAATGAAGCAACAATTCAGGAAAAGAAATCAATGTTGCTGTTAGAAAATATTGCTTTACATTTTTTCTATCCAGGTAGTTGCTCAAGGTGAGTGAGAACAAGAAAAGATGAATATGTGTCTCCACAATGTCAAAATAGGTTGGAAAATGAAAGATTCATTTAGTCTCTCAGTTGTTTGTATTTGGGGTGTAAACAAATGCTTGACTCTTTGGGAACTGAATTGGTCTCTTTGGATATTGCAGAGCCAGAGTGGGACTTGGAGGAATGATGAGCCCACGATTATTTAAAAGAGCAAAAAGGAGCATGGAAACATGGACAAGAATAATGGAGGAAGCCTGCGGTATGTGAAGGAAAACACAGTTTAACATATGCTCGTCATCCAGCTGAGAGCAACTTCTAGGAACGCCACGCAAGGAGCCAAGAAGCTTTAATGGCAGACATTTGCTTCATAAGCCAGAGCTCGCGATCAACAGCTCACTTCCAGAGCATCAGGAGCTTGTGTGAAATGTCATGTCCACACTCCATCCAAAACAAGCCTTTGGAGGCTAAGCACATTAGCGATTTAAGCAAGGAATCCTAAAGTAAAAAATTAAGTAAATTCATATTAACCATATTCTTTACCCACTGCAAATAGATTCATTGAGAAAAGTTTCTTAATGCAAAACACAACTAGATAGATCTGGAAAAGTCTGGGGAAAGGTCTATGGTGTCACAAAAACCTGTCCTGGGCTCTCTTACGTTTACCATTTCTTGACAATTCATACGATAATGTAGTTGCCATTTTTATCCTTCACCAAAAAAAAAAAAGAAAAATATAATTAAATTGAGATCCAGAATTATCTCTGTGGGCTGGGAAAATGGGCTGAATCTCACAAGAATGAATCTCAATCTTCCTTCAGGTCTTCACCTAAATCATATTTCTTCAGCAAGGTCTTACCCAAGGCTTGGACCATGTAAGGACTCCTGTGTGCTTCTGTAGCATCTTGCTCTGTCCCTTTCTTTATTACAGATTGCTAAGTCTGTTGACGGGCAGAGAACGCCATCGTATCCCTAGTACCCCAGCAGTTCCTGGCACATAACAAGTGTTCAATGAGTATGTGTTGGATTAATGAAAGAATATACAAAAAGTTATGCATTCAGGCTAAGAGCAACCTGAGTGCATGATTAGAAGATGTAGCAGGGTGGTGGTGGAGATTGTGATAACTCAAGAGCAGCAGGTATGAGAGTAAGACATGGAAGACAGTAGGTCAACAACAAGTCGAGACTTCAAAAAGTGAACAGGACACTGGCTACATACAAATATTCCAAATTCCACCAAAAAAAGGAGGTGATAGTCATCTTTTAATCTTCCCTGAAATATTGTATCCAATTTTGGGCAAAATGACATACTGAAATTAATCCAGAGGAGAGCTTTCATGATAGTGGAGCCTGAGAACCGTAAAGAGGCCTGAAAACCTGCGGCTGATCGAAACCCAAAAATAAGACTCAGGGAGATCTGAAAGCAGTCTCCACATATTTGAAGAGCTGTGTGGAAAAGAAGGATGACACTTTTTATTGCATGTAGCTCTGGAGGGCAGAGAAAGGACCAATGTATATAAATTATAAAGAGGTAAGTTTCAACTTGATAGAAAGAAAATAATTTTTAGTAATTATAGCTATTAAAAAAATATATATATGCTTATTCAGCCTCTGAAACTGACGTTATGGAAAAATACTAATGACAAAGGATGATAAAAGCTGGTTCTAAAATATGGGTAGTATGATTTTTTCAAAATGAAAGTATACACATGTGCACACACGCGCGTGCACACACACACACACCTGGGCATATACATCAAAAGGTTAATAGTGGTTTTCTCTGGGTGATAGTATTGTAGATATTTTTAAATTTCATTTTGTGCTTTTCTCTTTTGTTTTCTAAAATTATTACAGCGAAGATGAGTTATTTTTCTAATGACAGAAAAATACTGTCCCACAGAAATGATTGTCTTGGCACACAGGGAGTTCCTTTTAGCTGGAGGTGTTTGAGCAGAACCTATAGATGTTGTAGCTCTCAGGGGTACGTAAGGAGAGACGCTGCTATAGAAAAAAGATGTGTATTGCTTCTATTGGCCTCTAGGGAGCCTTTAGATTCTGAAAGTCTATTGCACAAAATAATTATGAATAACTATTATAATTATCAATCAGTACAATACATAGTCATTAATAATAGGTGTTAATTATTTTTAAAACTCTCTGACTCTCAGATTTGTCAGGGAACTCAGAAGTCATCTTTCCTAGCCCATACAGGCAGAATTAAAAAGTCTTTAGGCAACAAGGACAGCTCAGTGATTGCCTATGGCCAGGAACTCACATCTTATCTTGTTGCCCATTTCAGCATGGTCTGCTCTGGAAAGTGTGAGACATTTCTGTCTTAAAAACACCCAGCCCTATGGAATGTGAAGCCACCTAATCTGTTCATTTCTCAAGCATGAGAGTATAGCTTGTACTCAAGCCTGTGGCATTGTAACCCTTCTCTCACCTTTCACAATGAAAATAGAGAAGGGTTATTTATCCTATTTATACAATATCTTTCTCCTGACTTGAAAATCTCATCTTATATTTCTTCAAAGCACTTAACTTTTTCCTCAGTCATGTCATGTGTACTGTTTTCAAATCTATTTTTTGTTGTTTCCTCTGCTCAGGATGTCTGAACATTTTTACATATGTCATCTTAAGTACAAACCTAAATAGAATTCAAAACAAGCCACCTAACTCTAAGGAAAGCCTTAGGCAAAGTGTTGAGGTCCGGGATATATTTATCTTGATTGCTAGAAGAGGTCCAAAATTTCCCCAGCATCCTCTGTTCACTTCTTACAGGAACATGGTGCCTTCCCAACTCTTCCTCTCTCTGCCACCTAAGAATCAAAATTCAGTCTTAGGAAAGAGATCTGAAATTTTTTCATATCAAAGCTGACAGTAGGGGGCTTCCCTGGTGGCGCAGTGGTTGAGCGTCCACCTGCCGATGCAGGGGCCGCGAGTTCGTGCCCCGGTCCGGGAGGATCCCACATGCCGCGGAGCGGCTGGACCCGTGAGCCATGGCCGCTGAGCCTGCGGGTCCGGAGCCTGTGCTCCGCAACGGGAGAGGCCACAACAGTGAGAGGCCCGTGTACCGCAAAACACACACACACACACACACACACACACACACACACACAAAGCTGACAGTAGGAATCAACAAATTTTGTCATTGTCTCTTATATGCCCTGCACTGTGCATGCCCCCATGGAAGAAACAAAGTGGTATGACAGCCCCTATTCTTATAAGCAGACAACTTAGCTGGGAAAACAAAACCAACTCATAAATCATGAGATCACACAGTAATATGTAGTCATTAACAATCCAGCGTTACAAACAGTTAAATGCAAATTGGTAAATATTATTTAAGTTCAGAAAATAAAAAAGAATTATCTCTGAGCTGACAAATTTACAGTGCCACCGAATGAATGAGGGAATCATTGCAGTGTGCTAGCAGGGCTGGTTGGAGTGTTGGTGGAGACGGCAGCTCTAGCAGAACTTCAGAATACTATAAAACACACAGGCCAATCAGAGGGGACAAACTAGCCCTGCATGCTATTTGAAGTGCTAGCAAAGTGTAGTCTGTGGACCAGCATCCTCTATACCACTTGGAGCTTGTTAAAGATGCAGAATTGAGGGCTCCACCCAGAACTACCAAATCAAAAATTTTAGCAAGATCCTTGGGTGACCCACATGCACATTAACATTTGAGAAGCTGGTCTAAACAGTTAGAGTCTGCCCACTTTCTTCACATTTGAGTCCTGAGTATATCAAAGCTGCTTGCTTTCTTTAAATGATTATTAGTTTGTAGTCTGCAATTGTTGCAGTTGCAAATTTAACTCATTACTGGACTTTATTTCCCATTTATTTCCCCTTAATACGTCCTATTTATCAAAGGGGGTGATTGAGAATGGCTTGAAGGATTTTCAGCTTCAGCCCAGTAACCAAGGAACTACCTTTCATCCTACACTAGGGGGTGCATGAGGACGAAGATTCCGAATTTTCTTGGCCATCTTCTCCACAGTGATTTGAATCAGCTACTGTCCCCTTTCTTCAGAATTGGTTTTCCAATGTCATGACTTGGAAGAATGAAAAGAGCTACTAGAAACCTCCCCTACACCCACAAACCAGGCCTGTCCTCCACCGGGGCTGCTCTGTCCTCTTTACCACAGGATAGGCACACGGTGACCTCCCCACCTGGAGGAGCGCCTCTGGGGCATCCTGCCTGGAATAGGGGACCCAGAGAAGAAAAGGTTTAAACACAAGGACAGGTCAGAGGACTACAGGGCATACTGCCACTTTCTTTTCTAATGAGTTTCTTGTTTTCTCGTGTGTACAGTCTTGAGACTTTTTGACACACACCCTCCTCTCTTCAGAGTCCCAGGTTTCAAATATTTCAGAAGGCCACAGTCTTTTATAATCCAGTTTTTCAAAACTCCTGCTCCACTTTGTTCTTTCATTTAACAATGTTAGAAACTTCCAGAGAGAAAGTAGCTAAGTGGTGTGAGGATGAGAAATCCAGGGATGACTCTGGATTCCCCACTAAGTTACTCAACCTTTGGCCTGAAACCTAATTAGAAAATGTAATGCTTCATTCTTTTAAAAGGACTTCCCTTTTCTCCAGTGGAACCCATTACTCTCTGGGGTTTTCTTTTAGAAAGTCTCTAGTAGAGCTCATTTACTGAGTCCACGATGTTTATCGCTTATACACAGTGCCCTCAGCATTTTGGCAGCCAGCGACTCACAAATGCATTTTGGAAATGATTGTAAATTTTCAGTGTTATATGGGTTTTCCACCTCCTAAAAGTTTTCCTCCTGGTGGGATCCTTTAAACAATTATTTAACTGTGTTTATTCCTAATAGGCTCTATTTCAAACCTTAAAAATTATGATGATTTGTATCAGTGTACCACACTTCAACAAATTGGAGCCCACTCCAAAGTAAAATTTAAATGGCTTCAAAGAATGACAGAAAAACATCTTTTTGGCAGGGAACAACAGGAAGCCAGAAGGAGTAGAGGAGAAATCCAGTGGAGAGTGTAAAGCAATGAGAGACCTTTTCCATATGTGTGGCCATTAAAAAAATTATTACCATCCCTTATGTAGCATATGCAGGAGACAACTCTATCTCACAATAAAAAGTCTTTTTTGCCATTCCTGCAGATATTACCAAAGAGTGTTTCTCATAGAAGAAAAAGAATATGATGAAGAAAGAAACATAAAAAAATAAAATAAGACCCAGGGCTAAACGGTACACCCAGGTTACACTCAGTGAACACAGGTGGATCACAATGGTAGACTTAGGCATACCTGTGACACAGAGCAGGCTTCTTTCGCATACAGTTAGAAACTCAGAACTAGCTTCCTCAGGCTTCTCACCATAAGTATCATCATGAATATTATGAAATATTGTGTGACCCACACTCATGGCAGAGCCCCATGTGTCCTGAAATGCTCAGTCCTCAACTGTGCTCTGTGTGAAAGAAGCATTTATGTTCACCTGTTGGGTCTCTGAGCAAGAGAACAGGGCATCTCTGTAAGTTCCTTGGTTATATTTTCATCAGATGGTTAAGCAGCCATTCACGGGTCTTTCCCCCCATCACATGGGCTTTCATTTCATGATGTAGTTTATTGACATCAAACAGAAAAAGAAGTTAGATGAAGTGTTATATACTGTGTGTTCTTCCTCAAACCTCTTCACCCCTTTACCCCTAGGAGAACAATGGCACTGCCCAGTTAACTTCCCAGGGGCTGGAGACCCGTCACGTCTTCCCGTCCTGGAGGAGAATCAGGATCCCTGGATAAGCCAAGGACACAAGCAACCACTCCTTTTAGCTCATTCATTTCCTCTATTTTTTTAATTGGGTAATTCTTTTATTACCATACAGATATTAGCAGGGACCAGATACCGTGCCAGGCACGTGAAAGCCAAGTGCCTATAGGTGCTGTGCCCCATCTATTGTCAATTTTTTCATCACCAAAATTTCTGTTTCCATAAGTCAGCAAGTAGAAACCATTGCATTTGCCAAGAACAAAAACAAAACAAAACCAAAAGCATCCAGTATCCAATCTAGATGTATCTGTATGGCCACAGAGAGAGGGAAACCCATTCTAAGCCTAGCGAGCAATCCCAGTGGAAACAGAGGAAGGACCAGAGGAGTGTGTTCAGAGAAGTGTGAAAAAATGCCGAGACTCAAGCAAAGCTGCACGTTGCAGTGGCAGGGGGAAATCATTTGGGATGGGCAGGCAGGGGGTTCACCGAGAGCTAGATAAAGCGTCGTTGTCATGGTAACATAGGCAATTGGGAACTTCGCCCTGACTTTGAGTAGAGTCTTAGAGTCAAGATATGATGAAAAAGGGTAAGGTTAGGGTTAGGAATTGCAGCGTAGATTAGAGCCACAGATGTCTATGGTGAAACTTGTTACTGTCTTTTTAAAGTCTTTTTGTTTACATGTGTCAGAAAGCAGTGGTGGTAGGCTGATCAATCAATAGGAATTTAAAGACCCAAAGTCACCTTCAGAACCCAGTGGAAGGAACTGTAAGCAGGCTTCTTTTGACTCTGCTTTACTCTGCATATTTGCATTTCCTCCCCCCGCCTCCCAAGACTGACTTGTTCCAATTCTCCCCGCAGATGACCACCATTGCTCCAAAATGTGTGTCTGAGCCAAACCTAGATGCTAACGAGCTCTCTTTAATTCCAAATTCCTAAGAGAAAAACTATGATTGTCCAGCTTGGAACTCTGATGCAACCTCTGATGGAGGTCGAGGGTTCCTGGTGAATAAACGGTTACTTGAGCTTCAGGGAAATGCAGAGTCACGGGCTGGGCAGGAACCCCAAAAGGTGTTTGCAGAGACCAACCAGAATTCTGCTGGCGTATTTTAATCCTGGAATGATATCAGCTTTATGTTCATACGATTGGGGGAAAGGGGGATAGCTATGAGGAATTTCTGTCTTAATCCTGCTAACGGGACCAATTTAGGACACACAGGAGTGTCGGCCATGGGGGTGGCACCAGGATAGGGTGGTCTGGGCACAGCTGAATGGAAAGAGTTGTTTACACAAGACTGCCTGAGGCAGTGTGCACTGGTCTAGGGTCAGTAGAATTCAGAGACCCACAGCGGATTGCTTTTTAGAATAACTCAGAACATCACGTGCGCTGGCTTTCTCCTTTAAGGTGGAGATGGGTGTGGAGTTCTTAAAGAGGTAAACAAGACCTGATAATTTGCAAACATGGGAGGAAGAGCTCATCTTCAGAACATTCCCAGTATTATTAATTGATTCCCCCAATATTTACGAAGGCCCTACCCTGTGCCCAGTACTGGTCACTATTACAGTGTGTGGCTCGGGGCTCTCAAGACAGAAAGGCCATCGCTCAGCTGTGCTGGGGAAACTGAGCCCAGCTGCTGGAGAAAGCCCCTGTCTGGGGTCTGAAGGGAGCTTGACGCCAGGAAGTTTCCTCTCAGCCTCCCTTCCACAGCTCAGAGGAGCACGTCCTCCCTCCGCCCTACTCTTCTGCCTGCCAGAATTTCTAGATTTGTTCTGTGTTGCAGTTTGCATCAAGCCACACTCAATTCCAACCCTAGCAGAAGGCATAAGTTAACATTTTATTATGTGTACTTGTTAGGGTCTCCTAAAGCAGACATGCAAATGTGAGGCTCCCATAGTCAATGAGGGCATACCCAGATGAGCTGAAAATAAACCAGGTGGCCCTGGCCAAACCCTTGGAAAGCAGGACCTCGCTGAACTATCCTGGGACAGATACTCACCTCAGCTCCTGCCCTTCGCTGTTTACCCTGGCCCCTGGCCACTTCCTGCTCCGTTTGGCACCCTGGCCCTCCCTGTCCAGCTGCCATTGGCTCATGTGACTCCCGGTCAACTTTCATTTACAAGGAACCAATTCCACAAGCTGCTGTAGGTGAGCCTTTTACGGACCTCTGGTGAGTGAGAGGCCTTCTGCATCCAGCAGCTGGACAAATACATCTGCCTTGGCCTTCCATGGGGACCAGGGCTATTTTGAGGCTGCCCTCTGATTGGGTCTTGCTGTTACTGTGCCTTTAATTCCAGCTTATAGCTCTTAAAAACTTGTATAACACAAACTTCAAGCTAGATGAAGTTTGATTATATTTGGATTGGCTCTAGTGGAGGAATTAGTAAAACCCAAAGTGAGAACTACTTGATATGCCACTTATAGCTCTACCAGGTGAAAATTTAAATTGTTCTACAGTGTTTCTTTTCTGGATGCGGATTTGGTCATATATTTTTGCATATCAGTTGGGGAAAGTCGGACAGGGGAAAGAGGGAAAGAAATTTTCCCCATTACCACTTTAATTTTCCAGGTTCTCTTTTGTATCCCTTGTATTTTATGTTACTTTAAACACCTGCCTTCTTGTAAGCATGTGTGGCACACGGATTGTAAGCAATCCCACCCAAACAACCAAACAACCAGAGAAGGCAGGAAAAGAAAGGAAGATGGCAGAGCCTTCCAGAGTCCATCCCGGGGCATCTGGTTAGAACCAGAAATCCTGGTTCTAACCTCGTAGGGGGAAGAGCTTGATTTCAGTGGCCTTGTACCAGCCTGTGTGTGTCGAGTGAGCATTTGCAAGGTAGAATATTTGAGCCTCTTTACCTTACAGGTTACACAGGAAGCCACCTGGCAGTGGGTCCTGTGTAGTGAGCGTATCTAGAGATGCCTCCCTGATCTCTGCCCCCCGCTGTCAGTTGAAGACTGCCTGACACCCCGACCCCTGGGGTTCTCATGATGTCCGCATGGATTTCCAAGTGCTCATTGATGCTCCTGTACTGACAGCTGCCGCTCTGAGGGGCCTGGCTCTTGCCTGCCATGTTGCTGCCTAGGTTTTAGTTTTCTTTCTCAGCAGATGCTTCTTTCCCTCCCTCCTCCCTCCTCCCACCTCTATTCCAGCTTTTCCGCTTCTCAGCTCTTCTTAGCATCTCATTTCACCTTTCCGCTCTGTAGAGAGCTATGTGGGGTTCTTACCTTCCCCCAGTGGCATTTAAAGTGTTTCTTGGTACAAAACATCCTATTCATTGCCATAGAAACAGGAAGCTCGGTGTGGAAGAAAAGGGAAAAAAAAAAAAAAAAGAAGTCTGGGAGTCTGAAGCTTTGCAGTTCTGTTATTTTGCCCAAATCCATAAATGGCAACACGCTGGGAGATATGCAGAAGCCTGCTCCAGGCTGGAACCCGAGGAGCAAGGGCTGCCCGTTCCAAAGGCACAGGTTTTAAACCCTGGTTTAAACCGGGAGAGAGCAGGCTTGTGCAGAAAGGATCTCTGTTTTTCCCTCATAAGGGAGCTCCCAGTTGAATCTGGGGAAGTTGGACAAACTTACCTTCTATTATCAGTTCTGCATCTTAAAAGCTGAAGCACTTAGGACACTTCCTCAACCCCTCTCAGTGTCCTCAGCTATAAAATAAACATGGGAACATCCCCGTGGCCTTTTGGTTGGGGTCACAAGAGAGCCTGTGGAGTGACAGCTTCATGGCCTCCCTGAATGGACTCCCCATTTCCTCACCACGCCATTGGACAGCACTGAGTTTGGGCCACCTGTTCTCAACTGTAAATCCCTCCCTGATACCAAAAAAGAGAACTTCACATTCACACCATACCTAAAATCAAGCCAATCTGCTACCATTTTCCTTGAAATGCAGTAAAATATGTTTAAATTTTTACATCTTCTTGCAAAACCTGGAGAGGAGTCTACTTCAAACCATTGATTTCAAAGATGTACCTTCAACCTACCCTCAATGCTGTCCTTTTTGTTTGTGTCCCCAGGCACCTGAGGGGGCCATTATTACTAAGCTGAGAATGGGCCAGCTCATTGTGTGGATTAGAGCTTCAAGCTAATGATGTGAAGTGTGAGGTTTCAGTCTCTACTGAGACAGTGAGTTTCTCAGAGGCATTCATTAATAAATTGGCATTCATTCATCATAGGGTCGAACGAATTGCCAAAGTTGTTTACATCTCCCTTGTGATACAGATTTTGCAAAGGGCACAAAAATCATAACACAGACCCTCCAATCAATTCTGGGTCCAAACCCCCAACCACCTCTTTTAACTGACACACCAAGCCAATATTTCTCCTGCCCTGAATCACCCAGACAACTACAGCCCACCCATATAGCCCAGAGCCTACCAACATCATTTAAACTAGCCAGTCTTAAGCCGTTTCCGCTGCCCGCCTTTCCTTTCCCATGGAAAACACAATAAAAGCTCTGGACCACGCTTTCCCCTGGATCCTGCATCTGCCCCTTGAGCAAACCTCGTGCTTCCCCATGTGGCCCTGCATGACATAGCATGCCCCCTCTGGGAAAATGTAAGCCTCTCCTTGTAACTATAAGTAATAAAAATCTTCTTTCAATAGGGTTAGCCTCTCTGTCACATTTATAAATTAAAATCCAGGCACAGACCAACCTTGTCCATAACTGTCCTAACAGCTATAAGGATATCCTGATAAGCAGATATAACTGGCTCCTCATGTACACATCACAATTAGGGAAGGACGGTCCCAGGGGCATGCTTTGCTGGTGCTAGTTCAGCAGCATCTTCATCTATAAATAGGGTGACCATATGTCCCACTGTGACCTGTAGAGTCCAAGTTTACCCCTGTCGACCTGTGCAGTTATTAATAGTGCCCTCTTTCACTCTCAATGCAGTCCTGGTTTGGAATATAAATCATGTGGCTACCCTAATATAAAGGACCAACAATTAACCACTCATTAAGTAGGTAAATGTCTTTGTTATAGAGGACTAATTACAACTTAATCATTTAGTTTCACATTTCCACTTGAGGAGAGGGTCTAAATGAATGTTACGGACTTTCTAAATATATAAATGTTAGTCTTCACATAATATGCAAGAAGTTAAAAAAGAAAAGCCAGCTGCATGAAGTATGTATACAAAGCAGAGCAATGAATCATGATTACTCCGAGGTTTTCTTGTGAGGATTGAGGGAGACGGTAGTATTGTCCACCATGACTGAGAAGCTGAATAAGGATAAGGGTAGGAGTCACTACGGGCCAAGCCATTGCTTAAACATCTCCATGTGTTTCAGTGTTTGATATTGGAGATGAGATACAGTCACTCAATCATTCCACAAACATATTTTGTTTCTCTACAATTAGAATCAGCTTCTATTCCTTTCCTCCAGGAGCTTATTCTAAAAAGGAAGAAATTAACACAGGAGAAGTATTTCCAAAGGCCTTAAGTACAGGTTACTATAGGCCTGTATAAGAGAAACATGTATCCTCATCCTGGGGGTATAAAGAAATTTACAACTGAAATTTGGAGTGGGTTGTGGGGAGATGGGAGAGTGAATTTTAAGACCCTCTAGTAGATGACCCAATGATAGTACAGCCCATTGTTTAAGGTTCCAGAAGTGAAAGGACAGAGTCTGAGGGTATTGGAGCATCAGGTTGGGGGACAGTCTGACATCAAGCATTCAAATAAACAGGGTGTAATGATGCTTAGAATGCTACTGAAGGTCTGGACCCAAGTCTTAGCATTTCTTGACATGTCGAAATGAGAAATGCTCAGGATAGCCTTTTAGAAAAATTACTAAACTCAAAATATGAAAGAATTGATGGTGAATGATTTTCAACCCATCCCTAAACAACCTATATTATTCCTTAGGTGCCAAGACTGATGCCGATATTTGCCCTTAAAACCACTAGCCTGTTCTGTAGAGGAGAAGGATCAGCTATGTCACAGGGACAACTTCCTCATCATTCTCCCAGGGATGTCTGTCGGAGGTTGTTTGTAATCAAGCCCTAAAAATCTATGCCATGCAGCTGCACTCTCTGTGATGTCATGTACATCAATGAGAAAAATTCATGATTTAGGAATGCATCTGAACTGTGTTTTGCTTCTCCATGCCCTAGTCAGATGTAAGCTTGTTTTGGTCCTCTACAGAGTTATAAATAAAGAGCCAGCTCTAAAGATTTGCTAAAGCAAACCCGGAACTGAAGGAGCAATCCTTCTTAATTGACCTGACTTACACAATGTTTGGGGCCTATGGTTTTGCTCTCCCCAGGCAAAGCAAATTCCTATAAAAGGAAATACCTAATATTGGCCCTCACTTTTTTTTTTTTTTTTTTTTTTTTTTTGCGGTACACGGGCCTCTCACTGTTGTGGCCTCTCCCGTTGCGGAGCACAGGCTCCGGACGCACAGGCTCAGCGGCCATGGCTCACGGGACCAGCTGCTCCGCGGCATGTGGGATCCTCCCGGACCGGGGCACGAACCCACGTCCCCTACATCGGCAGGCAGACTCTCAACCACTGCGCCACCAGGGAAGCCCTATTAGCCCTCCCTTTGAGAGTCGTGGAATGTTAGACACAAAAGGGACATTAGAAATCTTTTTCCCCTATGCTTTCATCTTAGAGATGAGGAGTGCCAGAAGTTGTAGAGTTATTTAATGGAAGTCCTCAACTGGGATTTTTTTTTTAATTTCAGAAGCAAACACAATTAGATTCAACACCTTGGAACCCAGAACTTCGTTATATTGCTAAGTTATAGACATCAATCTCTGTTATACACTTAGTACACTTAACACTTAGACTAGGCACAAGAGCACAATGGACTCTGTTCTGCACCCCAAAGTCTTCAGAGTCTCATAGTACAGCCCCCAGGATCCCCAGGGCCCACCATGGGGCACTCCTAATTAGAGTCACCTACTTGGGATCTGTCTCTCCATGTCCTTACCCATCATCAAATTTTCCTATTACATTCCTTTTTATCAGAGCCCTGGCAGGTGAGAACTGGTCTGAAAAACACATTCACCCTAAGATGTTCATATATGATAACATTCTAATGAAGGTAAATCTGTAAAATATTTACATACTAAATAACACACACAAAAAAGGCGCGAAAAGTTTTTGAATGTGAAGAGGCAGGCATTGTACCGACCATTTTAAATACATCAGCTCATTTAATCATGACAACGACTCTACAAGATCGACCTCATATTATTCCCATTTTTCAGTTGAGGAAGGTGAGGCTTGGAGTGGTTGCTCAATATCATACTACTAAAAAGTGGCAGTACTGAGATTTGAGTCCAGGCTGTTTGCATTCAAAGCCTATGGACTTCACCACAGTGCCTGGAATGATGCAGGTACCCCACGAATTGTGACTGCTGTAAAGACAACAACAACAAAAATAATGATAATTGCATGTCTGTTATAATGCATCTCCCCAAAGGCACAAAGTGTGGTCTTCCTGGTCCAATCCTCTTTCAATAGCCTTCATGTTGAGAGTTTAACTAAACTACTTCATAGTATTGCTGCCTTGGCATCCTTTTGTATGGACAAGTGGCCTGCAGGGACCTTCAACTGACACTAGCCCCTCCCCCGGCACACCCTAGACAATAGCCCTCAGAGTCACAAGTAAATGAAAGTCCCTGACATGACTCCCCCAGTCACCCTTGTGATAAACAATCTCCCCCATCTCCCAGGGCCTTCTTCTTGCGTGACCCTTAGGTAAGAGCCCCAAAAAGCTTACAAAACCCCTGATCTTTTTAGATTGAATTGACCAATCCAGGCTTAGCCTGGGAACCTCAAAGCATTCCACCCTTGGACCCTGATAAAGGCATGTGCCCCAGGTCCTGGCGGCTCTCTACCCACGCCTGGCCTTGACCTCCCCCTGTGGCCCCTGGAGGCACGTCATGTACTCCTCCAAGGCCTGTGAGTAATGAACTTCTCTATTCCAATTCCCTTATGGTCTTTTGTGACCCCATGGTTCAGACACCACCTGACACCCTAGGGCACTTCTTAACAAACGTGCATTAAACAGTCATAGCACTTCATATCACAGCCTATCAGCAGCCACTTCATATCTCCGTTCATCAGTTTAGCTCTACTAATTCCAGTAGACATCAAAAGCCACAGCCAGTAAAGACCCTCTGACAGTGAAGCTGCCTCTGCTTTTCCAAGATGAGAGGCTGTGATTTCTGCTTCACTTCTCTGTACTCTGTTTTCAATCATAGCATCTTCATCATTGTCATTACTGTTCTCCTCGCTCCCTCCAGACTCAGTCCAAACTCCACCAGCTCCTGGAAGTGCTCTCTGTTCCAGTAAGTGATTGGAGAGAGAATGGCCCTGAACTCACCCCGAACCACTGCAGAAAGCCCATCACCCTTCGACTTCTCCTTTCCTCGCCCCTAGCTCTGTCTCTGCTCTTCATCTCCCTCATCTGCAGCATGAGAAGGTGTGCGGGTGAAACGAGCACAGGACGAATCTTGGAACACACTCAGTTTACTTTCCACAAAGAGAATATTCACCGCTGGGCCCGGAAGCTCACTCTCGGCCCCTCCAGCTCAGAGGAGAAGGGTCTATTACACCAGCCTCCCCGAGACTGACGCAGCCACCCTGGCACCATCACACATGGCCACCCTCCCCGGTGGGGGGTGTTTTTCACCCTCTCTAACCCTCTCTGGAGCTTCTGTAGCTGCCTACAAGTTCTTTAATTCAATCAGAGCTACAGTGTCCTGTTTCTGGTATCATCACGCTCAGATTGCCAGACACGAGGTATTCATCCATTCTGGCACACACATGGCTCTCAAGAGAGGCCATCTCTGAGGCAGCTTGAACTTCCTTCCCTGCCCAGACTGTCCACGGACTTCCAAGGTAAAACCCCATTCTCCAGACCTTTCCCAAATCATTCACACTCTCTCACTCTCTCCAGGATCCTTAGGAGCAATTTTGTGTGCTTGATAATGTCCTGAGTATGAAGGGGAGCCCCGTTTCCTGCCGGGTAATAAAAGGGCATGACACACGAAGGCCACACTCTCTCTGTCCACAGTATTCAATCAAGGACCTACTTACTGTAGGAGTCTAACAAGCCACCTCCAGACTCTCCTGTAGTGGAAGACTGATCTGCCTGAGAGCTAGCTGCAGACAGCATTGAGAAGTTCCGTGTATAATTTTTGCCAAAATAAATGATAATTCTCTTTTTTGTTCAAGGTAGGCAGAATAATAATCGCCCCCCACCCCCAAAGATGTTCACATTCTCATCCCTGAAACCTGTGAATATGTTACCTTACCTGGCACAGAGGACCTTGGATTATGGTATGGATCTTGAGGTGGAGAGAGGATCCTGAATTACACAGGTGGGTTCAACCTAGTCACATCGGTCTTAAAAGCGGAGAACCTTCCCCAGTTGTGATCAGAGAGAGAAACAGGGTAAGAAAGATGAGACATTGCTGGCTTTGAAGATGGAGAAAGGGGCCACAAGCCAAGGAATGCAGACAGTCTCCACAAGCTGGAAAAGGCAAGACAACTCCTTCTCCCCTAGAGCTGCCAGAAGGAACACAGCCCTGCCGACACATTGGCTTTACCCCAGTGAGACATGTGTTGGACTTTTGACCTCCAGAACGGTAAGGAAATTAATTTTTGTTGTTTTAAACCACAGAGTTTGTGGTAATTTGTTGTGGCAGTCACAGAAAATAAACACGGGCTGAAAAAACGAAGCAAGTGATTCAAAGTCCTTGTCTTAAGAGTTCTGTTAGACTAAATGTTATCAAATGACTCTCAGACGGCAGTTACCTCTCAATAAGCAACTATGATTACAACTATGGAAAAGTCAAGGTCATTGTGTCTCCAAACCGGACAAAAGAAATTTTGAGAAAGAAAGAAAAAATGTAAAGGGGCAACATTAACTAGGCTATGTAGGAATATATATTGCTGCCAATGGGGGGAAGGCATGGACTCGTATACATTAACTCCTGAGATCATTTTCAATGCAAACTGCTAGGCTTTAACGTAAATGTATTCTTTGATTACAAAGTAAATAATACAGCACAGGGAGATCAGCTCGGCGCTTTGCGATGACCTAGAGGGGTGGGATAGGGAGGGTGGGAGGGAGGCTCAAGAGGGAGGGCATATGGGGACATGTGTATGCATATGGCTGATTCACTTTGGTGTACAACAGAAGCTAACACAGTATTGTGAAGCAATTATACTCCAATAAAGAGCTATTAAAAAATACATTGCATCATATATTTGAGTTATACATTTTGTTACACATTTTGTTTTCTAGAGTCTGAAAGACATAAAGGGGTACTGAATCTGTGAGATCGCCTGGAATCAGGGCATCTTGAATTATCTCAACTCACTATTGAGCCTGAAGAACTTGCCTGTAGATCCCTGAGCATTCCATATCATGGTGTTTGGCAACTGTGCAAAGTCTAATCACCAAACCCTTCGAGTAGAGAAAACTTGACTCAGTGCCCTTTCACTACGAACCAAAGCTTCGCCAAATTTGATCAAGAGCATTTAAGCAAGTGTCAAGGTATTTGAGGCTTTCTTCCATCAGTGTTTCATTTCACATCCCCTCTCAAATACTAACAAAGTGAATTTTTCTCTCCCCCCTACCCTTGAATATAGTCTTGAAAAACAGTTTCATGTTTCCTCTTACTACTTACTTTTATTTACGAAATTGTAAAAAATTACATGAATAAAAATTCCTACCATTCACTGACTAACTACTATGTGCCAGGCATCTGACGTTCACTATCCCGTTTAATCCCTTAATTAAGGATTATTATTCCTGTCCATTGGATGATAAAACCAAGGCTCAGAAAGTTCAAATAACTTGCTTAAGTATACAGAGGTGAGAGACGGCAAAAGCCGGAGCACCTTCCCTACTCCTTAATCAGGGACTTCTTGGTTTCATTAATAACTCCCCATGTTTCTTGAGTGTGAAATATGTTCAAAGACAACAGTAAGAGTCAATAAAATGGATCAGTAACCGGTGGGTCCAGTGTTAGATCATCAGTCTATTTCCCCATCCCAAGTTTGGGGTTCCCCATAGCACACACACAGAGAGGACCACTGGCTTCCCTCTCTGGGATGAACAAAGAGAGAACTAATAAACCTCTTCCTCGTTTATTAGTGTGGCTTCCATCAGTCAGTAATTAAATTTCATTTGTAATGGGGCCTCCTGAGAACCCTGAAAGAGTAGGAATACATGGCCTGAAAGTACATATCACAATTGAGAGTTACAGAGTTAATGCACCATCTTTATCAGGTAAGAAAACAATGTTGTTTGATCACTAAGTCAGCAACTCCCATTCTTTACTCAGTTGCTTTAATTTTATTGCTGTTCCCCCCAAATCTTTCCTTCAAAGCAATATTTAGTGTACCGGTGCCATGCAAAATCTACTTACTCTGTCAAGGTAATAAACCCTCAAATATTCCTTTATCTGTAGCTCACAGCTCACCCTCCACTCTCTACATCAAAACTGTCATTTCTGTGGATATTTTCTACAGCAATGACTGCTGGAGAATAATTCCTAAATCCTTTCTCCTTTCTTTGTTTCCTTTAGCTGTCTTATTTCTGCTCCTTTTTGCAAGTTAAGAGGCCAGACTTAATTTTCCCAATTAGCTGTGTAGTTGCCATGATGTTACAATATCCTTGTAAATCACATTAGGATGCCTGGAGCTCCTTTCAGGTGGGCGGAGTACATTACGTAAACAATTAGCAATAACGGTATGATTTCATTGGCTGCTATAGAAATGACCAGGCATAAAATAAAGTGAATTAGTTGCTTTCAGTTTCCATTCACCAAGGAGCCAGCTTTAGATAATTTGTATGATTATAAATATCTATAACATTTTACCGCTTATACAGGTATATAATCAATATAATACAACTGTTCTTCACATGCTGTGGCAGTAGGTAGAAGAAAAAGGAGAGGGAATTTTAGGAGGATCATATTTTTAGGCTTAGAATAATCACAGAGACCGAGGGCAATATACCCATAGACAGGTTAAGATATGAGTAATGGCTTATGAAAAAGTAGGTCACTTCTTGTGGAGGTTGTCCTAATGCTAGGAATAAAAGAGAAAGCATGCTATCTGGGATCTGGCCTTTTGGTTTTCTGATTTCCAGTTCAGATCTAAAAGTAAGAAAACCTGGATTCTGTTTCTGTATTTGGTACTCACTCTCCCAGGGTTCCTCAGGGACAAAAGTAATGAAACAGGCAGAGAATAGTAAGCAAGAAGAAACAAACTTCCTTCTAAAATACTGGACAAGGTAGGGACAAAATACTGACTAACACAGAGTGAAATGGTGCCAGCAAACAAAAATTAAAAAGCTTAATGACAGCTCAACCTCAGAAAATCTAGCTACCTGTAATTTGCCTTAATAATTACTGAAGTAAAATGTAGGAAATATAAACAAGAGTGATGAAAAATAAATTGCAGAATTTGCAGGTGCTGGTCTAGGTGCAATCAGACCTGAAACACATCCAGATTCAATATCAAGTGTCTTGATGCAAAATATTTCCCCAGAGGAAGTTGAGGAAAGCTTAGTATATTAAAATAAGAGTAGAACAGACATTGTCTTTATTGCAAGGATAACTGATATCTGCACTAATCACATATATAATCTTATTTGTGATATTGTTTTCCCCAAAACTCAGTGTTTCTACTGCACATCTCAAGGTAATGATTTCTCTCTCAATTCTAGAGTTTATCAAGCACATTACAAATTTACTTGAATGAACTATAGCATGGGAATAGAAAGGCAAGATGCTAGTATTTTTTCAGGTAAGTGACCAAAAGACAGGCAAAGACACGTTGAGTGATATTTTCAGAATCGTATGTTAGACCTTTACTTCTGGCTAAGATGAAGTAGCTTGCACCAGACCAATTATTCTGGTAAGAACAAATGGAAAAGTCAGTTGAAATGTAAAGAAAAATAACAAATAACAGCCTTCTGATTGGGAGCATGGGAAGTGACTGAGGCAACCAGGATTTGAGGGGCCAAGACGCAGGAAAGAAGAGAAAAGGCAACCACAGACCTCTGAGATGATATTCTGCAAGCAAAATTTCCCCTCAGGGTAATAGCTAGTTTGGGGCTTGGAATCAGGGGCTAAGAATCCACCTAGAGAGCTTTGGCTAATAAGCAGAGAAACAAAGGTTATGAAAATATCGAAAGGCTGCAGACTGGGAAGGGAAAAAAAAAAGACTGGGAGAGAAGGGGAGGTTGGTTTGCCAAAGCATCCGAGACTTGAGGAAGCAGAACGCTGGAGAAAAGAGAAGCATAGAGAAATAAATTAGATACCTCGTTTTCTCCTAGAAGCATATGCCAAATTCTTAAGCTGCCTAGAACAAGAAGCTAAGCAGAAAGTCACAGAAAATCGGAGCAGAGTTTTGATCCTCACACAGTTGAAGACACAAAAATTGGAGTTCAGAACCTGACTTGGAAGAGAAGGCCCAGTCAACACTCAGGCTCTCAGTTGGAATTCCTGGGAACCTCACCACTGATGAGGAGCAAATCAGAAGTAGATGTGGCTTTTAAAACTTCAATCCAGCCTCCAGTCAGTTTAGTTACTAATTGAATCAAAATGATCTGCCCCTTCTCTGATTACATACCAAAGGATAGGGTAACCCTCTCAAAGGAAGAGGGTGCCTCGACTGTTCTCCATATACAGTATCCATTACTCAATAAAAAATTATGGTCATATTAAGGGAAAGAACCAAGAGAAAAAAATAGATAATATAAGCAGACCCACAAGTATTTTAATTATCAAACTTATTACACTTGGATTTTGAAAGATATAATTAATGTGACAAAATTAAGAAAGAAAAAGTCAAATGTAAATACATTACCAATAAAACAGGTCAAAGATGGAAAATTTTTTACTTTTCTGGTTCTCTATTGGCATTTTAGAATCAAATGAAAATTATAGAGCAGAAAAAATATAATATTTGAAATTAAATACCCAATAGATAAACTGATGGATTTAATAGCAGTTGGGACTCAGTAGCTATGTGGATTAGTGGTGGAAAATAGGCCAGGAGGAAATCCACCTTGAAGTATAGAGAGTATATAAGATGGAAAATACAGAAAGGAAAATGTGATGGTTAATTTTATGGGTCAATTTAGCTAGGCCAGGATATTTAGTTAAGCATTATTCTGGATGTTTTTGTGAGGGTGTGTGTGTGTGTGTGTGTGTGTGTGTGTGTGTGAGATTAATATTTAAGTCAGAGGCCTTTGAGTAAAGCAGTTTGCCCTCCATGATGTGGGTGGGCCTCATCCAATCAGTTGAAGGCCTCAATAGAACAAAGACTGACCTCCCCCGAAGCAAGAATGAATTCTGCCAGTGGATGGCCTTTGGACTTGAACTGTAACATCAGTGCTCTTTTTTTGGGTCTTGAGCCTGCAGGCCGACCCTGCAGATTTTGGATTTGCCAGGTTCCATAATCACATGAGCTTATTTTCTGTCTCTCTCTGCATATATATGTATCTTATTGGTTCTGTGTCTCTGTAAAATCTGGACTAATACAGAACATGAGAGACATGTGGGCACAGGAAAAAGGCGTAATATATGGCTTAATTGAAATGCAGGAGAGAAGAAGAGAGTGATAATGAGGAAGAAACAATATTTGAAGGTATAATGGCTTAGTATTTTCCAAACTTGATGAAAAGAATTGAGCACAGATTCAAGAAGTATTATAAGTACCAAAGAGAATAAATACAAAGAAAAGCATTCCAAGACAATAGTAACATTGCTAAAAACAGAAATATCACTTGGGAGTGATATCAGCAAAATGGTGGAGTAAGCAGCTCCAAGCTCCCAAAAAACATATTCCCCAAAAAAATCAAAACAAGCAGAAACTGTTAGAACCAATTTTTTCAAAACTCTGAAAAATAATTAAAGTTTTACAGCAACCAAACAAATGCTTAATGAAGAAAAAGGCAAACAAGGAAGTCCCTGTCAAAACACATTCTGAACACAAGCTAAGGAACAGAAATTCCAATGACCTCATAATTCAGACTTCAGGAACCCTTGTATATTGCTAGTGAGAATATAAAATGGTGCACCCATTGTGGAAAATAGTTGGGTAGTTTCTCAAGAAGTTAAACATAGAATACCGTATGACCTAGCAATTCCACTGTTAGGTATGTACACAGAATAATTGAAAACAGGGACTCAAACACGTATGCCAATGTTTATTGTGGTGTTATTCACAATAGCTAAAAGATGAAAACAACCCAAGTGTCCATCAACAGATAATTGGACAAACAAAATGTGGTCTACCCATAAAATGGAATATTATTCAGTCATAAAAAGGAATCCATTTCTAACACATGCTACAACATGTATAAACCTTGAAAACATTATGCTATGTGGAAGAAGCCAGTCACACAAAGATAAATATTGTATGACTGACTCCATTTATATGAATTATCTAGAATGGGTAAAATCACAGAGACAGAACGGAGCATAGAGGTTAGCAGAGGCTGGGGTGGGGAGGGTATAATAGAAAGTTATTGCTTAATGGGGACAGAGTTTTGTTTGTGCTTATCTTGGTCAGCTTAGGCTGTTATAACAAAAATGTCATAGACTGGGTGGCTTATAAAAAACAGAATTTTCAATGCAACATTGTAAATCAACTATACTCCAATATAAAATTTAAAAAATTTTTAAAATCCAGAAATTTATTTCTCACAGTTCTGGAGGCGAGAAGTTTAAGAACAAGGTGTCAGCATATTCAGGTTCTGGTGAGAGCCCTCTTCCAGGTTGCATCTTTCCAGCTTCTCATCGTATCCTCAGGTGATAGAGAGCAGAGAGAGGAAACAAGCTATCATGACTCATACAGGCACTAAGCCCCCCATGAGAATTCTACCCTTATAACTTTATCTGATTAAAATTACCTTCCAAAGACCTCACCTCCTAATACCATCGCATTGTGTAGTAGGGTTTCAACTTATGAATTTTCAACAAATGTTCAACAGTGGTCATGGAGAAGCTTCGAAAATAGATAGTGGTGATGGTCATACAACACTGTGAATGTAATTAATGTCACTGAATTGTATAAATTGTGCACTTAAAAATGGTTAAAATGAAAAATTTTAGGATTTATATATATCCATATATATATCACCATAACAAAAGAAAAAGAAAAAATAGCATATCTTAAAAGTAGCTAGATAAAAAATATTATTTTAAAGGATTAACCATGAGACTGACAGCTGACTTCTCAACAAATGTGAAATCAGAATATAATATACTGATAACTTCAAAGTGCTAGAATAAAATAGTGATTTACCTTAAATTCTATAACCAGTGGAGATATACTTCAAAACTAAATGCAAAATAAATAAAAGTAAGCTTCTAGGAAAAAAAAAGAAAGAAAATTTGTCACAGTAGATCTGCATAAAAGAAATATTAAAGGATTGCTCATACAGAAGGAAAACAGTGCAATTTTGATATAAGGAAATGAAAAAAGGATAATGAGCAAAGGAAAGGACAAATATTTGGCCAAATATAAATAAATGTTAGCTGTACAAGCAATAATATGTCTTATAAAGTTTTAAATATGCATAAAATTAAAATGCATGAAGACAATAACCAAAAGGTAGGAGGAAGTAAGTGGAGTTAAAATGTTATAAAATCTTTGTATTATAGGAGAAGTGATAACTATACTAATTTTTCTTAGATACTGATATGTCAAGGATACAAGTTGTAATCTCTAGGGTAATGACTAAATGAAAAGTCAAAGAAGGTATAACTAAAAAGGTTCTGAAGAGGAAAAATGGACTGCTAGCAATAGTTGATTCATCCAAAAAAAAACAAGAATGAGGAGGGATAAAAAAGGAATGTAGAGCAGGTTGATAAAACAGAAAATAAGTAATAGTAAGGTGGTTGGTATAAACACAAATATATCAGTTATTACATTAAATGCAACAGGATTAAATATTCCCATTAAGAGGCAAATATTGTCCAATCAAATTTTTAAAAATTCATGTGCCAGGGACTGATCAACAAAAAGAGACAGCTCTGTCGTTGGCCAACTCTCTCTGTTTTTATAACAGTGTTTCCTCAGCCTTCAGCTTGTATAATAATCTTTTGAAGATCTTAAAACACAGATTCCTGGGCAACACCCTTCCCAACTTGAGGGTTGGGAAGATGATTTGCATTTCCATGAGCTCCCAGCTCTAAGGTCATTCTGCTGCTGCTGGACTTTAAAACTCCATTTTGGGCAGCAATTATCTGCTCAATGATACCTGTAGATTCCCAGAGGCTGTGACAGAGACTTGACCGTTCTCTTTTTTAGGAGTTTATATGAAAGGTGGGATAGAGGGAGCAGATTGGCCCATGTTTTGCAATTGGGAAAGGCATCACTGTGCATTATTGTTCTGAAAAGAAATAGCATATGGATACAACATTCTTCATCTTTTCCATGAAGAAAACAAGACTTTCTTAGTTACCTATACCCATCTACCGATCTCCCTATTGACAGGGAATCCTCACGGTGTGAGATAAAATTATGACCCTGTATCATCAAAAATTCTGCTGAGGGCTTCCCTGGTGGTGCAGTGGTTGAGGGTTCGCCTGCCGATGCAGGGGACACGGGTTCGTGCCCCGGTCCGGGAAGATCCCACATGCCGCGGAGCGGCTGGGCCCATGAGCCATGGCCGCTGAGCCTGTGCGTCCGGAGCCTGTGCTCCGCAATGGGAGAGGCCACAACAGTGAGAGGGCCGCATACCACACACACAAAAAAAATTCTGCTGGTACCACTGTCAAAACAAAATGGACACCTGGCAAGAGATGCACCACAGTAGGAGGCAAGCTTAGAAATGCATCACCTAGCATTTCCTGTGTGTTCTGTCTCTTCACCTAAATTACACCCCATATGAGGCTATGCGTCACCTCTGCCATTTCTTCTGTATCTTCCCAAACTTCAGGCACAGCCATCTCCTTCAGTGTATTATGAAGACTAAGAGTCAAGGCAATTGTTAGGAATTAGCAGATGATCCAAGTTTGTCTTCTACCCTATCCAGCACTCCTGTGTATCTTATTCATCACCCCTTATCAACTCCACCCACCTGACTCATACCAACCCACTCAGTCCTTCTGCAGTGGCTGATGGAAGCCTAGCACTACCAATATCCCAGTAGGAAGTCATTAATTAACCTCCTACCTTCACAAGTATTCAAAGAGAACCTACCAAAATAATGGTACACTCCCTGTCACCCCCATGCTAGTGCAGACACTCTGACCCTTGGGTACAGCAGAAAAATCAATTGCTGTTGAAAGGTCAGAGCTGTTCAAATTACATTTGTAAGTCACCAACTAGTTGAGCCCTGGCAGGCAACCGACTTCGACTCAGTTCACTTGGGTCTTAACTGAAATAAGCTTCCAAGACTGTTGTTGGCTTGAAGCCAGTTGGTTTGTGTAACTGTTGTTTTTATGGGTAACAGGCACTGTGTTAGACACTAATGACTAATATCTCCCTTATTTGAGTGACACCAATGATCAATAGTTTCATTAGGGGAATGCCACAGTTCGTCTGCAGACTATAAAGCATGATTAATATCAGAGTTCTGAAGGAAAGTCCTGAGGTGACTTTTGATTTTATTTGAGAGACAGCATGAAAGTGCAACCCTCTCCTTTTCTTGTCAAGAGAAGGGAGATTATGGACCTCTCCATGTAGAGTTAGGAGGTCCCCGGAAATACTAGACTAATGTCTAAGATTCAGCAAGCTTTTCTCCTCACGGTTAAGTATGTTTGCTTTAAGAAAATGGACGTCTAACTCCAGATAATGTCTTTTACTTTTAAGAACCCCCTCTGAATTGGGACTAGGCATTCTTTCAGGGCAAAGAAAGAAATCTTTCTTGAGACAAATATATCAGTTGATAGCTAAGCGGCTGTCCCTCAGGTATGCATTTAGTTATGGAGATACCCAGGAGAACCAAGGGAAATGAAGAGACGGGCTACTTTCCATTTCTAATTATAAAAAAATGTGTAACTTGTTTGGAAATTGCCAGTGTATCTGGGATATAGGAGACCTAGGGGATGGTACTTTCAATGGACAGTGAATACATCTAATGAACATGGGCCTCCTAAGTAACCCCAGCTGTGTCCAGCCTGTTTCCTCATCAATTTCTCCAAGACACTGTTCCCAGACTCCCAGTCATGAAGTCCCCACCACTGGGATGTCATCTGCTACAATCTGTTGAGCCTCCAGACCACTGAGCACCTCACAGTCACCAAATTCTATGGACAGTTCACTGCCTGGCTGTCCCTAGAAGCAGGCGCCGTGCACTCCCAAGACCTGGTTCCCCCTCTGACACGCCCCCATGAATGTGTCTCACTTCCAAGACCTGATCACTCCTAGTCTGACTGTATCCCTCTAACTACTGCCTCTTAAGTGTGACCCATCAAACTGTTTGCACGTGTATATACGTTCATGTGTGCATATATGTTCATGTGTGCATGCATGTTTACTCAGAGAATGATACAGTGAAAAGCACTTTAACTAATTAGCACATATATTTTAGACTTTCTTTTTATGTCCCAGGGATTCTGTAAAATCCCTTCAAGGTTAGGGGAGGAGATGAGGAAACCCAAAGGGCTCAGGGTCCCCCAAAGCCCCACGATCAGTGCAGCTTCCTCAGCATCAGATTTATACATTGACTTTTGTAGTAAGCATGCTTTTGAAGAAAAGGTGCTCTCGCTTTAAAAAAATATCTGGTTTGAAAACCAGATGTCTAGTTCAACGCCCTTTGTTTTACAAATGAGTAAATCAAGAAAAAAGGAAGATTCTCCCACAGTCACATAGCTATTTAGCTGGAGTTGGAACTAGAACTGAGATTGCTTGATTCTCCAAGTGTGCATTTTCCAGACATCACACAGCAAGGAGCAAAGGAGAAGAGATGATACTTGTGTGCTTGTTGCATGTGTTAATGGTTAGGATATGTCTTGATGATAATCTAGGGTTTAAATAGCAAGCAAGAATGTGGGAGTGGAATGTCCCATGCCATAATGTGTCCTGGCTGCCTGGCTCAGTTCAAGCTGGGGCTGCTCAGCCTTCTGGCAAACCTCTCATACCCTGCTCCCCCCAGGAGGTGCCCTGACAGCCTGAAGTTCTGCCCCAGGGAGGGAGGCTGGAGCTCTGTGGGAAGAGAACTGGAAATGTATCCAACCTCCTTGATACTTAAGTTTTCATTTAGTTAGTAGGAGCCTCCTGAAAGCCTACTCTGTACTGTGTATGTGAGAGGTGGGGGAATTAGAGCTGTTCTGAGGCAGGAGGGGCAGTGGGATAATAATTCCAGGGGTCAGGAATTAGGAAGCCTGGTCCCAGCTTCATCACTAAAATGCCTGGGACTAAGGGCAAAGGTCCATTTCCACATTCCTAAAGCAAAATGATCTCTAAGGAAAGCACAGTGGGAATGGAGGACTTGGTGTTTCTATAGTTAGAAACCTGAATAGGAAAACAATTGGAGCACAAAGGAAATTATTTGAGAAGAATCCCAGGGCCACACATACAAAATTTTAAAGTACTGTCTTCAATGCCTTAAGAAAGGAATGTTATATTAAAGGAGAGGTGTATGAAACAAGAATTGAGGGTGCTGAATTTCATGAAGAAACACAATTATTAATATCTGGATCACTAGTTGCACATATAAGAATTGAATGTTCCCATCTCCTGAACACGCAGAGCCTTTGTTCTCCATAGGCTGTATGTACGTTCCATGCCCTCACTTCCCATCAGGAGTGTTCAGAATGCCCAGATCTTGGAGAACTTGGATGATTTTGCATCTAATAACTTGGCTTCCAATTTGCATCCCCTAGGAAATGAAATTCTAAAGGGAAATTTAGTCCAAATGAAGCCCTCACAAGAAAAGCTTACAGGATGCCAGCTCCCTCAGTAATGCTGAGAACGGCAGGCAACCATCAAGAGGAGACAAGGAGCCAAATGTGTTTCACAGATACATCCACACTGTGAACGTGCCAGTGAGGGTCTGAAGATGTCCCTGACAGCACAAGCTGCTCCATCATGGACTCAAGGAAGCCCCATCACTTGAGAGATCTAAAACTGGCCAGAGAGTAGGCTGACACACATCCTTAAGTGCCCCACACTGTTCTGACAGGGAAACCCACAGTGTGTCCTCATCCAGAAGGTCTTTTCCTCTGTGGGTATCTGGGGATCTGCAGGCTGGGAGCTTCCTAGGATGAACAGAAGGACGGGTCTGTACATGTTCACACATCTCATTTCATTCATTCACACTTCAAAAGGCTCCAGATTCTGTTAAAATTTTAGCTCTTTCTTATTTTCAAATCCATTTTTGAAGCTGGCACCAGTATGCCTGAGTTCCAGGTATAATATATAGCTCCTCACTGACTCCTACTTCCAAGCCTCACTACCAAGTATGCCACTCACATTTTCCTCCTTTCAACACAAACATGATGCTTTTCATGCTTTCCTTGGCAAATGATGGATGGTAGCTGAGCTAAATGTGGAGACAGGGGTTACAGACACATTTTTTCCCGTTAAATATCCTACCTCTTATGCTGTTGCCTCCTCTGCTTCACATTAGCTCACTTCCCTCCTAGCTTCTAAAAAGTAGGTGCTTATGATTGGAGCCCTGGAGGTCAAGAGCTAGACTCCATCTTCCAGATCTATCATTTGGTCTAAAGAGTGTCTCTATGGACCTGCAATTTCCCATTAGGATGGAGTAAATCACCTGTCACTTTTGTGGTCTATGATCAATATGCTTTTCAAAATTAGGGATGCCTGTTGTTTTCTGATCAGTTGATGAGACTGAAGGATGAATTGTGAAAATGGCACTTCTGGAAAACTGATGTTTAAGATTTTCCTCTAACTTTTTTTTTTTTAAATGTTGAGCCTTCTTTTAATGTTTTTATTTTTGGCTGTGTTGGGTCTTCGTTTCTGTGCGAGGGCTTTCTCTAGTGGTGGCAAGCGGGGTCCACTCTTCATCGTGGTGCACGGGCCTCTCACTGTCGTGGCCTCTCTTGTTGCAGAACACAGGCTCCAGACGCGCAGGCTCAGTAGTTGTGGCTCACAGGCCTAGTTGCTCCGCGGCATGTGGGATCTTCCCAGACCCGGGCTCGAACCCGTGTCCCCTGCATTAGCAGGCAGATTCTCAACCACTGCGCCACCAAGGAAGCCCTTTCCTCTAACTTTTAACAAGCTAAATATGGGGTCTTGTGAAAACCCATGAATACTGACGAAAAGTTGAGTGCCAGACTTTGGAGATGAACACAACCAGTTTAGTCTCCTCTTCTTGCCTCTTACTACCTTGTGACCTGGGGCAAGTTTTTTATGCTCGGACAGCCTCGGTTTCCCACTCAAGGTTCCCACATTGCATTTGATGGTCATATTTCTTTAGTCTCTGTTAATATAGAACAACTCCCCTTTATTTTGTAAAATGTTGTTTATTCTTGTCCTTCTTGATGTTGACATTTTTCGGTAATTCAAGACAATTGTTTTGGAGAATGTTCCACATTCTGAATTTGTCCTATGATTTCCTCATGATTAGGTTCATATTAGAAATGTTTGGCAAGAATACTACAAAGTTGGTGCATACTTCTCATTGCCTCTCATCAAGTGGCACATAATAGTTTCAGATTTGATACCAAGTTTGATAACTCTTTTAAGGTAGTTTCTGCCAGAACACCCTGCTCAAAAGAAACTGCTTCTCTTTGTAATTAATAAATAATAATATTTGGTGGGGTAAAAATTTGCAAGCGCATTCTTTTACCCAGTGGCTTTAGCATCCATTAATTATTCTTGCATGAAACGTTTATTCATTTAGCTTTGCAAAACAGCAATTTTTAAAAAAGTCTATCATTCCTTTTGCATGTACTAATTGGAATTCCTTTGGATTTTTTAAAATGTTTTTTTTCTCTTCTTTTTTCTCTCGCTCCCTCTATCACTTTCTTTCTCTCTGAACATCATTATGAACTGACGGATTGTTTTTAATCAATGCGCCATTACGCTCATTATTCTCATTAATGTTCAAATTGCTGCAGGTGTGATCAATGAAAGCCCCTTCAAAGGGGCTCCTATGAAATTTTAGGTATTTCCCTTTATTTTGTTTTGCTTTTACTGGTTGCTTAAGAGTTTACAATATGCATATCTAACTAATCACAGTCTACTTTAAAATATTATACTGTCTTACAAATAATTTTAAAACTTTATGATATGGTTCCATATCTCTCCTCCAGTCCTTTGTGCTGTTGTTGTCATACAATTTACTTCGGTATATATTGTAAACACAATAATAATTGTTATTTTTGTTTTAAATAGTCATTTATGTTTCAAGCAATTAAAAATAAGAAATGTTTTATATATATATATATATATATATATATATATATATATATATGTAATTTTCTAGTACTTTTTATTCCTTTGTGTAGATCCAAACATCTACCTGGTATATCTACCTCATCTTATTGAAGAATTTTCTTTAACATTTTTCGACTGCAGGTCTGCTCGTGGTAAATTCTACCGGATTTTTGTTGACAAAAACATCTTTATTTTGTTTCATTTATTTTTTGCTGGGTATAGAATTTTAGATTTATTTTTATCTTTTTGAACTTTAAAGATACTATTCCATTGTCTTTTAACTTGCATAACTTCTGACAAGAAGCCTGCAGTAATTCATATATTTGTTTCTCTGTTAACGTGTCTTTTTCTTTTTAGTTGCTTTAAATATTCTCTTTCTTTAGCACTGGTCTCAACACTGGGATTACGATGTACTTCAGTGTGGTTTTATTTTAGGTTTATTATATTTGGGGTTCATTGAGCTGCTTGCATCTGTGGGGAAATATGTGTGTATATGTATGTGTGTATATATATATATATATATATAGTCAAATCAAATTGGGGACTCTTTGGCTATTTTTTCTCAAATACTTTGTCAAATACTTCCTCCTCAGAGTTCAATTACATGTATACTATATTGCTTGCTATTGTCATATAGCTCCCAAATTTTGTTGTTCTTGTTGTGTTTGTTTTGTTGTTGCTCTTCTTCTTCTTCTTCTTCCTCTTTCTCCTTCTTCTCTCCTCCTCCTCCCCCCGATCACTTTCTTCTCTACCTTCTCCTTCTTCTTTAGTGCTTTTTCTCTGTGATTCATGTGTCAGTTTCTATATCTTCAAGATTATTGACCTTTTCTTTTTCAGTTAATCTATTAATACCATTTAGTACATTTTTCATTTCTAATATGTTTTCCATCACTAGAATTTCTGTTTGGGTTTTTTTGTGTCTTTCTTTTCTGTCTTCATTATGGTCATTTCTCCTTTACCTTCTTGCTCATACCAAGCATATTTATAATAGAAAGGTTAATGTTTTTGTCTGCCAGTTCCAACATCTCAGTTATTTAGGGGAAAATTTGTATTGATTGACTTTTTTCATAGACATGGGTTATATTATACTACTTCATTGCATGGCTATTCGTTTTTGAATGGATGCTGGATATTGTGATTTTTAGGTTGTCAGTGCTGTATTTTGTCATATTCCTTCAATTATTATTGGAACTTGTTCTGGCATGTAGTTAGTTGGAATAAGTTTTATTTGTTATGTAATTTGGAATAAGTTTTGTTGAAGTGGGTCAAGAGCAGCCTTTAGTTTAGGGCAAATTTATCCCCACTACAAAGGTGATATCCTCCTGAGAATCCTATCCAATGTTCCATGTACTATGAGTCTTTCCCTCCTGGCTGGTGGAAACATAAACCATTCTCAGCCGTGTGTGATCTCTAGAAATTCTGCAGCTTACTGCATTCCAATAGGTCTTTCTTTGGCCTTGAGTATTTTCTTCTCAAGCATGCACAGAACAGTACTCTGCTAAAGCCTTGAGGTGACCCTCTGCAAATCTCTGGAGCTCTCTCTATGCAGCTCCTTCATCTTCAGTATTCCGCCATGAAAATTCTGGCTGCCTTGGCCTGAATTTTAATCTTTTTCTCCTCCAGTTGATCAGAATTCCAAGTTCTGTTAGGTTTCCCCTCCCTGCTGTAGCCTAGAAATTACCTTCAAGCAATAAACTAGGTCAACTGAAAGGTTAATTTTATTTATTTCCTTTTCTCAGGGGTTATAATCCTGTGATATCTGTTGTTCAATGTCTAAATGCTATGGTATCTTTTTTCCCCCAGTTTTCTAGTTATTTAGGACAGGAAGGTAAGTTAGATGCCTGTTACTCTATCACTGGTGAAAGGAAAAGTCCTCTTTGTCTCTTTGTCCAGTCCCCATCAGTATTTGATTATCTTTTTGCTCTCGAACACAACTAGTTATTCTAGGCTCATCCTGTGCTTTTCCAGTCCCATGCTCAGAGTCAGCCATTTCTGCAAGGAGCTCTGGTTCCTTTAGCAGGTAGTACTGTGGAGCTAGATTTGCTCATTTAAACTGTGTTGTCATTTGTATGGATCTGTTACTTTTAAAAACATTACTTCATACTGATACCTTGAATTCAAATCTGCCAGCATTCGCTTCACCTTCCCTCATGTCATATATCTGTCTCTCTTTTACCACAGTGCAAACCCCAGTTCATAAAACATCAATATATTTACTCTTCAGCTTAGCACACACAAAGATAACTTTGTAATTATTCCATCAACATCATTTCCATGACAAAACTAATAAAGTTTGGGATTCTTTGGCAATTATTCTTTTCTTTAAAATATTTCTCACATAAGAAGTACAGCCAGAGCATTGTGTTCAAAATTATCTGGATTAATTTTTTTCTATGTGATTTCATTACAAAGTTGATATATAGGTAAGTTTTTAAAATCTAATATTAGGGTTTGCTCTTATTTCACCATTCTTAATTCAATTTTATTTTTTGATAATATATAATATTTATATGGTACAAAAATCAAAACTAGCAGAGAAATCTCACTCCTATCCCAGTTACCTCTACTTCATTCTCATGAACTTCTAGAGTTAACCATTTAAATTACTGGTTTATTTTTCCTTTGTTTCTTTTTGAAAATATGAGAAAATATGCATATATGAGAGAACATATCTATTCTTACTTCACTTACTCTTTGCTATTATTTCATTTACTCTTTCCTCTTTTTTCACATACAAAAGAAAAACCACTGTGTACACTCCTTTTTTTGCATTTAACAATAAGCATGCTACATATAAGATGTCTCTTAGGCATTCGACTGTAGATATCAAATAGGTAAATTGGACATACAATTATGGATTTCAGAGGAGAGATTAGAGTCCAAAGATTTCTTCCTGATAATTTCTCTACCAAGTATAAAGTAATATCCTGCCAATTATCAAGAAATACTTCATTTGGATTTTGTTAAAGTCAACATCTCTTGAAATTTCCTGTACACAACTTTAAAACAATAACCTATGCTCTCTAAAGCACAGTTTTAAATAATATTTCTCTTTATCCTGACAAACTGGAGTTACATTATCCTCTTATCATTGACCCCACTTTTCAAAACTCAATTTTATCTAAGTATGACCTTTGAGAACTTTTCAAGTTAACCACAGCTTGCTTAATTTGAGGAGGTCCGTGAATGAAATTGTCCTCAATTCAGATTCAACTTCCTGTTTCTTTCTGAACACCTCTTTAAATTTCAGGGACATTTTGAATTCTATATTTACTCTACAAGCAGATTTCCATAGGCGCCAACATGAAATTGGGGGCAAGAAAGAATTTCTGTCACCCGATCAATTAAAGTCATCTTAGTGCAAAACAAACAAAAACTGCTCTTTGCTGAAGATAACATTGAAAAAATGTTGTTAGCATTACACAAGAAGAGTAGCTGATGTTAATAAATTTAATGGACTGTCTTAGAGCACTTTAGTACCATGATTTTTCGTTCTTTCAACAGTGTAATACTACCAAGTGGAAGGTCTAGGTTAGGGGCTGAGCAATTGCACACCTGAATAAATCAGAACTTTGCCCTGAAAGAGCTTGCTGACTGTTAAGGAGACAACTAAATTATACTGCATATTATTATGAGAAGAGCCTTAAGTAAAAGGCAATGAGAGTTCAGTAACAGACATTAATTCTGGTGGAATTCGATAGACCTCTGAGGAGGAGATAAGATTCAATCTCAATCTTTGAAGGCTGAGCAAGATTTTACAGCAATGAGTGACAATTGGTTTTGATTTGAGCTAAAAAGACCTATTGGAGGCTGTTTTAAGACACAAGACAGCATTAATTAAGGCAATTTCAGTGGGAATGGGGAAGACAGATTCAAAGGTCAAATGTCCTAAAGCAGGAAGATTTAACGAAATGTCATTGTTGGTCCAACATGGCACATTATTGAAAAGAACCTAAAATGAAGGTTCTTAAATGAAGAACCTAAAATGAAGGTTCTTAAAAAATACTTAAAGATGCTGAGAAAACAAAGTGAGTTTTCTGATGGATTTGTTTTACTTTCTTCACAGGGTTGTCATGAATATCAATGAAAGTGAATGTGAAAAATATTTTGCTTGTTGCATGATGTTCTTGCTATTTCTATTAACAAAAAGAGCAATAATAATATTGCTATTTAAAGGTTTTCTTTTTCCTTTGTGAAAGCTTGGAAGTGAAGAGAAACCAAAGGCTGAAATGAGTTTTGCTGCAGAAAATAATCCTACAACAGATTTCAAAATAAACTGTCTGTAGCCGCTGGGATTGAACATATTGGGTTCTACAATGGTAGAAAAAGAGCCTCCGAACTCATTTTTAGCAGAAAAACTAGTTTTTTTCCCTGATGAGAAGGGATCTGTTGGAAATATGAACAGCTCAGTTTCCCAGGAGTGCAGGATGAGTCGTGGTAATCCGAAGCTCTCAGGAATTTGTATTTGGCTCTTGCAGAGCGAGACAAATGAACACTTACTCGAGGCAGGAAGAATCCAATTCTATGACCACCTCTGACCTTTTCTGTACTGCACAGGTACATGGCCTCAAAGGGACAAATTCAGGCCATAAGTTTCCAAAATAAGTATTTTCATCACCATCATCATTGCTATAGACCGAATGTTTGTGTCCCCCACCCCTCCCAAATTCATATACTGAAACCAGCTCTCAACGTGTTGGTATTTGGAGGAGGGGTCTTTGGGAGGTAATTCGGTCAGGAAGGCAGAGCCCTCATGAATGGGATTAGTGCCATTACAAAAGAGACCAGAAAGAGCTCCCTTGTCCCTTCTGCCGTGTGAGGACACAGTGTGAAGACAGCTGTCTATGAGCCAGCCAGGAAGCAGGCTCTCACTAGACAGTAATCTGCCAGAGCCCTGATCTTGAACTGCTCAGTCTCCAGAACTGTGAGAAATAAATGTGTGTTGTTTAAGCTGTCCTGTCTATAGTGTATTTGTTATAGCAGCTGGAACAGACTAAGACAATCAACCACAGCACCACCAAACCAGCTCTACAACAAATGCTAAAGGAATTTCTTTAAGTGGGAAACACAAGAGCAAAAAAGGACCTACAAAAACAAACCTAAAACAATTAAGAAAATGGTAATAGAAACATACATATCGATAATTACCTTAAATGTGAATGGATTAAAGACTCCAACTAAAAGACACAGGTTCACTGAATGTATACAAAAACAAGACCTGTATATATTCTGTCTACAAGAGACTCACTTCAGACCTAGGGACACATATAGACTGAAAGTGAGGGGATGGAAAAAGATATTCCATGCAAATGGATATCCAAAGAAAGCTGGAGTAGCAATACTCCTATCAGATAAAATAGACTTTAATATAAAGAATGTTACAGGAGACAAGGAAAGACACTACATAATGATCAAAGCATCAATCCACGAAGAAGATATAACAATTATAAATACTTATGCACCCAATATAGGAGCACCCCAATACATAAGGCAAATGCTAACAGCTATAAAAGAGGAAATCGACAGTAACACAAAAATAGTGGAGGACTTCAACACCTCATTTACACCAATGGACAGACCATCCAGACAGAAAATCAATAAGGAAACACAAGCTTTAAGTGACACAATAGACTAGGTAGATTTAATCGATATTTACAGTTCATTCTATCTGAAAACAGCAGATTACACTTTCTTCTCAAGTGCACATGGAACATTCTCCAGGATAGATCACATCTTGGGTCACAAACCAAGCCTCAGTAAATTTTAAAAAATTGAAATCATATCAAGCATCTTTTCCAACCACAACGTTATGAGATTAGAAATCAATCAGAGGGAAAAAAACATAAAAAACACAAGCATATGGAGGCCAAACAATACGTTACTAAATAACCAAGAGATCACTGAAGAAATCAAAGAGGAAATCAAAACATTGCTAGAGACAAATGACAATGAAAACACGATGATCCAAAATCTGTGGGTTGCAGCAAAAACAGTTCTAATACCGAAGTTTATAGCAATACAATCCTACCTCAAGAAAAAAGAAACATCTCAAATAAACAACCTAATCTTACACCTAAAGGAACTAGACAAAGAAGAACAAACAAAACCCAAAGTTAGTAGAGGAAAGAAATCATAAAAATCAGAGCAGAAATAAATGAAATAGAAACAAAGAAAACAATAGCAGAGATCAATAAAACTAAAAGCTGGTTCTTTGAGAAGATAAACAAAATTGATAAACCTTTAGCCAGACTCATCAAGAAAAAGAGGGAGAGGACTCAAATCAATAAAGTTAGAAATGAAAAAGGAGAAGTTACAACAGACACCACAGAAATACAAGCATCATAAGAGACTACTACAAGCAACCCTATGCCAATAAAATGGACAACCTGGAAGAAATGGACACATTCTTAGAAAGGTATAAACTTCCAAGACTGAACAAGGAAAAAACAGAAAATATGAACAGACCAGTCACAAGTAATGAAATTGAAACTGTGATCAAAAATCTTCCAACAAACAAAAGTCTAGGACCAGATGGCTTCACAGGTGAATTCAATCAAACATTTAGAGAACAGGTAACACCCTTCCTTCTCAAACTCTCCCAAAAAATTGCAGAGGAAGGAACACTCCCAAACTCATTCTACGAGGTCACCCTCACCCTGATACCAAAACCAGACAAAGATACTACAAAAAAAGTAAATTACAGACCAATATCACTGATGAATATAGATGCAAATATCCTCAACAAGATACTAACAAACAGAATCCAACAATACATTAAAAGGATCATACACCATGATCAAGTGGGATTTATAACAGGGATACAAGGATTCTTCAATACATGCTAATCAATCAATGTGATACACCATATTAACAAATTGAAGAATAAAAACCATATGATCACCTCAATAGATGCAGAAAAAGCTTTTGACAAAATTCAACACCGATTTATGATAAAAACTCTCCAGAAAGTGGGCACAGAAGGAACCTACCTCAACATAATAAAGGACGTATATGACAAACCCACTGTCAGCATCATTCTCAAATGGTGAAAAACTGAAAGCATTTCCTCTAAGATCAGGAACAAGACAAGGATGTCCACTCTCGCCACTGTTATTCAACATAGTTTTGGAAGTACTAGCCATGGCAATCAGAGAAGAAAAAGAAATAAAAGGAATGCAAATCAGAAAAGACGAAGTAAAACTGCCACTGTTTGCAGATGACTGGATACTCTACATAGAAAATCCTAAAGATGCCACCAGAAAACTACTAGAGCTAATCAATGAATTTGGTAAAGTTGCAGGATACAAAATTAATGCACAGAAATCTCTTGCATTCCTATACACTAACAATGAAAGATCAGAAAGAGAAATTAAGGAAACAATCTCATTCACCATTGCTACAAAAAGAATAAAATACCTAGGAATAAACTTACTTAAGGAGGTAAAAGACCTGTACTCAGAAAACTATAAGACACTGATGAAAGAAATCAAAGATGACACAAACAGATGGAGAAATATACCATGTTCTTGGATTGGAGGAATCAATATTGTGAAAATGGCTATACTACCCAAAGCAATCTACAGATTCAGTGCAATCCCTGTCAAATTACCAATGGCATTTTTTACAGAACTAGAACAAAAAAATCTTAAAATTTGTATGGAGACACAAAAGACCCTGAAGAGCCAAATCATTCTTGAGGGAAAAAACGGAGCTGGAGGAATCAGACTCCCTGACTTCAGACTATACTACAAAGCTACAGTAATCAAGACAGTATGGTACTGGCGCAAAAACAGAACTATAGATCAATGGATCAGGATAGAAAGCGCAGAGATAAACCCACACACCTATGGTCAACTAATCCATGACAAAGGAGGTAAGGATATACAATGGAGAAAAGACAATCTCTTCATTAAGTGGTGCTGGGAAAACTGGACAGCTACATATAAAAGAGTGAAATTAGAACATTCCCTAACACCACACACAAAAATAAACTCAAAATGGATTAGAGACCTAAATGTAAGACCGGACACTATAAAACTCTTAGAGGAAAACAGGAAGAACACCCTTTGACATAATTCACAGCAAGATCTTTTTTGACCCACCTACTAGAGTAATGGAAATAAAAACAAAAATAAACAAATGGGACCTAATGAAACTTCAAAGCTTTTGCACAGCAAAGGAAACTATAAACAAGATGAAAACATAACTCTCAGAATGGAGAAAATATTTGCAAACGAATCAATGGACAAAGGATTAATCTCCAACATACATAAACAGCTCATGCAGCTCAATATTTAAAAAAACCAACAACACAATACAAAAATGGGCAGAAGACCTAAATAGACATTTCTCCAAAGAAGACATACAGATGGCCAAGAAGCACATGAAAAGCTGCTCAACATCGCTAATTATTAGAGAAATGCAAATCAAAACTACAATGAGGTATCACCTCACACCAGTTAGAATGGGCATCATCAGAAAATCTACAAACAACAAATGCTGGAGAGGGTGTGGAGAAAAGGGAAGACTTTTGCACTGTTGGTGGAAATGTAAATTGATACAGCCACTATGGAGAACAATATGGAGGTTCTTTAAAAAACTAAAAACAGAATTACCATATGACCCAGCAATCCCACTAGCATATACCCAGAGAAACCATAATTGAAAATGACACATGCACCCCAATATTCAATACAGCACTATTTACAATAGCCAGGTCATGGAAGCAACCAAAATGCCCATCGACAGACGAATGGATAAAGAAGATGTGATACATATATACAATGTAATATTACTCATCCATAAAAAGGAACAAAACTGGGTCATTTGTAGAGATGTGGATGGACCTAGAGACTGTCATACAGAATGAAGTGAGTCAGAAAGAGAACAACAAATATCGTATATTAACGCATATATGTGGAATCTAGAAAAATGGTACAGATGAACCAGTTTGCAAGGGAGAAATAGAGACTCAGATGTAGAGAACAAACGTATGGACACCAAGGGGGAAAGCCGGGATGGAGAGTGGTAGTTGAACTGGAGATTGGGATTGACATATATACACTAATATGTATAAAATAGATAACTAATAAGAACCTCCTGTATAAAACCTAAATAAATAAAATTTAAAAAGATTAAAGGAATAGAATAGAAAAAAAAAAAAGATGAACAAGCACATCAGAACAGATAACATAGCCACTTGCCATAGTTAGTATGAGCATGGGAGAGTGGTGTAGGCAGTCTGATAATGATGATATGAATATGATATGTGATATCTGATAGGATGAAATGAAAGTGAAGTTGCCCACTCAGTGCATATCTGATAACCGATGGAAAATCATAGCTGGACTTAGTTGTAATGAAAACCTAAAGTAACCAAGATATCACAATACCACCACCTTGGGAATACTGGGAACACTGGATGAGCAACATCTTTTGTGGTGGTTTTGTTGTTCTTAATCTCCAGTCACAGTCTGGATGATGACCATGAGGCTAGTCAAAGCTTAAAGGGGCATCCTCTCAGGAGCAAGAAGCCAGTCCTGGAGGGAGAGGCAACATTACAGCCAGAAGACAGAGCTCATCACCAAAGTGTGAGGCAATTGGAGACTACAAGAATTCACAGTGATGTCAGTGGGCTGGTCGGTTAAACAGAAGAGAGAGCCAGAAGCCCCCCGAGGATCCCTTTCTCTTGGTCCTCCACTCCTGAAACTCGGGCAGACACAACTCTAAAAGGTGCCTCATGGGCTGAGCTTCCCCGGTTGAGTCACAAGCACAGCTTCTGCAGTAAAAGCTGTATTTTGTCACTGCACTTTGAATGAATACCCTGGATGTCAGGGAAACTCCCAACACCTTCTCACCCAAGAGCAATAAAATGTTCTACTGCTCTTGAGCTTCCTGAAACCATAAGTGCTTAGGGTGGTTACCTTCCCAGATGACAGATACTCTTTTGTCAAGTCATTTTATCCAACACTCAACGAGGCTCCTTCCAGGATTTATATTCTCTAATCATACAGTGTTATGGACTGAATGTTTGTGTTTCCTCAAAATTCATGTGTCAAAGCACTAATCCCAATGTGATGGTATTTGCAGGTGGATCCTTTAGGAGGTAATTAGGTTTAGATGAGATCATTAGGGTAAGGCTGTCATGATGGGATTAGTGACTTTGTAAGAAGAGGAAGAGACACCAGAGCTCTTCGTGTACCATGTAAATATACAGTGAGAAGGCAGCCTTCTGCAAGCCAGGAAGAGGGCTCTCACCAGGAACAGAATTAGCCAGAACCTTGATCTTGGACTTCCTAGCCTCCAGAAGTGAGAGAAATAAGTATCTGTTGTTTGAACCACCCAGTCTATGATATTTTGTTATAGCAACGAAGCGGACTAATGCATACAGCTACAGGAGCAGGTCAGGTAACTCTTGACAATATGTTGGTATCTATTACATTCCTTTTATTTTCACAGATCCATTGAAAATTCTTTTGAGAATAGATAGAGATATGTGAAGCGCTCTCGAAAGATTCCCACAGCTCTTGGGAATCAACGCTCTAGGCACTGAGAGGATTTGAGTGGTGTGTGAGATCATGCTAACTAATTTTTCTGGTTCAGAGAGTATATAAAAGGAACTTCGAGAACTAAGCAGACAAGAATTGTACCAAACTGAATTAACTGGGGCTCCTCAAGTGAGGGCAAGCCCAGAACACCTGCCAACAGTTAAAGATTGTGACCTACAGTCATTGTAACAAATTGCAGTAAGACTGATCTGGCAGAATTCCAGGTAACACCTCACTGAGAACTGCTACCAGGAAATTACTAATGAAATGCCAAGAAAAAGTGGCTGTGAGTTGCAAGTTGCTGTCCTTTTTCTCCAGTGTAAGAATTTTTTTTTTATTCCCATATGTGTGTGATAATTTGGATTTAGAGGTTCAAATTTTGATCTGTTTGATAGAATTCTCTTAGAATAAATGTTAAAATCCCTTGCCTCATAAAACATCATCTCCTGGGGAAGGGCAGTGAAGGGAGTATGCAGGGGAAAATGCTGTAATGGGAAAACAAGAATGAACTCACATTCCCACAGACTTTGCAGTTTGAAAACAATTAGCTTTAAGTTTTGTGTTGTTTCCTTTGCCTCAACTTCCTCCTCATATCAGTAAACCCCAATCGTGTTTCTCAAGTAACTGAAGGTCAACATGTCAGCATCTACTCCACACCCAAGGAATCTCTCTTGATGTTTTCTTGGTGAGTACATCCTAGACCTTAATGTTTCCGGAAGCAGAGGAGACCAACGGCCACACAGACAGTCGCGGGGTTTAGTGATGCACAAACTATAACATGAAACATCTTTAATAAATCATCTTCACTGTGTTTCCTATTCCTGTAGTGCAGGAAGTGCTGGTTCCACAGGCCCCTGTGCACTCAGAGATAAGGAAGATTCTGCACTGTTCCGGGTTTTAGAAAGACCATTGGAATTTTGCACCAGACGTAGAGTAGGCAGTCCTAAACCGACCAGACAAGAAGCCATTCTTCAGGTGTCATCACCCACTGGAAATCAGGACCTGGGAAACATGGATAGCTGGGTTTCCTCCCTGGGCTTGTTGTGTGTATGTATAAACTTACATCTAAGTTCCTATCTGGCCATTGCTGTGGAATTTCTTTCATGGGAGCAATGTCCATAGTAAATGAAGCAGATCAAACTGTGTTTGGTTTCTTCTGCAGTTAAGAAAGCAGGCTTAGATTTGACAGCTCAGCCTCTGGTTAGAGGATCAAAGAATCAGTAGATAAATTATTAATCATTTTTCTTTCTGTGACTTGAAACGCATTCTCACCCTGAAGTGAGGTAGGATGCGTACAAGAATGAATATCTACATTATAAAAAGATGACATGAAAACTCCCAAACGGGATAGTCAGAAACATTAAAATGCCTCTATAATAATTTTCAATAGATATAAAAGCAGAAAACGAGGGTTAAACACATCATAAAGCATGCAAAGATGACTTCATTGTAGAAATTGTATGTCTATTAACGTTGCTTGAAGGAAACACAAGAAATGAAAGTAGTTATATTCTTGGAGGATAGTGGATCTTCTTGTTCCCCCAGGACTCTCATAGTTAGGAGATACAACTCTTAGAACAGTGGACAATGCAATTTCTGCTTTCTTTGGAATCTCTTTGGAATGTACTTTGAATGTATCCTGAGGTTAGGGAATTATTTAGCAATCTGTTGTACAACATTGTTCCTAGAAGCAACAATGCTGTGCTATACATTTAAATTTGTGAAGAGGGTAGATCTCATGTTGTGTTCTTACCACAATAAAATAAATTAAAAAAAAATAAATTGAAGGAATACCTGGAAAGCAGGCTGGTTTTCTTGCTTTGCTTCCAGAACTTGTTCATATTGGGAACTTCAGCATATTCCCCTCAGCCAACAGCCTCCTCTCGAGGATTTGTGTATCCCAAACACTTCCCTGAAGTGGGTAAAGGAAGTGTTTAAATGTTAGTCTTTTAAAATATTTTCCCACTGATAGACTCCAAGTTTGTGGGGACTTCTTTGGTCACAGTGATCATGTTCTCACTTCCACATCCTGTAGGGATCTACTAACAAAGGCCATTTTTCTGCATTTTAAGTGTCAAATCAATGCCACTGAAAATTCCGCCTATTGAGTCATGTCCACAGCTCAGATTATATTTCTCAGAGTAATACATTATTTCTCTCCTTTTCTCTCATAGCATAGCATGTCCTTACAGTACAGTCTATACCTTAAGAATATAAGTCTGACCATCCCTCCCTTACCCTGGTCTAAGTCACCATCATTTCTCCCCTGAACTGCTTCAATGGCTCCTAATTGGTCTCCCTGCTTCCATGTTGCCCACCCTTGAGGACATTGTCTATGAAGTTGCCCACAGAAAGAGCTTTTGACATCGTCTTCTTACTCTGTTGAAGGCAGGAGAGACCTTGAGAGAATGGATGAGATTTGGAGGCATTGACATGGACTCATGATTTCTAAAATGTGTATGTGTTTGAATATATGTATGTATTGATACACATGTGTGGATATGGAGACACACACACACTTCCTGGTTCTATCTGCTGAAAGAACCCTGGAGCGATGACACTCCCAGTAAAAAAAATGAGCACATTTAGCAACCAGAACTTGACTTCTGACACCACCTCCACTCAAAGGAATCACGGATCTCAGAGAAATGATTGTTTCCTGGGCTGAGGTAAGGGAAACACAGTAAGATACAATTTTTCCCTTGATGTGAAAAATTAAGGAAATGTTGCCTCAAATTGATAAGGACTTGTCACAAGGACAAAGTGAAAAATTTGAAGTAGCTCCCACTGGGACAATTTGAGAAATAAAACAATTCAGGGCGGGGCTTCCCTGGTGGCGCAGTGGTTGAGAGTCCGCCTGCCGATGCAGGGGGACACGGGTTCGTACCCCGGTCCGGGAAGATCCCACATGCCGCGGAGCGGCTGGGCCCGTGTGCCATGGCCGCTGAGCCTGCGCATCCGGAGCCTGTGCTCTGCAACGGGAGAGGCCACAACAGTGAGAGGCCCACATACCGAAAAAAAAAAAAATTCAGGGCAGTAATTAACCATAAACCTTTAAAAAATAGGAATCTGCAAGTCCACACTGATGATAAATAATGAATCAAAGAATAAAGGGGAAGGGGAGGCTCTTGCTAACAGGAGAATGTTGTAAATGTGGGGTGAGTACTGGATATGGAAAATCATCATTTGCAAGCATCACAGTAAAGAGAAATGCAGGCAAGAATCATCAAGAAATGCTAAGTACAGGGAGTAAATTTTGGTAAGAATCAGTATATTTGCATGGTTGTTTGTTAGTAGCAAGGAGAAAATAATAACTATAATTCGAATGTTGGTGCATGTAATATTGTCCCAGAGATCTCTGAGACTGTCCTCAGTTCTTTTCATTCTTTTTTCTTTATTCTGCTCTGCAGTAGTTATTTCCACTATTTTATCTTCCAGGTCACTTATCCGTTCTTCTGCCTCAGTTATTCTGCTATTGATCCCATCTAGAGTATTTTTAATTTCATTTATTGTGTTGTTCATCATTGCTTGTTTCATCTTTAGTTCTTCCACGTCCTTGTTAAATGTTTCTTGCATTTTTTCTATTCTATTTCCGAGATTTTGGATCATCTTTACTATCATTATTCTGAATTCTTTTTCAGGTAGACTGCCTATTTCCTCTTCAGTTGTTAGTTCTGGTGGGTTTTTATCTTGCTCCTTCATCTGCTGTGTGTTTTTCTGTCTTCTCATTTTGCTTATCATACTGTGTTTGGGGTCTCCTTTTTGCAGGCTGCACGTTCGTAGTTCCCATTGTTTTTGGTGTCTGTCCCCAGGGGCTAAGGTTGGTTCAGTGGGTTGTGTAGGCTTCCTGGTGGAGGGGACTAGTGCCTGTGTTCTGGTGGATGAGGCTGGATCTTGTCTTTCTGGTGGGCTGGTCCACGTCTGGTGGTGTGTTTTGGGGTGTCTGTGACCTTATTATGATTTTAGGCAGCCTCTCTGCTAATGGGTGGGGTTGTGTTCCTGTCTTGCTAGTTGTTTGGCATAGGGTGTCCAGTACTGTAGCTTGCTGGTCGTTAAGTGAAGATGGGTGCTCGT
Organism: Delphinapterus leucas; assembly: GCF_059928025.1. NCBI lineage: Eukaryota > Metazoa > Chordata > Mammalia > Artiodactyla > Monodontidae > Delphinapterus > Delphinapterus leucas. The sequence goes on from NC_143140.1 coordinate 74,772,195, forward strand.
GTTGAGATGGAGATCTCTGGGAGATTTTCGCTGTTTGATATTACGTGGAGCTGGGAGGTCTCTTGTGGACCAGTGTCCTGAAGTTGGCTCTCCCACCTCAGGCACAGCACTGACTCCTGGCTGCAGCACCAAGAGCCTTTCATCCACACGGCTCAGAATAAAAGGGAGAAAAAGTGAAAGAAAGAAAGAAAGAAAAGAGAGAAAGAAAAGAAAGAAAGAAAAGAAAAAGAAAGAAAGGAGGGAGGGAGGGAGGAAGGAAGGAGGGAAGGAAGGAAAGAAAGAAAGAAGATAAAATAAAATAAAGTTATTAAAATAAAAAATAATTATTGAGAAAAAAAATTTTTTAAGAAATAAAACAACAACAACAAAAAACGGACGGATAGAACCCTAGGACAAATGGTGGAAGCAAAGCTATACGGACAAAATCTCACACAGAAGCATACACATACACACTCACAAAAAGAGGAAAAGGGGATAAAATCATAAATCTTGCTGTCAAAGCCCACCTCCTCAATTTGGGATGATTCGTTGTCTATTCAGGTATTCCACAGATGCAGGTACATCAAGTTGATTGTGGAGCTTTAATCCGCTGCTACTGAGGCTGCTGGGAGGGATTTCCCTTTCTCTTCTTTGTTCTCACAGCTCCCGGGGCTCAGCATTGGATTTGGCCCCGCCTCTGCGTGTAGGTCGCCGGAGGGCGTCTGTTCTTCCCTCAGACAGGACGGGGTTAAAGGAGCCGCTGATTCGGGGGCTCTGGCTCACTCAGGCCAGGGGGAGGGAGGGGTACGGATGCGGGGCGAGCCTGTGGCGGCAGAGGCCGGTGTGACGTTGCACCAGCCTGAGGCGCGCCGTGCGTTCTCCTGGGGAAGTTGTCCCTGGATCCCGGGGCCCTGGCAGTGGCGGGCTGCACAGGCTTTCCGGAAGGTGGGTGTGGACAGTGACCTGTGCTGGCACACAGGCCTCTTGGTGGCGGCAGCAGCAGCCTTAGCGTCTCGTCTCTGGGGTCCGCTCTTTTAGCCACGGCTCGCGCCCGTCTCTGGAGCTCCTTTAAGCAGCGCTCTTATACCCCTCTCCTCGCGCACCAGGAAACAAAGAGGGAAGAAAAAGTCTCTTGCCTCTTTGGCAGGTCCAGACTTTCCCCCGGACTCCCTTCCGGCTGGGCGTGGCGCACTAACCCCTTCAGGCTGTGTTCACGCCGCCAGGCCTCTCCCTGCGCTCCGACGGAAGCCCGAGCCTCAGCTCCCAGCCCCGCCCGCCCCCGCGGGTGAGCAGACAAGCCTCTCGGGCTGGTGAGTGTCTGTCGGCCCTGATCCTCTGTGCGGGAATCTCTCTGCTTTGTCCTCCGCACCCCTGTTGCTGCGCTCTCCTCCGAGGCTCCGAAGCTTTCCCCCTCCGCCACCCGCAGTCTCCGCCCGCGAAGGGGCTTCCTAGTGTGTGGACACCTTTCCTCCTTCACAGCTCCCTCCCACTGGTGCAGGTCCCATCCCTATCCTTTTGTCTCTTTATTCTTTTTTCTTTTGCCCTACCCAGGTATGTGAGGAGTTTCTTGCCTTTTGGGAGGTCTGAGGTCTTCTGCCAGCGTTCAGTAGGTGTTCTGTAGGACTTGTTCCACGTGTAGATGTATTTCTGGTGTGTCTGTGGGTAGGAAGGTGATCTCCGCGTCTTACTCTTCCGCCATCTTCCCCTCGTCTTAAAAGCCTTTCAATGTCCTGCTAAAAGTACTTCAGCTGTTTCCCATGCATTCAGGGTGAATCCAGCTTTCCTCACTTGACCTGCAGCAGGAGAAGCAGTCCAGCCTAGGCTGGTCCCGCTCACCCACCACAGAAACCCCCAGTTGCCCAGCCCCACCCAGCACTCGCGCTGCTCCTAGAAGAGTCCAAGGGCATTCTCTCCACAGAACTTTACACTTGCACGCTCTCCACCTGAAAGCTCTTCCTCGCTCTTCACGCGGCCACTCCGTCTCATAACTGAGGTGTTTTATCAGATGTCACATCCTCAGAGAACATCTTCCTGAAGGAGCCCATACTCAGTCACGCTGCTCTATTTCACTTTACTCTCTGAACTGAACCATGGTTACTCACTCCTTTACTAACTTATTACACCTCACTGGGACATATATTTCAGAAGGGCAGTTGCCTCATCCGCCATGTTTACTCCTATATCTCTGATATCTAATACATGGCTTGGCATATGGTAAGTCCTGAAGAAGTAACCTTGAATAAATGGATACATGTTTAAGTGCCTATAGCACCCAAACATTTTTTTTAATTTTTTTTTCTATTTCTTTATTTTATTTATTTATTTGGCTGTGTTGGGTCTTCGTTGCTGCGCGCGGGCTTTCTCTAGTTGCAGCGAGTGGGGGCCACTCTTCGTTGCAGTGCGTGGGCTTCTCATTGTGGTGGCTTCTCTTGTTGCAGAGCACGGGTTCTAGGAGCGCGGGCTTCAGTAGTTGTGGCTCGAGGGTTCTAGAGCGCAGGCTCAGTAGTTGTGGCACACGGGCTTAGTTGCTCCGCGGCATGTGAGATCTTTCCGGACCAGGGCCCAAACCTGTGTCCCCTGCATTGGCAGATGGACTCAACCACTGCGCCACCAGGGAAGCCCGAGAACCCAAACCTTAGAAATTAAAATTCTTATTAATTATTTGTTTTTCATTCATATTATATAGGCTTTTCTAGTTTGTGACAAGAATTTTAATGATACATATATAATGTTGCCAGTGAGTATCAAATATAGATTGTTATAATAGAGAAGTTAAGAGAAGTACTAGTGAATAAAGAGAAACATTTTAAAAGTAATTCTTTCAATCCAAAAATTAAATTAGGCTGACCTAGTTAAATGTAAAAAATCCATAGGCATAGTAGTAAGAAAATCTCTGGGTAACAGGTCCTTGAATTCCAAATATCTAGTACAATACCCGGAAACTAGTAAAGTGCTCATAAATGTTTAACAAATGCAAGAAATAACCTATCAATTGTTCATAAGAGGATCACTCCAGGGAAAGTGAAGAGAGAGGGCTGATTTTGCACCTTCAAACATTAAAACAGATTCTTTTTTTTTTAACTAGAAAAAGAGTTCATGATTGTCAGAGGTAAGTTCTCCTCGATGGAGTAAGAACAGCATTACAAATAACAATGACAGCATCTGCCTCAGGATAGGAACCACCTTCTTAACATTTTTGTTTTGTTTGGTTTCAGAAGGTTTTTTTTTTTTCACACCTCTGGTTCAATTGATGACTCATACTTCCCAAGAAGCCGTATGTTTCTGTAGAAGGCATTCGCTCTCTGGATTCCCTAGGGATGAGAGCCAAGCAAATATAATAAAACCCCTTTTACCCATCAAAAACAAGAATGAAATTCCAATTTCAGCATGATTTAATTAGCAGGCTGTAAATCATTTTGGTATTGAAAGCATACACTCTACTGTGTAGTGATTGCCCTATTTGCACCTTCACACTCTGCCTTAACATCACAGTAGCTGCACCAATGTAAAGGGGGCTCTCACCATTTTTACAAAAAATCTAGACTTTTCCAAGTTCCATGCATTTAGGAGAAAGTGTAGCCTCTGGGAGGTCCCCTTTGGTTGCTATGTCCTGCGTATTTGCCTCCCCTGTTTCTCACTTTGCAGCATGCCAGACTCTGTCTCCATGGCAAGGACAACGTTCACTTACATATAACTGAGCTATTTTGTAATTAGTTTTAAAACTTGAAATTATCAGTGGGTCATGATTCTGTGAATATACAAATGTACTACTCTTGACCTCTTCAATAATGGAAGACCAGTGTCGCCACAAGCATTTCCTAAGCTTAAGAAAACACCAAATTGTCAATCCAGCCTTTCTTTTTTTAAAAAATGAGATATAACTTGTATGGAGTAAAATTTACCTTTTTAATGTATAACACCATGAATTTTGACAAATGTATGTAGTTGTATAACCACTACCACAATCAAGGTATAGAACAATTCCATCACCTCCAAAAATTCCTTCCTGACCCTTTGTAGTTAAGCCTTCCCTCCACTCCCAGCCCTGGACAACCATTGATCAAATCCAGTATATGAACACATTCATCATACCTCACTCTTTCACCCTAATAAAAGTAAGACTTTATTAGAAGGAATTCAGGGATAAAAGTGAAATTTCGTCTGCAGAAAGTGAGAAAAGGCAAGTTAATAACGATACCCTTATATTTGTTTCCATCATATGTTTAATTATTTTCTCTGTATTCTCAGTATGTAGAACTCTTGGTTAATAAAAAGAATGTTGTTATATGTCATGGGAGATAAGCAAAAAAATCATTTTGGTGCCCGTGGTGAGCAAATGTCATTTCCATAACAGTATTTAAATTATTAATTAGCTTATATTAACCTTCTGAAGTGATTGATACTACTTAACAAACCATTCTCTTAATCAGGGATATGAAGATGGTCTCAATTTGAATCCTGACTAATTGCTAGTAGCTGGCAAGAATTCTAGGTTACAAAAAATTCTGAGGCTTAATAGGAAATTTTAATATGAAACGTTTAAGTCTTAGAAATTATTAAACATTATATGTGTATTATCTTATTTAATCCTAACAAGAAGCCCAAGAGAATGTTCCTGTTGCTATCCTTATGCCATGAGAGGGGAAACTGAGTTTTAGAATGGTTAAATAACTTATTTAAGGTCCAACGGGGAGAAGTGATGAAGGTGGGGTTTGAATCCATTTAGTCAGACTCCAAAGGTTAGTATTTATCAACTTTGCCACTTTGCACCCAGGAAATTAATCACACAATGCATGTGTGTGTCAGGGGGGTCATGCAAATTTTTCTGAGGAAGTGAATCTGGGGTGAAATTTGAAACATGTATTGAACAGAGAAGGAGGCAAAAGCACAGAGCAAGGAAGAGCTTTTCGGGCAGAAAGTAGAGCAAGTACAAAGGCCCAGTAGGTGGAGGAACAGGGCACTTTGGGGGAACTGATGTGCCCGTGTGCCTGAAGCACAGAGCCCAGGGAAAGAGAAGTGTGGGAAGAGACCAGAAGAGAAGCCTGCACACTAGGGCACTGTAGTGATGTGAATGACTTTGATCTTCCTCCCAAGGGCATTGGGAAACCGTGCATCATTTTAAGCTGGCCAGTGATACAATCAAATGTAGGCTTTCAAAAGGTCACTCTGCCTGCAGGGAGGGAGTCTTATTCACAAGGGTAAGAGAGATGGAAGAATATTGCAAGTCATCCAGTTGAGGATAGTGGCTGTGTCTTCTCACTTTCTATATTCTGATGCTTGGACATCTGGGGCCTGGCTGACCCTGGAGGGACTGCCCTCCACAGGATTAGCTAATTCCTAGCGATTGTAAACCACTGGCCATCAAGCATAACTTTATATGCAAACCAAACAATTCAGAGCCCATACCCCCAACTGTCTTTTTTTTTTTTTTTATCAAGCTCTTACAATCTGGGCCACTATCCACCTGCCCTAATCACCCCAAGACCAGGTACCAGACAACCAGTCAGCCCTAGAGCCCACAGAAATGATTCAACCAGCTAAACCTAAACCTGTTTACCCTGCCTTGCCCATCCCTTCCATTGGAAACCACAGTAAAGGCTTCTGCCATGTTACATTCTCTCTCCCTCTGCTTCCTGACAAACCCTGGTGCTTCCCCGCGTGACCCCCCATGGAGCGGTATGACCCTTCCTCTTGGGATCTGTGAGTATAACAAACTATCTTTTCAATGGCAACTGTCTCCTGATTCTTTGGCCTTGCTGTACCTCAATAACAGTAAAACTATATTTTACAATAGTGGCATAGTGGAGAAGAGAGGGTACACCTGAGAGATATTAGAAATCAATAGGACATGGTGATTGATTGCATATGGGGCAAAGTAGATGTCAAGAAGGAAATCGAGATTTCTAACCTGTAGGCCGAGAGAAATAACGGTAAACACTTACACAGCATTTGTGTTGTTCCAGGCCCTGTTCATTCAATTCTCTTTAAAATTTTATTCCCATTTCACACAAGTTGAAACAGAGACACAGAGAAGTTAAGTAATCTGCTGTAGCAGAGATCAGTGAACTGTTATCCATCTCCTCTCCTTGGCTTCCTGAGAAGGCAGCTGGGCTACAGTTTTTCAGCCTTTTTTGAGGCTGGGTGTGACCAAGTGACTGAGTTCTGGCTGTGAGAACACGGTTGGGGGATGGAGTGTAGCACTTCTGGGCCTGGATCATTAAATCCTCCCATGTACCAACCATCCTTCTTGATTAATGAACGGACTCGGGAAGCCTCCTGTTACATATGGTGGAGCCATAGGTAGATGGAGCTTAGGTCCATAAATCAAGGAGAGATCAAGCAGAATTTTTCTGTAAAATACCAAAGAGTAAATACCTTTGAGGACCAAGAAGTAGAATTGAAGGTATTATGTAGATACGACTATAACCATTTAAAATATGGTAATTAAAAAATGTAAGAACTATTCTTAGCTTATTGGTTGTACAAAAAAAGTGCAGCAGGCCAAATTCAGTCACAGGCCTTAGTTTACCAAGCCTGCCCTAAATCATTGCTTAAAGGAAAGCTACCTGCTGATCTAGGAAACTTTCCATGAGTTTATAACAGGCAGCTTGTGTGTCCAGCCCCTGAAATTTGGGGGCCGTTTTTTCCAGCAGTTAGCCTCCCATAACGTATCCAAGGCCACATAGCTGGGAAGTAGCAAAGCACAGATTTGAACTTGCTTGATATTGCACAGTGCTGCCTGTTGAGAAACAGGACAAGTTTGACTGTTGACATCCTCCAAGGGCTGCTTCATACTGCCACCCCAATTCTTAACCTTGAGTCAGAAAGAAATGCACAGAGACATAGTAAGAGTTCTATGTTGCACAGTTGTGCCTTGAAAACCCACATGTTCCCAATTTAGTAAAGAGATCTTGTTTGATAGTGTCAAGGATAATGGCTTGTTACTGTTCCTTCAAGGAGTAGGACTAATGTTTCACATCTTATAAATACCCCCTAATTACCATTTCTTCCAACTCCAGCTCTACCAGCCACCTTCTCAGGAGTGTCCCTCAGTGCAGAGTCCACCCAAATCTGGAAGCAATACTGCACTTCTGCTGGAAAAAGGTGGGATGGAGAGATGTATAAGGGCTGACTCTGGGACATCCCATGCTTTCCAAAGTCTACATTCCTTAGAGATTTTTGACACCTTATTTAAAATGACTAAGAAAACAAATAAAGAATTTTTTTCCTGGAACTTTACAGAAAATGAAAATGAAATGAACGTGGTCTGATATAGATTATTCTAAACACGTCCATGTCCAAAATATTGGATGGTGTATAATGTACCTAAAAAATCAGCAAGTCTTCCTGGTATAAGTTTGGGAAGAAAGAAATTGGCATTCTAAAATACCATTCCTGCTCATTCTTGCCATTTTTCCCCACCAGGCAGGATTTGTTTACTTCGGTGTTTATAGTTACCGGTTGGCCTCAAAATAGATATTTTAATTCTGAGATCTCACTCATGGATAAAGAATGTGAAGAGAAGTTTTCTGTGGTGATGTTTGCATTTTTAAATTAAGGGTAATTAATCTCTCCTGTCCATCTCAGGAAAAAAAGACGATTATTATGAAAACAGAGGTTGTTAGAAGAGAAAGCGATTAAAAATGACTCATTTTGGAATTTTCCTTAGACTTTGCTTTCTTGGTTTTGGTTCAGGAAGGTAGATGAAAGATATTATTTTTACTTATCCTGGACTCTCAGTGTTTTAAAGACAAACAAGTGATGATCGATATCTAAATAATTTGCCCTATTTGTGAATACTCCATTGTTGGTTGTTGTGGTTTGGTTCTCACATGCCAGATTCTACAAATGCCATGCACAGTAAGTTGTCTTATACAATGGAGCCAGAACTAGTAGTTGACTGATTAATTTTAAAAAGTCAAAGAATCATAAAAACTTCATAATTGCATCTTTAAATATTTCCTTTTAACTTAAAAGTTAAAAATGCTCATACATTTACCATATTTTAGCATACTATAGTGTGCCATCTTTCTTTGGAGTATGAGCCTGTTGTTGGAAATCTAATCAGGTAGCTTAAATAAAACCCAATCACAATAAATTAAAATCCGAATTTTAATTTATTTAAAGAGGAATGAGAATTCAAAGACAGTCAAGAATCAGTTGGAGGGAAGAATCATTTTTTATTTTATTTTTTGAATCTTTTACAGTTGTATCAACCACACATAATTCAATGGAAATTTTTAGCGACTCATCTTTATCAAGTCTTTCTAAAGCATATAACTTAGTCGTCATAGATATAAGTACTCTATGCTTGTCGCATTCGTACGACATAGTTTTATGGGACATTTAAATTATGTAACTTCAGTAATCCACAAAACTTGAATAAACTGGTTTGGGATTAAATTCGACCGCAGATAATTCAACTGATGACACCAAAAATGCACAGATGTATAGGGAGCAGCTTTGAGCATTCAACTTGGTTTGTGAAGAGAATGAAGAAATGCAGTACTCTTACGAATCTATTAGGTACAGGTCAATTTGAAGGTCTTTGAATGTGTATGTAAAGTGGTGTTTGCCTGCTTGTAGATTTTACAAATCTATCTTATCACACTGAATAAACATAGTAATAGGGAGACTGCATGGACTACACTAATGTAATAGATATAAAAGTGATCTTGGTGTCTAAATTACTTGGATATGAACTTCATCATCTTAGTAATAGCAGCCACAAAGTAGTAAAAAAGCAGTTATTGGCATCGTTATTTTTAAATTGACTCAAATAGTAGTAGTCTTCTTAACACACTATGGGTGAACTTATGTGTTAGCAACTATAATCAGAATAGACTTACAGAAATTGTCAAATGCTCTGAAACATTGTTTCACACATAAAACTCAAAATGTTTGATTCCATGATATTGAGGATGAGCTTTTTAGAATAAATAAATACATTTCTGTCGGATGAATTTCTATTCATCTTTATTTCCCCCAGCGTGAAACAGACCAGTGGTTCTCAATTGGGGCAGTATCACACACATAAACACCTAGGGTATTTTGGAAAATGTATGAAGTCTTGTCAATCACTGCTATGGTTGCAGGGTGTCATTACTGCAGGGAGCTACCGGCACTTAGGAGACCGGTTCTGGGATACTGGGGTCCCAGCAACGTGTAGGACAGTTTTGTACAACTTTCTGATGTCCCTCCAGAGGAGACACTCATGAAAATGAAAGATCTATTTAGATCTATATGAATCTAGAACCTGTTTTATTATAAAGACAAATCGGGGGGTAGATCTTTAATAAGTCATTTCTGCTATAGTAAGATGTGTGTTTCTAAAAATCACTGTGCCATGCAAAATCATGCAATAAAAACAACAGGGTTTATGAGAAAAATGGGTTTAGGGACATGATACTCAAAAACTTCATGAGCGACGTAAATAAGAAGGTGGGATCCCAGTAGAAATAGTAGCACAGTTTTATACATGGTAAATGGTTAAGAAATACACAAGAACAAGAACTACAGTAAATATTTTACTGGAAAAGTACCTAAAATTCGCTAGTAGAAGTGGGCAACAGAAGAGCCGCCATCTGTGAGTTATTGTGAAGTCTTGGAGGGAGGGTTATGTGAAACTGGACGGAAAATTACAGCCCCATTCACTACGTGTGCAAGTGTGGTGAAACGAGGTAGCTGTTTAGTGTGTTAGCATGTACATGTGTGTATTCCTACATGGCTCATTCAGCGAAGTGCACTTCTCTGGATTTGCCTGGTGTTTCTCGCTGAAAAAGTCCTCATAAGCAAATGTATTATGTTCAGATTGTTCCTATCAATTGCTTTCGAACAAATTTTAAAGCAAGTGTTACAGCAGAACTAACTGTAGACTGAATTGTTCTAGGAAGGCAACTACTATGTAAATCAAGAAAGATGTTTTCTTTTGTTTGGAACTTTCCAAGATTTGTTCACCTTTCCAGAAAATCATGTCCCTGAGGCAATGCCACTTGTGGTTCATGAGTTCCCAACACGACACACTGGCATGAGCCTGCATTGGTAGCTGTCGTATTCCTGGTGATCTATATAGAGGTGCAAGTATCAAAATATTCATTAGATCTTCTACTCTAACCTTTAACTGTAATAGTTAAAGAGCATTTATCTAAGAATGAAGAAATAAAGTTGAATTAGAGATTACGTTCCTGCCATTTCTCCCTTACATACAGTTAGGATATTATATTGAAATTTTTGAAATGATATGTAAAGGCCAATTATATAAAATGGGCACAATAAAATATGTATTAGGAAAAGAGGGTGGCTGTGAACCACGGGTATAGAGTATGTTTTTTTTTTAAAAAGAAAGGAAATGTTGGCATATTTTTTTATCCATGAATACATATGAGGGTTAAATGAGATATGCCTGGCATATGATAGGCTTTAAATAAATGATAGTGGTATTATTATTTTTTGATACAGTATTAGAAGACACACATATCCAGTTGCTTCCTGCATCTTTCCTTTTGGATGTCTCAGAGGGCCCTCAAACTTAGGAGATCAGGGTCACCAAACTGCCCATTACTCTCCCAAACATGCCCCCTACCCGGGTTTTTTATTTATTTATTTGTTTGTTTGTTTGTTTATTTATTTATTTTTGGCTGCATTGGGTCTTTGTTGCTGCACGCGGGCTTTCTCTAGTTGCGGTGAGCGGGGGCTATTCTTCTTTGCGGTGCATGGGCTTCTTATTGTGGTGGCTTCTCTTGTGGAGCACGGGCTCTAGGCAAGCGGGCTTCAGTAGTTGTGGCGGGCTCAGTAGTTGTGGCTCACGGGCTCTAGAGCACAGGCTCCGTAGTTGTGACGCACGGGCTTAGTTGCTCCGCGGCATGTGGGATCCTCCTGGACCAGGGCTCGAACCTGTACCCCCTGCATTGGCAGGCGGATTCTTAACCACTGTGACACCAGGGAAGTCCCCTACCCGGGTTTAACCAATAGTGAAAAGGCTTCATGTTTAACCCAGTAGTGACCAGCTAGCAAAGGAGCATTATCTGTGACTCTTCTCTTTTTTGAGAGGCCTATATCCAGTAAACCCCCATTCCCATAAATTCCAGGTATCCCCCTCTCTCCCACCATGTGTTTCAAAGCTATCTGCTTTTCTCTAACCTAACTACTACCACATTATTTCAAGCTACCATCATCTCCTACCTCAATTATGGAAATAGCCTCCGAGCTAAGCTCAGTCTCCCTTCTTATCCCCTCAGATCTATCTTCTCTTTAGCATCAGCCAATAGAAATACAATGAGCACATATGCAATTTTCAATTTTCTGGACCATCATTTAGAAAAGGAAACGTGGGCGATTTTCATAACAACTTATTTAACTTACTATATCCAAATTTTAATCATTTCAACATGTTATTCATATGAAAAATTATAAAAGATATTTGGCCTCCTCCTTCTGCTATGTCTTCAAAATCTGGCATATATTTTACATTTACAGCACCTATCAGTTTGGACCCCCCACACCTCAAGTACAATTTGAGAGAATTTTATGCTATGCTGTGATACTCAATATATAATTTCTGGAAAGCCAGGTTTGACTCCATGACTGGCCTTGAGTTGAATTGGAAAATATACCACAGTCCATCCCTTTACAAATAGGGTTCCACAAGAAGGGTAAGCCCTGATGCCCTAAGACATCCATTGTGTGTCATGAATTAACTTCTCTCCTGTGAGAGTCCTCTAACTTCCTCTTCTACCCCTCTGTACACATCCAATTCAGTGCTCTCAGCTACCAGTAAGTGACAAGAATAGACAAACCAGTCTCCAGCTTGGGCCTTTCTTGAGAACTACTGTAGGGAACTCATTTTCTTACCTGCATCTCCAAATGCAATATAAACCCACTCTTTTTTCTTGGTTAACAAGACCACCTCATTCCACTGCCCAGGTTAAAACTCCAGTCACCTTTACCCCCTCTATCTCTCTCTCCCTGACACCAAATCAGTCACTAGTTACGATCAATTCCTCTTCATTAAGTAAAACCGTCCCTTCTATCTCCATGACCCCATTGTCTGTTTGGATTGTTGCTGCTCTTATTTCCAGGGAAACGACATAGCTTCATAATTCTCCCAGTTGGTCTCCCTGCCTCCACTCTTTCTCAAATCCATTGTCTTCCTTGTTGTCACATTGATTTTTTTCTGAATAATAACAACAACACTAACAATGGCCATGTACTTTCTTGCTTCAGTCTTTGCTTACCTCAGCTCCTCATTGCTTACAGGGCCAGATCCACGCTCCTTGGATTGGATTAGGAAATTGGGCTTTGAAGTACCTTTCTAGCTTTACCACGTCCACCCTGTCCCAGACTCAGGGAGCTAGCTATAATACCTCTGGCTTTTTCCCCATTCACAGCTTTACAACCTGGATCATCTAACATGCCATTTTCCACTTTATTTTTATGCCTCACCTCTACCAGAATATAAAATGGAGGCAAAGACTTACTGTGTTTTGTGCAGTACCATGCACCCAGCACACAGAACAGTGTCCCAGAGTACATGATGAAATTTATCTATTGACTGAGTAAGTCAATAAATTGTTCTGAGACAGGCTGAGACCTGGGACCCTTTGCTGCAGTGCTTACACTTGGACAAATTCTCCTTGAGCAACAAAATACAAAGAAACTATAAGGGACTAAAAATAACTGTGCATGCACAGTTGAGGCAAATTATGGACAAGAAGATACAAAAAAACCAAAAAGATGCCACCGAAAACTACTAGAGCTAATCAATGAATTTGGTAAAGTTGCAGGCTACAAAATTAATGTACAAAATTCTCTTGTATTCCTATACACTAACAATGAAAGCTCAGAAAGAGAAATTAAGGGAACAATCCCATTCACCACTGCAACAAAAAGAATAAAATACCTAGGAATAAACCTACCTAAGGAGGTAAAAGACCTGTACTCAGAAAACTATAAGACACTGATGAAAGAAATCAAAGATGACACAAACAGTTGGAGAGATATACCATGTTCTTGGATTGGAGGAATCAATATTGTGAAAATGACTATACTACCCAAAGCAATCTACAGATTCAGTGCAATCCCTATCAAATTACCAGTGGCATTTTGTACAGAACTAGGACAAAAAATCTTAAAATTTGTATGGAGACACAAAAGGCCCCCAATAGCCAAAGCAATCTTGCGGGAAAAAAACGGAGCTGGAAGAATCAGACTCCCTGACTTCAGACTATACTACAAAGCTACAGTAATCAAGACAGTATGGTATTGGCACAAAAACAGAAATATAGATCAATGGAACAGGATAGAAAGCCCAGAGATAAACCCACACACCTATGGTCACCTAATCCATGACAAAGGAGGCAAGGATATACAATGGAGAAAAGACAGTCTCTTCATTAAGTAGTGCTGGGAAAACTGGACAGCTACATGTAAAAAATGAAATTAGAACACTCCCTAACACCATACACAAAAATAAGCTCAAAATGGATTAGAGACCTAATTGCAAGACCGGACACTATAAAACTCTTGGAGGAAAACATAGGAAAAAAACTCTTTGACATAAATCCCAGCAAGATCCTTTTTGACCGACCTCCTAGAGTAATGGAAATAAAAACAAAAATAAACAAATGGGACCTAATGAAACTTCAAAGCTTTTGCAAAGCAAAGGAAACTACAAACAAGATGAAAAGACAACCCTCAGAATGGGAGAAAATATTTGTGGATGAATCAACAGACAAAGGGTTAATCTCCAAAATATATAAACAGCTCATGCAGCTCAATATTAAAAAAACAAACAACCCAATCAAAAACTGGGCAGAAGACCTAAACAGACATTTCTCCAAAGAAGACATACAGATGGACAAGAAGCACATGAAAAGCTGCTCAACATCACTAATTATTAGAGAAATGCAAATCTAAACCACAATGAGGTATCACCTCACACCAGTTAGAATGGGCATCATCAGAAAATCTACAAACAACAAATGCTGGAGAGGGTGTGGAGAAAAGGGAACCCTCCTGCACTGTTGGTGGGAATGTAAATTGATATAGCCACTATGGAGAACAGAATGGAGGTTCTTAAAAAACTAAAAATAGAATTACCATATGACCCAGCAATCCCACTACTGGACATATACCCAGAGAAAACCATAATTCAAAAAGACACATGCACCCCAATGTTCATTTCAACACTATTTACAATAGCCAGGTCATGGAAGCAAGCAAAATGCCCATTGACAGACAAATGGATAGAGAAGATGTGGTACATATATACAGTGGAATATTATTCAGCTATAAAAAGGAACGAAATTGGGTTATTTGTAGAGATGTGGGTGGATCTAGAGGCTGTCATACAGAGTGAAGTAAGTCAGAAAGAGAAAAACAAATATCGTATATTAACGCATATATGTGGAACCTAGAAAAATGGTACAGATGAACTGGTTTGCAAGGTGGAAATAGACACAGATGTAGAGAACCACCGTATGGACCCCAAGGGGGGAATGTGGCGGCGGGGTGGGATGGTGGTGTGATGACTTGGGAGATTGGGATTGACATGTATACACTGATGTGTATAAAGTGGATGACTAATAAGAATCTGCTGTATAAAAAAATAAATAAAATTAAATTAAAAAAAAAGACCAAAAGGACCAACGGCCAGTTCTGAAGAGCCGGGAGCAAAAGCAGGGTACTGCGCATGCCCCCTGCACGCAACACCACCAGAGGCGGGAGCAAACAACCTGAGCCATCACTCCAGTCCGACCGCTGGACCTGCACGTACTCACCCCATATAAGGAACCAGCTCACTTCCCCTCAGTGAGCAAGCAAGGGAGGGAACCTGTTGCTTGTTCTCGCTCCCTGCTGCTGCAGCAGGGGCCCCAAAAAGCCTTGCCTGAATTTCTTGTCTGGCCTCTGATCAATTTCCATTGATGAAGAAGGCCAAGAACCCTGATCTGTAACAGTTCCAGGGCCACCTCTGCAGTGAAGCCTGCTCCATGCTTCCTTTCATTCTCAGCAGGGTGATTTCTCTCTCCTTTGTGATTGCAAAACACACCAAATGCGCCATTATTTTAGCGCTAACAGCATACTCTATATATTTACTCACATATACATCTCTCCTCTTTATTTGAGCTCCTTGATGGCAGGAATACTCTCTTATTCATCCTAAATGTCAATTATAGTACCCAGTTCATAGTAGGCATTCAAAAACTGTTTTATGAACAAGTGAATACATGAAATGAGTTAGACAGAGGAAGAAGAAGAGTATTTGATTTGGCCAGGGATCACACACACACATACACACACACACCCCGCCCCCAAGTGAGGAGTAAGACACACAAATCACCCTATGCAACTAAATGTTGCAAGGATTATTCTCTGTGAGAGACAGATATTAGGCTAGCTGTGGTGGCCTTTAATTCACCTTTGTAAAACACAGTTTTAAAAAGATAGTCTGGCTCGTAAAACATAATAGGTAAGCTGTAAATCCACCAATTTGAGATTTTTGGAATGAAAATACTGATAGACTTTGACCTTTAATAAGCTATTTCCATTATTAAAAGTTCTACTTTTTTGTAATGAAAGAACTATGATTTCTGGATATTTTATGGTGTATTTGGTTTTTACCTTCAGTCACCTCAGCAAAAATAAAGAGGTTTCCCCACTGGGGGAACTTCAGACATGTATGCATACTGAGAGGGAAGCAGAAGGGGAAATGATCATTTGATTTATTCATGACTCTTCTCAGATACCCATTCCCATGCCCAGGTTCTGAGGACCCCATTTCTAGAGCTCGCACTGTGTTGACCACTCTGTTCTAATCGGATGACATATGGAAGCCAATGACTGCCTTTTCACATGTTAAAAGCGTTCATACTCTGCACACCTCGGGATAGGCAGAGCCTAGCAATTAAAAGCACAGATGGTATGTTGGTAGCCTCAAAATTTCTGCAGCAACAAAATTGGGAAATTAAAATGTAAAACAACACATAAAAACTAGACACCTCAAGCATGTAATCGTATATTTATTTCTCTTTTTAAAGAACACTCCTTAATGTAATTCAATATACAAACTTGGTTTCACAGAATTATAATCCACTATATAGCACAAAGATAACCCAGATTGTGTGTGTGTGTGTGTGTGTGTGTGTGCGCATGTGTTGTACCCCCTTCCCTTCCTTCCATTCTTCTGAACGTACAAAGGCTCTGCCCACTGTCCACGCTAACCAAAACCCATTCTAAATGTTATCTACAAAAGACATTATCCTCCCACAAGTTCTTTTCCCTGGAAAGCTCCTTTTCCGTTCCCCCTGAGATAGCCAGGAGTGTGACACTCTTCCCCTCTGCAGTAGGGTCAAGTGGCTTCCCCTAGAGCTGATGCCAACCCTGTTACCGTGCAGACTGGCTGACAGGAAGGGCTGGGGACCAGGTCTCCGTGCCCTTCCCCACTTCCACACCCACCCCTCAGTCCAAGCGCGACCCCTCTGTAGTAGCCTTAGTTCCAGTCACCATCTCGTGCAGCAAGAACCAAGGAGATTGCTAAGCCCAGGTCTTCTCCATGGGCAGCGCACAGCACTGCCTGCCAAGCCACCGGGCCGGCCGATAACCAAGCTCAACACAGTCCCATGTGCTTTGTCACTTTAATTTTTAAAGACACCCTAGCATAGGTCTGTGGCAACCTAGTGTCCAACTGAGTTACATAAAATTGTACCAGTGATGCACTTGTACATATTTACATGGGGTGGAATGTTTTCCCATATATTTAGATGAGTATATAGATCAACATGTTCACATAAGACCAAATACTTTTAATATTATTTATAACTGATTTATAAAGCTTTGAAAAAACTCACAATAGCACATTGTTTACTTTAATGCTTTACGGTACTATCAGTTTAAAATCACAATCAGCACTTAAGTTATAGTCAATCCAGCAAACAAGAGACAAAAAAATTTACAAGAGTTAAGAACTGACTGATACATCCTTTATCTTTTTTTTAAACTAATGCATAAGTGCAGAATAAGATACTCTAGTTTAAATATCTTGTTTACAATATACATTTTTGTTCTAGTTACGCAACAGTAAATCCCATGCTTCACATAGAAAAGCAATCCACAACATTAAGAAAAAATGTACAATTTATGAAACAAAGTAAATAAATATTAGTATTACAGAATCAGAGCTGTACATAAAAGCTGTTCAGTTTTAATCATATAAAAATATGTTTTAGTGCAACCTCACATATATATTGATGCTGTTTTGCTTTACATCATTTAGATCCAAGTGTCCAAAAAAGGAAAGAAATTACATTTATTACAAAGCAGATACACAAATTCTAAAATATGTACAAATTACTGCTAAAAAATGCTTATAAGAATATAAGCAAAGTAAAGAAAAGGCACAAACATCTGTACAATTTTAAAAGTACCAGACCCAATAGGTTAATTTCAAATTTTGTTTTGGTCAGGCTCATGATGACTTGTTAATTTACCTAATTCTTCTGATATAACAAAAGTATATATAATAGCAAACTACTGTAACTTAGGACAGGCATGCTATAAACTTGATTACCTCTATTTCTAGAAAAACAAAAACAAAGGGGAAAATGTGGAAATGAAAGTCTCCATGCATCTTAGATCAATGTAGTTGACTCTTTTCCGACGAAGGTTCCTTGCCTTCCTCTGTGCTTGAGGGTAATTCTTTGCTGCCTTGAAAGCCCGACTGTTTGTCATCCAGACAACTCTTGCTGTAAAACGTGGAGTGAGCGAATGCAGTCTGTGATGTACCAAAATTGTCCTTTTCACCATCATGCAAGTCAGGGTGGGTAGCTGAGGTACAGGGCTGACCTGGCTCAGGTCCACTAAAGTGTCTAATGCTAACATGTGCACTTTCCAAGGGTTTCTGATGGGGCGCCTGCCCCCGAGCTGGCTGGTCTGCCCCCAGCAGAGCGGCCTCTTCTGTGGCAATCCGGAGGGAGGCGATGGCTTTTGTGCAAGTCTGTATGTTTTCCTCCTGTTCCCGCTCTGTTGCATTCAGGCTGTCTTCTGAAGTGCTCTGTTTCATCAGTAGCCGAGGAGAGGAGGGTGTGCTAGGTGGACCAGATGACTGCAGAGCGTGAGGAGGTCGCTTCTCGTGCTGCTTAGGAACCACATAGGGATCCTTGGCGAAGGCGTCCCCTGAAGCTCCTCTCTTCTCCTCAGAGCCCTCCATTGGCAGAGGCAATGTGGGTGGAGGGTGTAAACCGGAAAGGGCCAGCGGCATGGAGTGAACCATTTGGATCCCACCAACTGGCACCATGGGGATAGGAGCTCGCACTTGCTGCTGAGAGTGGAGTGGAAGATGACTGAAGACATAGTCATTAGGACCCTCAGGGAAAAGGCTGGAGCCTGGATGTTCATAAGCACCTTCTTGGTCTCCATAGAGACTGAAGTAAGGAACCTGAGGTAATCCTCTTCTTAAATTCTGCATCAGGAAACAGAGAGCACAACGCTTAGGACCCATCACGCTTCACGCTTAGGTCAAGCTGTTTCATTCATTCACTCACTCACTCATTCTTTCAAGACACGTGGAGACTCCCTAATCTTTTTATCCATTTTTTATTTCTCAAGACAAAAGAGAATTTCTCAGCGGTCTTTTAGGATTCTTGAATGAGGCGGTGGGTCTGTGAAAAGTTGCCTTTGCTGTTAAACAGCAATGTAATAAATCATGCAATGTGTTTTCCACTAGGTACAGAGACATGTTCCAGCTCTGTTTTGTTCATAAGATGGAATGAAAAGAAAATAATGGATAATTACCAAAAACACTTTACTGAGCCAAAAAACACTAATAATAGATTTTTTAATTCAAAAGGAAGTTAAAAGATTACCATCTGTTTACATACTGGGCAGATTTTTAATATTTTTCTTAAGTGTTGATGAATAGAAATGGAGTGACAAGCCTGAAAATTAGCTTGCTTTTTTTTTTTTTTTTTTTTTTTAGTTTTCTACAGAACAGATGACAAAATGGTGGTGATAACACAAACTGGTTACTCCAATGTGCAAGACATTGGTCCAAAGGAATAAATTCCTGCTCAGGAGACATCGAGGCAGAAGATCAGCCCAGCTTCTCCATCAAATCTTAATTCAAGGCCAGATTTAGTATGGAAACTATGCATCAAAGTAGTTAATATTAAATATTTCAAATCGTTACAATTTGCATTCAACTACACAGCCGGGAACCAAAGATGACTGTGTTTTAATTCTTCTGTTTATACTACTATTTCCACGTAAATATCTTCTTGGCAATTAATGGATTAAGATACTTAAAATTGGGGGCCAGTATTCCAGATTTTATGGTCCCAGTCCTGAAAATGGAGAACTTATTTTGTATAATTGTTTCTGTAGCAAAACCCAACTTATACTGTGAGATTATCAGGTTTTGACGAGATGATGAGGTTTCAGTTACTGAGATTCATTCTTTTAATGAATCGTCATCTAAAAGAGACTCACTGTAGTTTTATTTTTACGTTTTTTGAGAACTTAAAATCAGAGAGATACAAATGTGGCAAATATGGTAGTAATCAGGAGAGACCAAGAAATGCTCTAACTCATTTCAAGGATGTTTCAGTTCTAAAATTCAAGATATGCTCTATACCATTAATGATTCATCCAGTTCTATTTGGATCGTGAGACCAGCTCAAGAACGATAAGCTATGCATCGTCTCTGCTACTCTGTACCAGGCTTGGCCCTTACCCTGTTCTGGGCTTCACCTTATTCAAGCCAAAAACAAATGACCTGTGCTGAAAGTGCAGGAGAAATCATGTAATCATCAACCCTATAACCACAAGCATCTCATAAGCTAGGTAAGGGGAGAATTTTATGGTATGGGAAAGAATCATTTAAATGCTACCAAAAAACAAAAATGCCTCTTGTACTTGCTCTGGTTTAGAAAAAAGGCATGTTTCCTTCATCCATCACCACGTAAGGTGGAAGAACATAATGCCTACAATAATGACCTTTGAAGCTAACCAAATGAATCTTCTTTTAATCACGATTATCACAGATTCAAAGTTTAAAACAAAATGTAGCTTGGCTACTTTTCCATTTTGCTTTTGATTGCTATTCTGTGATGTCCACTGCATACACCTAATCAGAATGGGGGTCTGTGAGGCAGCCAGAGACACAGCTGTCCCATTTCATGAGATCTCTGAGTCAAGCCTAACAAAGGGAGTGGTGAACTGTCCTCTAAAAATAGGAGGTATTCAATATGTTCAAGAGCCAACAGAATTTTGTGTTAAGAGTAAAAGTGTTATAGTCAGACCTTTACTGACCAGAAATTAAATGATTATAGTCACAGAAGCAAGTGCACAAGTACAATTCCTGTCATGTAACCACTTCCATGGCTCCAAATACTGCCAGCCTTTTCCACATATCCTCTGTCCTTGAATTGACCCTTTCTTCACCCTCCAAATAAACTCTCAAGAAGATTTTTCTACTCTAATTTTTACTCCATTTGCAACACTATTCTCATAACTTGGACCTTATCATTGTAATATCGTGAACACACTCCCATTTTACTTAAAAATCTCGATACGGAAAGATGAATAATGAATGCATGTGTGGGTTGTGTTAAGTGCATGCATATGTGTGTGTGTATCTATACATATACCCCATGTACCAGATATTTACCCCACTCATCTTTTCAACAGTGTCACTAGGTCCTCTGGAAGCAAAGGCTCAGAAGGAGGTAGGGGTGCAAGAGGTTCAGCTGGGGGTGGTGATGGGGGAGCGGGGAGTTAATGTATGGGAAGGTAATGGGAAGAGGAAGCAGGTGGTCAGCTGGGGCTGATCCAGGCTCAGCCATTGACTGGGGGCTGCAGGGGAGAATGTGACCTTGGCTTGAAAATGGAGGCCTAGCCTGAAGGTATGAACAGCTGGAGGCTGTCAGCTCACTGCATTCCTTAGAGCTGAATGGCAAGTTCTTTCAAGGACAGAAATCTGCTTGGCCCAGCCCCCTGACTGCCACAAACAGATTAAGAAACTGTGGCCAAGAGGTTAATTGACTTGTTCAAGATCACACAGAGAGCAAAAGGGATGGAACCGTAGGATGACACTTTTACTAGACAATGTTCACGGACACTGTACCGAGGACCAGGACACACTTTCTTTGTCTCCTTGCTATCTATCTACCAAAACTTTAAAAATGGAAAAGGAAAACTTTTTGTTTAAAAAAGATGAGGCCAGAAACTGTACAATTTTTTCATCATCATCCTTGAGCCACATATGATAAACCCTCAAAAAAAACTTACTGAATGAATGAATAAAAAACTCTTTTCTCTCTTCCTCTCTTCCTTCCTCCCTCTCTCTCTCTTTCCCATTCTATTGTTTATCTATCTACCTTTCTATCTATCATATATCTACCTATCTATCATCTGTCTTAAAATTAACACTAACCGGAGGGCATTAGGGAGGAAACAGCAGGATACTAGAATCTCAGTGACTGCATATCACCTCCTCCAAACCTGCTCCCTGGGACCTACCACTCCAGACTGAACCAGGTAATGAGCATGCCACACTGGACTACAAGTCCTTTCATGCCACGGTCACTGCCCTGTGAGCCCTTGGTCAAAGTTAAACAACAAGGTATTGCTAATAGAATTTCCATCAAAAAGAATTATTTTTAGGGTTATTCCAAAATAATAGAGAGGGGGAAGCACTCATGTACTACAGCAATCGGGAGATGTACTTCTCATAGGATCATTGATTCTTTTTTGCTCTGGCAATGAAAATCTTGTCCATACATCATAGAAAGGTGAAAACCCTCTGCAGCCCCTCCAAAAAGGTGTGGTAAAGCATCAAATGGGAAGCGTTCGAGACCAAGTGTCTCTGCTTGGGGAGGATCCTCAGGGAGGATTCCAAGGTCTATTCCTTTCTATCGCATGAACAAAGCAGCCTGCTAAGAATTCTCTACAGAGAATTAAACTGGGTAATAGACCAAAGGCTCAACAGTTGGGCTTCATAAATGGTAAAGTTCAACAATAATATTAAGTATCCAGGTGAACTGGTATTAAAAAAAAAAAAACTGGTGCAAAGTCAATGACTAATAAAAACCAATCTCCTTCCAACAACAACCTTCTGGCCATAGATCTAAAAATTAGATGAAGTCCTTCAGTCTACTCCTTCACTTCCTTTGCCCAAGTTGGCTGCGAGTTGCTATTATTTTTTAATAACAATAGTGTGTTGGCACCAAAGGGTTATTTTTTGTGGCTGTAGTTGATCAGGAACAGGAGAGCCTCATCTCACACACTTCATCAGCATCATTGGGTCTATACCAGAAAAAGCATTTTACACCCTGGATGTGGTATCCTGGTATCGCGGGGATTTCTCACTCTATTCATGCTGCAATAGCATGAACTTCAGAAGAGCCCTGCTTTCTACTTAGCACCACCAAGACACAAAAAACCTGTGGAAATGTCCCTCTTTTTCTTAGCTTGTTAATTTATTTGTTTGACAAATAGTTACAAATAGTCCTGATAGCTACACATGTTTCCGCAGTAGTTGAACCATGAAGACTAAGCTGGTGGCAGGCTTGTAAACAGAGGGTGCTGGGGGCAGGGGAGTGGAATGCAGCAGGGAGTTTTCCTAAAGTTCAAAAATGACAACCTAAGCATATAATTCAGGGTGGTGAAAAGGTGATGAGAGGGAGGAAGGTGACCACTAGGGCAATGATAAGACGGTAGAGCTGGGAGCTGGTAGTGCTTCCTTTGGCTGTGAAGGACAGTGCCGACCCACATGATGGAAATCCAGAGCAAAAGGAGAATGGCAAAGAATAGAGCCCAGGAAACAAAAAGCACACTTAAAGCGACCAAACTCCAAAGGTATCATTCCTCTGTCTACACTAGGTGCCTGCTTCATTCATTTTTTAAAACCCCACACAAGCTGAAAGAGACATCAAGGTCTACCATGCTGGTGGAATGAGGCAGGGCAGGTGCTTTTCTATGGATTTGCATAAGCCCACTGCCTAAATTTCATCCATGATTGCTGCTGTTGTTATCTTAATCTATAATGAGGGCATACCATAGAAATCGCCTCTGATGCTTTCTCCCTTAGCTTTCCCAACTCCCCATTCTCTGTGGGCTCAAGATCTCACTTTACAAGGGCGCTCAGTAGCAGGAAGTGGTGGTACCAGGAAGCAAAGCATACATGTTCATGCCTTTCATTTATAAACATGCCAAGGGGTTCATTCTCCCCTCTTCCGATCCCTCACTGGTTTCACATGTCCACTCACTGTGGGCAAAGTAATGAATTTATTTTAAAATATTTTTTTTTGCTTGAAAGTCAATGCTAATGCCTGAATCAGAATCCTTACCTGGCAAAGAGTTACATAAATGACACCTAAATGTCCCTGAGAATGTCTGTCTAGGCAGCCATGCTATTCCAAAGACTTCACCTTTTCTACTCATGCAAAGGTTTCAACTCCTGTCAATAATGAGTTAGGTTTAGAAAGCATTTAGAAAGATCGCCCCTGTTACCAGCTGGAAATGCTCTTCTCTGATGTAATACTACACTTGGGATAATACCACAGACATGTTACTGACAATAGCATGCAATAAAAATGTCTTCCTTCTATTTTCAGTAACCAAGTTTACTCCTCCCCATGAGAGAGACCCATGTTATAATACATTTCACACTAGTGTGTCATCAAGAGACTCCAATGTGCTTGGACTTATATATTAGAAAGAGAAAGCTAATTATACTTACAGGAGGCCCCAATACAATTGGCTCTGCTTGCAAATACTGTCCCATGGACAACGGTGGGTTGTGGTATAAAGCCCTTCTGGGAGATGGTGCTCTTATGGTGGTCATGTATCTTCTCTCTCTTCTGGGAGAGAGGTCTCTTCTGGCCGTGATCTCTTTCCCAGGTGACACTGGCCTCCTTGGGGACAGATGCCTTCTTGGTGAAACATCTCCTTGTGATATCTCTCTTCTCAAGGCAGCTTCCTTTCTTGGTGAAAGATGTCTCATGGGCGATACATCTCTCCTAGGTGATAAATGTCTTCTGGGCGACAAATCTCCTTTGGGTATCAGATACCTCTTTGGTGAATTATCTCGACAGGGTGAAGAATCATATCCTGGTGAGGAATGGTGGCTGGAGGGTGAGAAGTCCCTTGGGGAGGAACTCGGCTCTGAAGACAGCATGCATTCTTCATCCATACAACTAGGGATGTCTAACCTGTCTTTGTCTGGTTCCGAGTCTGTACTTTTGCTCTGGAATAACCTCTGGTATTCTGTCATTGGAGTATCTTCACATGAGTCACTTGGTGTCATAAGCTGAGTAACCTGAATACTTGGCAAAGTAACCAAATAGCTGATCAATGAAGAATGCCCCAGGGAGCTATCAGAAGGAACCCCATGGGGCACGGCGCCGACATTCACAGGCAAGGAGGAGAATCTAGGAGGCTGGGGACTGGTGCTTCTTGATCTTGTTTTTGGTGTCAAATCTCCTTGGTCATCAAAGTCATCATCATCGTCATCATCATCATCATTATCATCTCCGTCCTCACCATCCGATTCTTCAGCATCTGAGAACTGATGGTCAGTTGAAATGCTGGACATGCTATGCTTCTCGGCCGCTTTGTGCAAATCTTCCATCGTTTCTGAGGCAATTGAACAAAGAGAGTGAGGATCAAGACCAAATACGAAGGTTAGGAGCTAATTTAGGCCCCATCTCTTTCCAAAAGCTTTCCTCAACCCTCCAGCCCTTAGAGACAGTCTTATCTCTGAATTCCTGTAACACACATGAGCACATACCTCTGTGACTCTAGATTGGCTCTTGTGTTTTTTTTTTTTATGTACCTATCTGGTTTCATCTCCACCCTGTAATACGGACTCCAGAGTAGGACCTTATAACTCAGGCATCATACCACTCATAGAAAACCCTCAATAAATGGGTATGCAATGTTGTTAATGATGGTATTAGAGGAAAAAGAGAAGCAAGACTTGTCTCTACAGGTATAAGACCTCACGAGGCCCAGCTGACCCTCAGGTTTTCTACTGAGGTTAGTGATGGATTATTTTTACTACTAGATTTCCTCTTAATAGGAAAAATAAGACAAAATGCTTTTCAAGTTTCCCAAAAAGTTTCATAAACTTTAAATCACCATCACAACTTAGGTGCAATTAGATCTCCTTTATGGTTCTAGATAGAAGTATTTCCATAGTAAGGCCTTTCAACCTCCTCAGCCAGAACTGAAATGCATTTCTTCTCAGTAAGTTTCAAGCAATTCAATATGTCAGACTTCTTTTCTATATTTAGTATTTAGTAAAATGAAATGTGATCAGTATCTTTTTTAAATACCTAAATTTATTTTACCACCTTGGCCACAAAGCTCCAGCATGCACAGTAAAGAGTTCAGTCAACTAAAGTATGAAATACCTGCTTCCTCGGTTTCGGTATCATCCACTGATGTCATTGAGACACCCAACTCCAGGCATTTCTTCATGTGTGCTTTAGATTTCATATGCTTCGTTAGGTTTCCTGGAAAATACAGCCAAAAAAAGAGCAATGAACTGGTTACCAAAATGCGATGATTGCTGCAAAATTCAGTGTGAAATGAACTGACTTGAGGTAATAAAGATTTGTTTCTCGCCCCTACCCCTTGTCTCAAACTTAAGAGGAACAATTTGTCTTCTGAAGATGTTAACCCCAGACAGCTTCAGCCCAATCTCAGGTTTTCTGCATTCTAGAAGACTTGTCGAAGTCTAGGGTCACAGCTTTTCAAGAGTAGGCTCAAGTACAGCTGGGAATCCCAGGCTTTCCTGGCTGAGAAGGGATCTAATATCTTTGGCCCAGTTGGGCCCACCTCCTTGGACTCCATATAACCAGGATGGCACAAGCTGGGTCACACCTCTCTGAGCAACTTCAGAATGAAATATTGTCATCAACATATCCACCAGACCCCAGACCTTCTGGCATTGATCAGATATAGATTAAACTCACAGGATCCTCACTTGTCAGAAGAAAAAATATATGCAAACTAATGTTGGGGCCAATCCTGTAAATGAATGCAAAGATCCGTACAAATACTTAGCTAACTACTTATAGGAAGCATTAGTCTCAGTATTTAGCATCTATCCATCTGGCATATATCAGCAAAGTTTATGACAGCAGCTTCTAAAGTTCTGGAGCAGCAAAATTCCTTTCTTATTTATCTTGAAACTCCCACTGTTCTACGAAAAAAGAAAGAATTTTATGTCAAATATGTATTATGATGATGATAAGACATACACAATTGTCCCTTATGTAAAATGGTGTAGTACAATTGGCCCTCCATATCCGCAGGTTCAGCATTCACAGATATGAAGAGCTGGCTATACAGTTACACGTGTACCTAAGTACATATGTGTATTTCTATAGATTTATATAATTGCTATATGGAATGTGAGAAATTATGAAAACACTGATCCAATCACCTCTGATTTAGGATCTATGAAATTATATATATATTATTCCATGTCATATATATAACTTATCAAAAGAGATCCAGGAAGTAATTCAGCTGTAAGGGCCATATTATTATCTTTGCGCTTTGACGCTGCTTCAGTAACATAGCAGCAAATGCTTTATTTTTAAGAGTAGGCTCATTGAATCTAGATGGAAACTCAGCCTGCTGAAATAGTTTATTCCCCTTGTAAGAGTGTTTAGCTTACTATTAATGTAATATATGAGCCACAACTCTAAACTGGGGCACTGTTGTTTATTATTTTATTTATATTATTTTATTTTTTACTTAACATTTGGCTTATTGCTTATATACCTACAAATTTTATGTGGTATTTTGATAACTCCAAACATAGAAATATGTCCTGGCCCTTACTGCTCTTTTTTATCAAAAAAACTATATCTACAATTTTTCTAAAGATCTAAACAATTTTTATAGATACATCATCAAGAATTCTAAAATCTGTAAATTAATTAAATAGATCTATAAGTTAATGGAAATCACCTGCTTCTGTAAGGGTGCAAGTGATCTGAGTATGTGGACATATGTAGACGTTAGGTATGTCAAGATAGTTTATTTAGAGCTTAGTGTGTGTTTCTTCTTCTATATTTTTCTTTCCACTCGTTTCAAGTAGGCAGTGAGGCTTTGCGCTCTCATCGTCAGGGTAGTTTTGTAGTTAGAAATAGGGCTCAGAAACAACCCCACCCTGACTTTGGCTTATTAAAGTCTTGAATATATGAAGGATTATAGCAAAGAGAGGGGAGCAGGATGGCAGGAAAG